>NC_068569.1:42734904-43069808 GCF_025698545.1 Gossypium raimondii | reverse complement strand
AAGCAAGTAATAGGCAAATACAAACATTGACTTTAATCATATTATACAAACGTTCATATTAAAAATTAAGCAATCCATAAATTCATAATCAATTAAAAAATCGAGACAATGAGAAAAGAAAAAGAAAAAAAAGGTAATAACAATAAATAATACGAATGTTTGATACAATTTGGTAAGGAATAAAAAAACAAATAAAAGGTTTGAATAAATTTTAATGAAAGATTTAAAAAAAACTAAAACTAAAAATAAAAAATGAAGTAAAATAAAAGTGAATAACTTAAAATTAATATCTACATTCGATTTATATAAACAAAACCTAGTAAAATAATAGTATATACATAGTAATAATATATAAAAGTTAAATAAATAAAATAAAATAACAAATTTAAAAGGAATAAGGTTTTTATGCATAAGAAAATCATTTGAAATTAATAATGTATTATTATATATATACGTACGTATACTAAAAAAACATACTATATATGCATATATGTAAAAATATAAAGTATTATTATTAAAATTTTGAAGTTGATTATATGTATATACGTACATGAACAAAAACAAAAAAAAGTATGTGTAAATTATATTAAGATAATATTTAAAAAACATGAAAATATTTATAAAATTAAGTAATGAATACATAAAATAATATTATATAATAAAAGAATTTATATAAAAATTAAGTTAACTAACATATATATATATAAATACTATTAAATATAATAACAATAAATGAAATTAATGATAATAAATCAATTAATTGAATGAAAGTGGATCTATTTTGAATTCAAACAAAATTCTAAGTGTTAATTTGAAATAGATGAGCAAACGTCCGCATTGAAAATCACTGAAAATAATAGGGACTATTATAGCGATTTAACGCAAAAATTTAGAATAATCAAAATATAACGTAGAAAAAGCACCGTTTAGGTTTGGATCTAAGTGAAAACAAAGTCAAATATGCGGTACAAATTTTAAAAGATAAAGGAAATCAGATTGAAACTATTTGAAATAAAGTGGGACCTGTTGAATAAATAGATCAATCGATCCATATGCACGGATCCTACCTGAATCGGGTCACTGTTGGGATCAGGTCTTCAAAGCTACGTCGTTTCGGAGTCATTGCATTAACTCCAAACGGCGGCGTTTTATTCCCGTGCTTAAATGCCAAAACCTAAAGAATCCCTTTTATTTTCTAAAAACCTAAATTGAATCAGAGGAGTTCTGCGCCGCTCTGTGCACTGAGGGCATTCGGACAGTTTTTGATCCAAGCCCGTTCTTCGATGACGACGGAGAAGGCCAGAACCTCGTCACCAGGTACGTTTTTTTATTATTGTTTTCTCTCTTAACTAATGACTATTGAACACAAAAATAAGAGAAAGAAAAAAAAGTCTAATACTAGCAAAATGAACATGAAAAGAAACTCAGCAATCACCTTTTGGTATTTCGATTCTTTTTTTTTATATTCTGAATGCATGTCTGCGTAACAAACATTACAAAGGTTTCGCCTTTTGTTTTATAGGCCGAAAAAATAAACAAAAATGACAAAAATGAAAATACAATATTTTTCTTTTCTGCTGCATTGTCCATTTTTTGTTTGTTGCAGGTATGGCCGTACGGAGGCGCATGACGTGAGGCTTGCGTGGGGGAAGAGCAGCGTGCTGGAGGCTACTGTTGCGGCGTTGGAGGCATTCTGGAAACCCTAGGGGTTTCTGAAAATTATTCAAATCGGGCCATAGTGTATTGGGGCTGGGGTTTTGGGTATTTTAGGCTGAATTAGGGTTGGGTTAATCTGTATTGGGCCTAGAGTCTGTAAATGGACATTTAAAATGGATTATTTTTTTATTTTATTTTATTTTATATTTTTGTTTACTTACTTTCGATTTGGGCCGGGCAAATTTGGGTTATTACACCCAGTTTAGTCCCGATTTATTTCTAATATGTATTTTGGGCCTCAAGGGTTCACATAAGAGATAATATGATTGATTTTGATTGGTTTGTAATATGAATACTAAATGATATAAAATGTCTGTTATTTCGTTTGTAAATTCTTGTAATGCTCCGTAACCTTTTTTCATCGACAAATTCATGTTAGGGGTGTTATAGCATCATTGTCCATTGTACGTATAAGGGTCACTTTAGCATGGAATTAAGGTCTCTTAAGCTCATATTCCATTCAACATAAAGTATTGAACAATCCCACAACAACATCATAATCCTTAAATTAAATTTAAGAAAAAAATATTATGTAACAACATTTACAAGTTGGCAGCGTAATTCTTTATGCATGCACTCTTTCTTGAAAATTTTTGAGATATGTTGAATATAGAACACATGATAGGAAAGTCTTTCAATGACCTAAGCAACATATCACCACAAAAATTTCAAAAAACAAATGAAAAACCATATTTTTCTCATCCTTAATATTGGCAAACACAATTGCCAGCATGTTTCAATTCCCATATTGAGTTATGACAACCAGGAATTTCTTTTTATGCTTCCCACATAAGAATGCACTATTTATTTGAACAATTAGTTTGTAGTATGAACATGCAATACTCTTGTAGTGGTGTCTTAACTGATTGTTCAAATAAATAGCACATTATTATGTGGGAAACAGAACGAGAATCCATCTTTGAATGATCAAAGAATTTCTTTTTGTCCTTCCCACTTAAGAATGTGTTATTTATTGTCTAAATGTCAAAAATAATTGATGGAATATATGCTTCCCTTAAACTAAATAGGGCCTAGAATATGCAAGAATCGTTTCCATTTCAACAATCGTACTTAGAGCGTATTCCTAAATTGTTGTCATCCAAAAAAACAAATCATTAAATGAATTATCACACTTTCTAAATAGTCATTTAGTTGCCTTTTGCTTCACTTTCCGTTCTTTTTTTTATGTGAGATTGAAAATTGATATCTAGATCAGATCTTGGACATCAAAACTTAAACATATATGATCAAATTTGCTTTGATCAACCCTAGGATGCTTTCACAGATTAATTTAGAATCCATATTTGAATGATCATGCAATACTCTTGTAGTGGTGTATGCATGACGTAATATTTAGAAATTTCCCATATATTTTTCTTGTATACAATGGGTGCTCAGATTTTCCAGTTGCAATTCTTTTTGAATTTTAAACATTTAGCCTCATAAATGGTTGGCATAATTTCAAAAACTTTGTAATCCACAAACTCTCTAATGTTGCAGTCCTTTATTCTTCTAACTATAATCTTTTTTGATGGACATAGTTAGCTGACTGAGAGCTCACCAATGTCTTCAATCAGAGAGAACTTTAAATGCAACATTTCATGGGCATATTAAAAAAATTCAACCACATGAGTGTTTAGGTTGAAGGTCTAGTAATAGCTTTGCAAATTATATGTAGAAAGATTACAACTTACTCGGATTGAAACCTGTATAGAATTTATCTATTGAGATTTTTAATTCAGCGTTGAAAAATACAACTTTTACAACTATGCCATGACCTAAGAATCACATCAAAACTCATCTAAATTGACACATAGCATTGCCAAATTGAAAGCATGACTTGTAATACCTAAAAGTTAAGTTCAAATGATCATTCACACCTACAGTAACACATTCAGACATCATGAACACAATCTTTCTTTAAAGTTATCTTATTTAACCATTAAGTTAACTTACGTAGGAAGCAAGCAACTCATCATTCATAAGCATAATCTTCGTATAATAACCATGTAACACTCCTCACCAACCTTCGTCACTGAATTAGGGTTACGAGATATTATAACATTTAACATGACAAGAACATACTATTTCAATTCAAAATTCAATTTAAACAATTACTAATGGATAATCATTAAATTACTAAGCTATTCATACAAAATCAGGACTTAAATCAAACTTATGAAACACTAGAATCAATTCAGAAACAAGCTAGGTTTAATTTGTAACATCATAGAAAAGTTGGGTAAAAACAGAAAACAAGTGTCACATGTCTGTGTGGCCAGGCTGTGTGACAGGTTGAGGCTGTGTGGGTTAGAGCACACAGCCGTGTCCCCAAGCTATGCAACAGACTGATGCCGTGTATAAAATGGTCACACGACCGTGTCGACAGGTCGTGTAACAAACTATGTCTGTGTAGTGTGTACATAAAATCACTAAAATTAAACAGGCACATAGTCGTATCGTATGCCTATATGAGGCACACGACCTTGTGTCAAACCATGTGGCAACCTGTGAGTGCCTAAAAATACCTTCAAATGTAAGTCATACAAATTCATGCTTACTTAGGCCACAAGTAACCATTAACAAATCATTCCACCTATTCAAATCACACCAAAAACATACCAAATAATGACATTTATCTAATTGTAGCCAATATGCCATAAGGAACGATCATATAATCAAACTTATGATTCACATCCATTTTCTAACAAATTCTAGCTTGCCTAAATAAGACCATATAAAATGCCAAATATCATCATTTCTTGCAACAACCAAAAAGTCATACACCTCAGCATGCAATTGACTTGACTACATGAACTAAGTCACTTAATCAACTAGAACATTTCAACTATAACCAACAAAGTACAATACTACAACCAAGTATCAAGTGACCAAACATGTATATATATCTTTCAAAACAATTATACCATCATATACTAACTCAACTATGATCATCCATATCATCATAATAGAAAAATCATATAACTATGAAATATTATAACACACTTTAGTTATATCAAACACTTATATACACAACTTCACTCCTATTACATGCATCATAATCAAAATAGAACGGTTTCAAAATCTACCAAAAGAAAGATGGATAGTGCGATCTTCAAGCTGATCCAATCACTCGGTTTCATAAAAAAATCTACATGGAAATAGGAAAATAACTCAAGTAAGCTTCAATAGAGCTTAGTAAGTTCATAGGTTGAAAACGATACAACATACCTTATATTACATTTATAAATTAACAAAAAAATTAACTAACTTTCAATCTTCTCATCACAACCGTGTCAGTAGGTGAGTTTCGTATACACAAATCATATAACTATTCAAGCTAACAAGATCATTTCATAACAAGTTACTACATAATATCTAGAAGCATATGCATATATATTTTCAAGTAATCAACAATACTTTATCATCAAGACTCAATACAAGTTGTTTTGTCGTTTAACAAAAGTGATTCTACCTGATGAACGGATCTAAATTAGATACGGATACGCGATTATCCACCCAAAACATGCCAAAATGCTCAATCAAGCTAATCCAACCAAGACCACGCTTGGGCACCAAGTGCCTATCCCGTAGGTTAACATATCTCCAAAAACATGCCTTGTAACACCCCATACTAGGTCGGATCACCGGACCTGAGTTACGAGATGTTACTAATAAACCAGAATAAACTTGTTCAAGTTAAACATCAACTAACCATCATTACATAACACCAATTACTAAGAATGAAAAATAAGACTATTTTGAACTTTAAACTTTTTAAAAATTAGATTCATGCTTGAATATGGACTAAATTATAAAATTTAAAACTATGGAAAAATATATTTACCAAAGAAATGAGTATTGATATTTTATAACAAGTATCGATACAAAATATTTATCGATACTATTTTGGCATTCGACAATTCATGGTCTAGATGTTATTTTCAAGGTATCGATAAAATTAGAAAATATCGATACTAAATAAAAATTTCGATCATGAATCTTCATTACATTAATTTGAAATTGTTCATTTGGTTTGATATCAATACATTTGTCTATTTTATCGATACTTTTGTAAAAATGGTAAAAATCATAAGTTGAAAACTTCAATTACTACCCCAACCTAAAACCTAGTTTAAAGAGGCATATAGATAAACATTCGACATGTAAAATAAACATCATTCAATACATCATAACTCAATTGTTTAAACATTAACTATTCAAACTAAAATATAACTAACTTATCAAGCTTATTCAATTATCAACTAAACCAAAATTTTTAAATACAAAAATCATCCATTTATACCAAGTTTTAAAAGGGTTAACATAACCTAACCAAAACTTCAAAAATTACCAAAACAAAATGACCATTCCACAACATTTGATCAACATAGGCATCAAGTCATATGCAACCAATTCAAGTCACCAAAATACCAAATACATGATTACATCCCAAATGAAACAAAAAATCACCAAGATAATCATTGACCTAAACATACTAAAACCCTATTTACATGCCACTTATTAACTGCCTCTGGACCTACTAATGTCTAGTGTGTGAATACTGCAATAAAATAGAGAGTTATGAATCGGTATCCGTAAGTATATGGGTCGAGTTGTAATATAGATTTTACAACAAAATACGTGAATACTCCAAGGATTGTACCCAAGGGCGGCAAGTACTAAATCAATCTTAACCTAAACAATTAAAGATCTAATTAACACTTTAAGTTAGTTATAGTACAAAAGTAAAATAAGAAATATGTTTCGAATTTGTAAAACCATAAAATAAAATGAAAAAAATAAAAAAATTGAAATTGCAAGAGATAGAGATAGATGAAGTGAATCAAATATGAAGATGGGTGATTATCACACTTTAGCAATCACAACCAATTATCGTCTCAGGTTCGTCGTCAATCAAGTAGTCACTACCCTAGCAGGATCTTCTGATCTTTCACTAACATAACTAGTTAGCAAGAACTACTTATCTTTCGACCTCACAGTCCATATTGGTTTGGGGTCAAGATGTTCATGGATGGGCAATACCAATTTTGGGTTAATTCCTACCTTGATTACTTCTCAGGGTTTTCACGCCTAGGGTTTGTTTCACGTTCTTCCATTCCTAAACAATTGTTCCATTGAATTACCCTACAAAATAGTTAACAGATCATGCTTCCACTCGCTAATACCCTATAGAATGATTTGTTCCTCATGGCTTTCATAAACAACATGGAGTAGATATAATAATTAATTATAATGAATGAATAGTAGAGAGTTTAAGAAAAGCGTGGTTAATATTGACAATGAATGAGAATCCACAAGAGTCGATCTCCTTTACAACTTAGATTTCTTGAAAGAAAATAAAGAACAAAATGAACGAAACTTTGAAAACCTAAGAAAATGAAATTAAACCTAAAGAGAAAGTCTTAGCTAATGGAATGGTGTCTCCAACGTGTGCCAGAGAGGTCTATTTATAGCCTTCAAGTAGCTATCGTCCTTAGCCCTAGGGTAGCTGACATTCCCAAGCTTTAAAGTTTGATTGTGCAGACCAAAATGCCTTTGCTTTGTGTTTTATTCTCGTCACAGAGTCAATGTCGTGACACACCAAGACCTGTGTTGCGACATAGCAACCATCACGTCCTTTTGTAGCCATCTTCAGGGGTATGTCGCAACATTTTTAGCCTGTGTCGCCTCATTGAAGGTAGTTCCTCACTTTCTTTATTTTGCTTTCTATGTTGCGATATCAGATCCCCCATGTTGTGACATAGCATCCGGTATTGCCTCGAAATGCCTTCTAATGGTCTCCTGCACACTCACAAAGTACGTTAGCTCTTTCTTAAGCATTAATCAGCCCTTACAGTTAATAAAAGACTCGATGTACACATTTTATTGAATTTAAACAAAATTAAAGAAACTGAATTAAAATAGAACAAAATGCTTATATTCAAACTCTTTAAAGGTGAAAACTAGTTTAATCTACAACACCAAATTATGACAAATCAAACTCCCCCACACTTAAGTCATTGCTTGTCCTCAAGCAACACAAACAAAGATGAAAAATGAAAAATGAGAACCCTTGAGCAGGTATGGTACAAGTATTTATTTCGGAGCATATGACTTTGGCATTTCATATTTACTAACAATTTTAACATAATGAGTAATTGACTTACCACTTTTGATCACAAACATCTAAGTTCAGTATGTTATTAAATATACAATTATTAAGGTTATCACCCATAGGAATCCATCAACAAATCATACAAGTACTTTGATTATCCAAGTAGAATACAAATAATCGTTTATGTGAGTATTTAGTATGATGTCCATTCATGTATAAGGATATTTAAGTCACATAGGGCTTTTCAACTTGTAATGTTCTGAGGCTTAGGATAGGTATGGAATTCAAAAACATTAAGCATCAAAAGGTTACAAACACGAAAGTAGTTGGCACATCGTATTGATCCCTATTCTCTGCCTTAATGACTCTTTTCCCATTTACCGCCTTATTTCTCTTTTTCTCACTTTTCTCGTCTCTCCATATATAGGAATTCATAGCATGACATAGTAACTATGGCTAGCCTTACGAGTTTTCGTGCCCTAATGAACGAGTTTTTCTTTCTTTGGTGACTTTGTGACTTTTCTCTTTTTCATTACATCTCACTAATGAATGCTTTTTCACTTAGTTTAAGACTTTTTCTACTCGTACCAATTCTCTCTTTGGATTTTTCTTTTGATTCACACATTTGGGCCAACTTCTAGTTTCTATATCACACCAATCTTTCCTAATTCACTCTAGTTTTACAAACTCCTCTGTGATGTATCTACTTAACCCTCAATACGTATGGTCGGGCATCTATAATCGTATGGTATAGAAGCAAAGAAAAAGAGCATTTACAAATTAACATTTTTAGGCTTGGGGTTTGTACAGTGGTTCATTAAGAAGTATTAAAAGGCTCAAAATTGGTACTTAAGGTAAAGTACAAATAGGATAGTTTTTTGGCTCTTGGATTGTTCGAAATAATGTCTTAAGTAATCCTTAAATATCTAATCATGCATAAATTTAATCAACTAAACAAACACAAATTCAACCATTTATCATTCATACTAGTATGCTCATTTTCTTGTATTTTATATATCACTTGGTACAAATGATATCTAAATACCTATCTACAATGTAACATATAGAACTTTAGCAGTCTAATAATAAAAAATTTAAAATCTCCTACCATCATGCCAAATTTATTCATAAACACAAGCAACCTATGTGCATGTTCTAAACCAATCACTTGTCTTTCTACAAGCTCAAGCACACTAAAAGACAAGAAAAATAAAAGAAAATGTAAAAATTTGAAGAAATTTTTTTATGTTACCCCCCACACTTTAGTTGAGACATTGCCTTCAATGTGTAGCTCATCAAAAGATAAGAAAGGAAGTTACCTGATTGATTGTTATTACTTGAACTCCTATTGGTGGGTGCTTCCTCTTTTGAATGTTGAAAGTTTGAATTTGTTCGTGTCTCCTTCGTGTCGGGTTCCTACATAGAAAATTTTAAAAAATGCAACAAAACTAAAAAAAAATCTACTTATTAATCCTACTCCTACAAAGTCTAAATTAAAATTATCGAAAATTAATACAAGTCTTTTAAATAAGAAAAATCGATCAATCATCCTCGTCATCCTCCTCTTCTTCTCCTTCCTCTTTGTTTTCTAGTGCTTCTTCATTCTGTTCCATATTCATCAGGCCGAACATATCAAGTGTATAATTAGGGACTCGTATGTTCTTTTGCCTCGTAAACTGTTAAAAAATTAATCTCAATTCTTGCATCCAATGACTCATCCAATCTAACTTTAGATGACTGTCCTCACCAAAATCTTGCTAAGCTCGTGTCAGCCTTTGTGACGAGGTGGGTGTAGCTGTCGTTTCTTGTTGTCGCTTGTAACACCCCAAACAGAGCCTAGACGTTACGGTTGGATCTGGCATGTCACATTGAAGTGTCTTTCGAAAGATTGGACTCGTTGGTAAAAGTTTGTTTCTAGGTTGAAAAACCCCGTAATTATTATTTAACAAATCATCTAGCCAAAACGTTTTCCTTGTTGTCTACTTTTGATATAAAAGGTTGATTTAAAATTGTGGAAGCTTTTGAAAACTCTAATTTTTCAATTTCGTGTCTTTGAAAACAGTAATTATTTTGAAAATTCGTCATCTCCTAAACTAGCAGTTTAAAATAAGTAAGCAATAGCCCAATTAAAAATTTAAACAAACTTAAAGGCCTTATTACATAAACAAACCCAACATAAACATTAAATTTAAATGAAAGCAAATGTAGAACTGCTGTAGTCGTGTGGCCACCTCCAACTCCCTCGCAGCACAAATTTGCCTAAGACTGAGGATTACCTGTACGGTTAAAAGGAAATAGTGAGTTTACGAAACTCAATGTGTAATCCCCTATCAGTCAATCAGTATACAACAAGCAGTGACAGTCTAGGCCTGAGCCCTATTCAGTAATAGTACAGTGTGGGCCTTAGCCCAATATAGTAACAATGTGGGCTTTAGCCCAATATAATAACAATGTGGATCTTAGCCTAATACAGTATCGGTACAGTGCAATAATGCAACCCATCCCAATCCAGCCAACACACCACTATGTACCACTAACACACCATGTGGGGATAAAATCGACCCACTCAGCCAACACACCAATATCGTAGCAAAGCTGCCAGTAAAATAAACGACATATAGCCATCAGTAGGTCCACAGTCGTTTTAGGCGACCTATGCAACCTTATCAGTACGGTACACTTCCTCCAAAGATAACAACCCATCCCCATGCAATATGTCGTGACATAATATCGTACGTGTATGTAAAATGTCATGCTCAATCACAATCATACATATCATAGAGCAAATCATTCATAACATAAGGCTATAACAGTCATTTCATCTCCTAGGGGTATAACAGTCATTTTACCCTATGGGGGTATTTTGGTCATTTTACCCTATGAGGGTAATTCAGTCATTTTACCCTGAGGGGTGATTCGATCATTTTACCTTGTGGGGGTAATTTGGTCATTTTACCCTCTAGGGTAATTCGATCATTTATTGACCTCTCGAAAGGTCCGTAGTCGCCTCGACCGACTCAGGTAACCTAAATGGTCATAACAGTGTAAATGGTTCCAAGGCCTAGTACTCTGCCCAAGTGGGCTCACACGCTTGTGCGACCCGCTCAGCCTAGATTTTTCCACGGTTATAAGATCTACACAACCTAGTCCAAAATTTGCCACAAATCGTGGATTTCATCCATGTGGGCCCCACAAGCCCACCGAGCCCATACGATCTATTTCGGCCCAACGTGGCCCATTACGGCCCAAGCCCATGAATTTTCTCATGGAGGCCTCTATAGTCAAACGCCCTTGTTTTATGATTTGGGCTTGCCACACGAGAGATCATACGCCTGTATGGTCTCAAACACCGTATTTTCAGCTTTTCGACTTTTTGTCGTTCTACAGTTGAATGGGGTGTTTACACACCTGATACGATTTTTTATATGCAAACGCTCCTGATGTGAACAACACCTGAGAAGGACAATCCCATGCAGTCATGACTTAAACTACTGCCATTAAGCCAACAAGAACGATATCTAAATATATTGTTTACCCCAACCATTCCGAAAGATGAAAAGAACTATCCCGCATGAAAACCCCGTTCGTTACGATTTGTTCTTGCTAAAACAAAATTCGACGCAATGAAGAGTTAGGAACCTATCAAAATAAATAAATAATAAATGAAAACTTCTCCAAATCAAGTGAGGGATAGCCCTCTTACCAAAAGACTTACCCACCGACGCGCCAACGTTGAAAAGACAGAAGACCGTTTAAGGAAGAAATCAACGGAAAAGAGAGAATGAAGGGGAGTTTCGATAGAAACAAGGTGAAGCAATCACCAACTGAGAAGAGAAGAGATTTTGGTAGCAACATAGGGAGATTGAAGTCAAGAGAAAACGAAAAAAAAGATGTGGGTAAAAAAAAGGACAGAATTCGGCTATGAAGGCGTAGGAAAAAAAACAAAAAGGAAAGATGGTAGAGGAGGAAGAGAGTAACGTCAGACTTGTTAGAGGGATTCTGGGAATGAAACTGAATTTGGGAAAAAAATTAATGAAAACAAGATATTCTCTCAATCCCAAATTTTTCTCCTAAAATCTCTCCAAATATCCCTCCTCAATTCTCTCTATGACCAGTTCAAACTCCATTTAATAGTATTTCAATCCAACTCTACCACCCACATGAATTAGGCAGCAAAATAAATACTCCTTTTTTTTATGCGCCACCACTCAAACCTTAGACCCCATGTACACTCCACACACCCCTTACCACTAGACCAACAACTCCTTTATATCATATTTTAACCACAATAATTTAAGAACCTACTGTCTAGATCCAATGATTTTATTCACTTAAAATAAAAAAATTTTGCATAAGCCAAGGCTAGAACCTAAGACTTCTCAGACACTCCCAAACACTCCTAAATCACTTAACCACTAAAGTAGACATTCATTTATGTCACTTCCTTGCACAAATAAATATTTATGTGCAGTCTCCTATCTATTCCCTTGTTCAAAACCTATTTCTTTTAGGCCCAAAATTCAGGGTGTTACATCACTTGTTCCTATCTTTGATCTGCTTGGCCTGCAAGTCGACGTATTGCTGGGACATGGTGTCTCTGATAATGCTTCATTATGGTTTCAACGATTGCTCAATTGATGTCATAGGTACACCTACCTTTTTGCATAAATTCATCACTAGATAGGGAAAGAATACTCCCACCTTTTGGCTACTAATGCATCTTCCCATGTTCTGGTGGACCCATTTGGCAACACACACCTGCTATTTATACAAAATAGCATAGAGAAAAACTTCTATAAAGGTATTAATGTTAGAAACATTTAAAGCAGATACAATTCATGTGCAAATGAACTAAATCAACATATTAGCCTTAGGGAACATAATGGCTTGATGAAAAGATGCTGGGATATTAGTACCTACATGATACTTTCATTCACCCATTCCTATAGTTAAAAAGTTTATAACACTATCCATATTTATGTCTCTAAAATATTCTAAGTCAATTTCACTAATGAAATCATTTTCATAATTTAGAGTATTATAAAATTCACAAATTATTCAAAGCTTTACTCCCACCTCTTGCCCTTGCACAAGTATTGTATCCCATATATGTCCTTCGGTATTTCTAGACTCTTGGTCTGTAATGATGTGTAGAATTCTTGAACAACAGGGACCACAACATATCCTTTGTGATCGTTGAAAAATGATCCCATTGATGATATCTAATCAAAGGCCATATTTATTTACGTAAAATCATCGATGGATCAAATCCCCTCTTGAATAAATATTTTTCCCTGAAGTTCATTAAAATTATTTTCAACATTCTTATTCGAAAAAGTAGAGGGATTTTGAACCATTAATGGCTTCGTTTCCATTGTTCGCCTAAATTTTCTAGGAGACATAATGTTCCTAACAAATTGCTAAATAAATAATTCAACAAAATAGTAAAGAGTTTGAGTTTAGGAACCCTTAACCTTAAATGTATAGTTGAGGTTCATTTGACTTCCTTACTTGCCCGTGATGTTCCTGTTCCTTGTTGCACCAAGTATGTGAAAAGGAATTTGGGAAATTGGGGCTTTAAGGTTTAAGGGATGTTGATAGGTTTGAGAGGGTTTGAGGAAATAAGAGTTAATAGGTGTTTTGATTAGTAGTAGATATAGTTTTGGGGTTATAAAATAGGGTTTTAAGGGTTAAAAATCTGGTAAAGTTAGTGTTTAAGCCGCTAGGTTGCGCAGTGGATTGGGTTGACCCTGCAAAAATTTGTAGCGGTGTCGTGACATAGGGGTTCCGTGTTGCAACATCCTTAGCAAGCTATTGATGTCATAACATAGGGTATCTATGTCGCGACACATTCGCCAATTTTGAGATTCTCAAAGAGTCGTCCCTTTGGTGCAATGTCGCGACAACGACTCCAGTTTGGTTTAGAACTTGAACATACATCAAATAAAAGTTAGAATCAAAATTATGGGGTTAGTTAAATATGTAGTAATTTAAAAAAAAATCATGCAACAATTCACATATTTTAAGTTATACTGCCGAATTTATCCAGCAATATTATCAATTCACCCGTGGATGATTTATTTATTCTATCAGTATTAGTCCATCGACCATCGTGCCATTCCACCTTTGCCCAGTTCTCCTATTCTTTAAACTTGTTTATTCTTTCTACATTCATAAAGGGAAGTATTCCAGTTAACTTAGGAACGTTAGAGATGAATAATTTTTTGCAATGCTCCCTTAATATCCTCCGCTCTTCCTTATTCGGTTGATAGCCACAGTTGAAGATTTCAGTCTCACTATTAATTTTCATAGTTAGCTCATTTTTCTCTAAAGCAATGGTGGATCTAGAAGTGACCATGAAAGGTGTTCCTAGTAAGATCGGTATCTCTCGATCTTCTTCAAAATCAAGTATTACAAAATCTGTGGAATAATAAAACAGCGCACCTTGACTAGGACATCTTCTAGTACTCCCTTTGGATGTATTGAAGACCTGTTAGCTAATTATAATGTTATCTGAGTTGTTTTAAGATTCCTTAACCTGAGTGTTTCAAAAATTGATAAGGGCATTAAATTGATACTAGCTCCTAAATCGAATAGAACACTATTAAAGTGAATACTTCCTATTTCTATGGGAATAGTGAAACTTCCTGGTTCTTTCAACTTCTGAGGTACTTGTCTTAAAATAATCATACTACAAGAAGCAGTTAAATTAACTTGTTCTCCTACATTATTTATTTTACGCCTTGCCATAATCTCCTTTAAAAATTTGGCGTATTTGGGAACCTTCTCAATTAGCTTGATTAAAGGTAGGTTAACATTTAAAGTTTTAAACAAATTCAGAAAACTTACAAATTCATCCTCGTCTCACTTCTATCTTTCTTCTAATCTTGATGGAAATGGGACTTTCGTGATTTCGGCATTTTTAGATGTCTCTTTTCCTATCTCAGTCATTGGTGCACTCTCCTCTTTTGATTTAGGACCGTCTTCTAATTCTATGGAATTATCTTGAGGTTCATTAGTATTATCCATAATCACCTCCAGAGTAGGTATTTCTGGGCTACTCAGTACCTTGCCTTATCTAAGTGCTATAGCTTTCACATGTTCTTTACCTTTCCTCCGTGGATTATCTTCCGTGTTACTGGGAATGCATGAGCTAATTTTCCTTTTGATATCACCCATCATGCTCATCAATTTTCTCATTTGATTCTCGAGCTTAGTTAATGTTCTTATTGAACTGGTGCACTCAAACTACACCTGCTTGACATCTGTTCTCATTGACTGCATCTCTTCCTCAATTCTATCCAAATGTTGACCATATACATTTTGGTCACTTGGGTTGGTTCTGTCCTGGGGTTTTTGCAAATAAGGAGGTTTATAATTAGTATTTCTAACTTGATTTGATTTGTTACCTCCTCCTTGGTTTCCTCCCCATCTCAAGTTCAGGTGATCCCTCCAGCCGGAATTAAATGCATTTGAATAAGGGCTTCCACCCATATTTCCATTGTAATTCACATCCTCGGCAAGATTATTGATATAATGGAAGAGTGGCTTGTCTCCTACATACATAGACAATGTAGAAACAGATTCAATATAGTTTAATCTGTCCATTAATTATTGATAGTCATCATCCTCTTGAATAGCTTTGACCGTAGCAGTTTTCTAACCAAATGTGAAAGGTTCAGTTGGCCACTGATACGAGTTTAATGCCATATTTTGAATAATTTTGTATGCATCATCGTACGTCCTATTCATAAGGGCTCCTGCTACTGCTTCGTCTAGTCCAGATCATGCGTTTGCATTCAAGCTGTTATAAAATACCTACAGTTGCATCCATTCAGGAAATATATGGTGCAGATGTTTTTGAATTATCATTTTGAAGCATTCCTATGCCATATAGAACCTTTCTCCCTCTATCTGTCTAAAGATAGTAATCTTTCTCCTTAGCTGAACTGCTTTGCTAATCGGGAATATTTTTTGTAAGAACTTTCCAGTGAGTTCATCCCATGTCGTGATAGATCCTACTGTCTGAGAGTCTAACCAAGAAAAAACGTTATGAATCAAAGAAAAGGGGAATAATAGAAGATGAATAGCATCATCAGTGACCCAGTTATACTTAAAAGTATCACAGATTTGGAGAAAGCATTTCAAATGCTGATTAAGGTCCTCTGTTATAGTGCCTCTAAACTGCAGATTATTTTGGATCATATTTATCATCACCGGTTTGATTTCAAAACTATTAGTTGTAATCGCCGGCCTTGTTATACTTTTCAGAACCATGTCTAGGCTTGGTAGGGTGTAGTCCATTAGCCATCTACAAATTTGTGGGTAATTGTGGTCTTGGTGGGTCTCCTAAGGCATTATTGTCGGCATTCCTAAACATTGGATTGTCACATGGTACGTTAACTACAAATGGTGGTGGTGGATCTTGCATTTTCTATTGTTGCTACTGTTAGCGATTTCTTCAGATTTTTTTCTGGATCTGTGGCTGCTACAATAGGTTTGCCTCTAGTGCGAGTCATACATCAAAACTAGAAAGAAAAGATTAGTAATACTAAAATAAACTAAAATTGTATCTATAACTGAAAAATTTCCTAATTATTCTTTTAAGAGTGAAAACTAAAATCAATCTAGTGACATTGCCTCCCCGGCAATGGTACCAACAACTTAACCGCCTCTAGACGTACTAACATCCAGAGTGTGAATATTGCAATAAAATAGATAGTTATGAGGCGGTATCCACAAGTATACAGGTCGAGTTGTAATATAGATTTTACAGCTGAGTAGGTGAGTACTCCGAGGATCGTACCTAAGGGAGGCAAGTACTAAATCAATCTTAACATAAACAATTAAAGATGTAATTAAAACTTCAAGTCACTTATAGAATGAAAGTAAAATAATAAATATGTTTAGAATTGGTAAAATCATAAAGCAAAATGAAAAAAAAAACAAAGAATTGTAATTGCAAGAGATAGAGATAGATAACGTGAATAAAATTTGAGGATGGGTAATTAGCTTGCTTCAACAATCTGAATAAACTATTGTCTTGGGTTCTTCATCAATCAACTAGTCGCTACTCTAGTAGGATGTTTTGATCTTCCACTAACATAACAAGTTAGCAAGAACTACTTATCTTTTGACCTCATAGTCTAGACTAGTTTGGGGTCAAGTTGTTCATGGATGGGCAATACCAATTTTAGGTTAATTCCCACCTTGATGACTTCCCGGGGTTGTTAGGCCTAACGTTTTTTTCACGTTCTCCCTTTTCTAAACAACTGATCTGTTGAATTACCTTACAAAACAATTAAAAAGTTATGCTTCCACTCGCTAATCCCCTTAAAAGGATTAGTTCCTCATGGCTTTCATAAACAACATGGAGTATATATAACAATTAATCGTAGTGAATGAAGAGTAGAGAGTTTAAGAAAAGTGTGATTAGTTTTAATAAGGAATGTGAACCCACAGGAGTTGATCTCATTGACAACTCAGATCTCGTGAAAGAAAATAAAGAATGAAAGAAACGAAACTCTGAAAACCTAAGAAAACAAAATTAAACCTAAAAAGAAAGTCTAAGCTAATGGAAAGGTGTCTCCGATGTATGCTAGAGAGGTTTATTTATAGCTTTTAGTTAGCCATCGTCCTTAGCCCTAAAGTAGCTGAAGTTCCAAAGCTTTAAAGTTCAATTGTGCAGACCGAAATCCCCTTGCTTCATGTTTTAATCTTGTCACAAAGTTGATGTCGCGACACACTAGAACCTGTGTTGCAATGTAGCAACCAACATGTCCCTCTGTAGCCATCTTCAGGGGAATGTCGTGACACTTTCAGCTTGTGTTGCGACATTAGAAGCAGTTTCTCACTTTCTCTATTCTGCTTTCTATGTTGTGACATTGGGTACCTCATGTTGTGACATAGCATCCAGTATTGCCCTGAAATGACTTCTAATGGTCTCCTGTAGACTCACAAAGTATGTTAGCTCTCCCTTAGGCCTTAGTCGGCCCTTACGGTTAATAAAAGACTCGATGTGCACATTTTATTAAATGTAAACAAAACTAAAGAAACTAAATTAAAGTATAACGAAAATGCTTGTATTCAAACTCCTTAAATGTGAAAACTAGTTTAATTTGCTATATCGAATTACGACAGATCACTTATAACCAGACCAAAATAAACAAATAGCTGCTAAAAGAGTTGTTGGATAGTGTGATCTCCAATGAAGTTTTGATCATCAGCAAGAGTCCGACAATCTACAAGGAAGAAAACAAAATCGGGTAAGCTTACTTAAATCTTAGTAAGTTCGAAAATTAAAACATTACATACTTATCATTTTAAGTTTACAATTGATACATAACATGGAATTAATATTCTTGTTCTTTGTTTCACAATTCGTACCATATCAAATGGTTAGGCCTAGATAAATCAAATCATCAAAACAAAACATGCCAAGATTCATATACCAAATTATAATCCACATAACATAATTCACCATGTTATCTTATTTCATTACCATTTCAACAATGATCTATTTTTCCCAGAAAACTATAGTAAATTGACTTCGAAAACGCGGGAGGGTAAGGCTCACACAAGTTGACAAACGGGATGTTAACCAATACACAATGTTGCTCACACAAACTTTAGAGAATCCGCAACACATGTAGGATCTTAAGCCATTGGTACGGTATCCACCACCGGTTCACAGTACCTTGAGCTGTAAACGACACAGAGTGCCTGAAATTGAAACACCAGTACATAGTACCTAAAACTGTAATCACTGACAACTAGTGCATGGAATGCCCTAATGACATGTGATTTGTATCCTAGCTATTCACTAAGTTCACATGGGCTATAACCTATATGTTTTAAACTTTTCATGACATTAACCATATACCAATATTGCTTTGATACCAACTCTCCATAGCATAACATGTTTCAACTTGAACAAATACAAATGCCATATTTTGCCACTCAAGTCTTTGATCACATTTGCAACTTACCTTGATCAACCATGTTTATTATACACATATACACATAAAAAATATATATACAATTATAATTTTAACATTAATAAGAATAATATCATCTAATACATACTTACCAAAATGCAGTAGTTACCAACACTTCGACGACGACTATTCAACGACTTTCGCTTTCTCGTGATTATCAACCGACTGATCAATTTCTTGATCTAAATATAATAATTTAATTCAATTAACCAATTCAAATACCTTAAAACACTTAAATTAACATATTTCAAAATTTATCAACATTTTACAATTTTACCCTAAACTTTTACCTTTTATTCAATTTAGTTCTTAAACCCGAAACTTTCAAATTTATCACAATTACACCAACTTCATACTAACTGAATTTTTCCCTATGCAATTACACCCAATATTTATTAAAATATCACAACAATTTCATGCTATGTTTAATATTTTATCAATTCAGTCCTTAAACTTAAATCTAACCAAAATCACTTTACGAAATAGTCCTCTTTTACAACCAAGCTTGTAAATCTATCATCAAACATTAAAAAATCACAAATTCATCAATGGCATATGTCAAAACATGTAAAATTTTTACGAATTAGTCCCCGGGTTAGCTAGATTAAGCAACAATTATCTCAAAAAAATAAAAATCATCAAAAATGGGTTGAAACATACTTACATGCACAACAACTAAGCTTGACCAAAGATTTGGTGTTCTTCAACAATGGTTTTCGGTTCCAAACAAAGAAAAGGAAAAAGATGATGCTAATGGTCTTTTTTATTCTTTTATTAAGATTTTAACATATATACCTCTTAATTAAAACATTTTAAACACAAAAAATTACATATTTTTTCCACCCACTAATCGACCATTATAATAATTAGGGTTTAATTAAATTTTAAAACCTTCATATCATAATTTTATAACCATTTAATTCAAATAAACCTATAGCAATTAACTTTTGTAACTTTTACGATTTAGTCATTTTACTAAATTAACCATCAAAACGTTAAAATTTCTGGACCAAATTTCAGTACACCTATTTAATAACTCGAAAAATATTTAATAAAAATATTTACAGATTCAATTTATAGAAACAAGGTCCCGATTTGAATGATGCTATTCTGAGGTGGAAGAAGGCTCTTTTTCAATAGGGAAATGGTAAAAAATATAAAGGGAATGGAAGGGAGAAAGTAAGTGAAAGAGAGAGAGATGTGTGAAAATGAATGGTGTGTCGAATGAGGTAGCAAAGGTGGGTATTTATAGGTGTGGATGGCTGCTAAAAATAGTAAATAATTAGCAACCACACACTCTTCCTTGGTCGGCCATACAACACGTAAGTTTCAATGTTTCAAACTTGTTATTTTAAGCTAGGGGCAAAAGTTTGAAGGCACAAAAAGTGGAGGGGTTTGAATGGAGTGAGGACTATTTTACAGGCCTAATAATCAAAAAATTTTAGCTAATTGGTTCAGCTTGTTGGACGGTTTTGGGCTACCAATTTGCTTGTTGGATCTGTCTTCAATGGTTAGCACACTAGGCTGCTTTCTCCTTCAGGCTTTATATTAATTTTTAACCCAGTTAGATTTGGATAAAAGATAAATATAAAGTACATAAAATAATCCTAATTTGGACCATCCTTGGTTGGAAAAATATTATGCCTTGCTCTTGGTTCACTTGATGCACAAATTCCCAATGGTTCAAGCCTTTTGAGGTGTCTGCCGAGCCAATTTTCACCTTTTGTGCAAAATTGTCAAAAATAAAGCAAATTTGTAAAAATTTATTATAAAAATAATTAAAATTCAATATCTTAATAATTTAAGTGCAAATTAATTATTTTATAATTAAAGTGTGAATTTTGACAAAATTTACTATGAAACTACATGAATTAGAACTCAAAAGATGCTGAAAAAGTCTATATATTTTTGAATTTCAAGGCACCCTCCAGATGTTTCAAAACACTCTACAGTTTTGAGGAAATATGACTAAGGACCCAAACCAACACTGAAAGTGGTTCTCTAACTCTACGACACCATTATATATAATGGGTTCACCGATGATGTTATTAATCTTCAGCTGCTCCCCTTTTCTTTGTGTGATAATGCGGCTAATTGGTTTGACTCACAGGCTCCATGTTCTATCACTACATGGGATGAGCTCATTGGAAAATTTTTACACAAATTCTTCCCCATAAGTAGAGCCATCTAGTTTAGACACGATATTTCCAACTTCAAGCAGATTGAGGGTGAAAACCTATATGAGGCATGGGAATGCTTTAAATTGTTCACGAGGAAGTGCCCCCACCAAGGGATGCAAGAATGGCTTTAGAAGAAAATCTTTTACAATGGCATGCATAGGAATTTGAAGTTCAGTTTAGATGGCGCATTCGATGGAGCATTCATGAATAACACTTATGAGCGAATTTGTCACCTAATTGATGACATGGCTATGAACTCATATAGGTGGCCAAATGAGAGATTCTCATACAACCTGAAACCACCAATAGTTAAAGTGGTCCATGAGGAGGATAAATACCAACAAATATTGGAAAAGTTGCATCGCTTGGAAACCACTGTCAAACCACCCATGAATTACTCGGCTTGAAGTTATGGGCCATGAGAGCTAGTCGAAAAAGGTAAATTATTTGGTTAATAGAGGTGGAAACCTTTATTCAAATACCTACAATTCTCGTTGGAAGGCCCATATTAATATGAAGTGGGGAGGTAATCAAGGAGGTGGAAATCTAGTACAAAATTAGTCGAATCAGCCTTATCAACCTACGCATATGTAGAGAGCTCAGGAACAACCAAAGATGAGTGACCACATTGTATATGGTTGAAGGCTAGATAAAATAGAAGGAACAAGTACAGTAGATAACAAGCATGATGAATGAAATGAGAAGAAAAGCGAGCACAAACATCCCAAGTAATACAGAAGACTATCCTCGAAGGGATGGGAAAGAACATGTGAATGCTACACACTCTGCCCGGGTAAGACCGTTACAAACTCGAGTGAACCCATCAAAAGGAAGGATAATTTAAAATATGTTGTGGATGATCCTATTGAATGAAACAAGCTTGAAGGGCAAATTTAAAAGGTAGCCAAACCTATAGTTGAGCCGATACTCGTGAAAAAATTCAATCTTATCACAAAGCAAATGCCATTTAATCGAGGTTGGAGGAAAAACAAAGAAGGGATGAAGTGGAATATGTACATTTTTTAAAATTATTTAAATCCCTCAAAGATAATTTGCCAATACTAGAATTAATCGATAAAATCCTGAAATACACCAAATATTTAAAAGAAACCATGTCTAGGCATAAGATATTAAAGAACGGTGAGCAAATTAACATTGATGCTTCATGCAGTACAATAATTACAAGGAAAATACCCCAAAAATTAAAATATTTGGGTTGTTTCACAATTCTTGTAGAGATAAGGGATAAATATTTTAGTAAGGCCCTTTGTGAATTAGAGGCCAGTATTAATTTGATGCCCATGTTATACAAAACTAGGATGGGGGAAATTTAAAATTATGTCCATAACCCTATAATTAGCCAATCGATCCTTAGTACGTTGTAAAAGTGGACTTGAGTACGTATTAGTTAAGGTGAGGAGTTTCATAATACCTGTTGATTTTGTTGTCCTCGATTTTGAAGAAGATCAAGAAATTCACATTCGTTTGGGTAGGTCACTTTTTCCCACTTATAAATAAATCATCGATCTAAAAAAATGAATTAATTATGAAAATAGATAGAGAGATAAAGGTGTTTAAATGTAGGCATGATTCCCAAAATGAGGAATTGAAAAATCATGATTCCCAAAAGGTGTTTAAATGTAGGCATAATTCCCAAATTATAATGGCATGTACAAGTGGACTTGTGTTTAATGTTAGTTGAATGTTGGTTGATGATTTTGGTATGTATATATTGTTTTGGCACCATAAGATGTTGGTTGGTTTGAGTTATCTTGGTACCTTTGATGTGTAATCCGTATGGATTAATATAGCTATGGTTTGATGCATGTTTCCATATGGTCAAGATAGGGTATGTTTTGGAAAAGTATTGGACTCGATGTGGATGATTGAAATGTGGAATGTATACATGTTTAGGTAAGATTTGAATGGATGCACTTGAGGTGCCTTGTTTGACATATTGGTTGAATGGAATTAGTCTTTTGAATTGGCCATTTCATGCATGTTATGGTATGGTTTTGATGATTTGGTCATGTGCACAAAATGCTTTTAGGTACATGTTTTATTTGGTAATGGAAATAGCTTGATTTTGGCCAATTTCATGTCTACACGGCCTAGGACACGGGCGTGTAACTCAGCCATGTGTGACACATAGCCAGGTGAGACGGGCGTGTGTCTCTTATATGTTTTCAGGTATGCAAGTCAAGCTGTTACACGGCCTAGCACATGACCTGGGACACGGGCATATGGCTTGGCCGTGTGACCTTACTCAGAGAGTTACACGAGTACAAACACGAGCTAGGACACGACCATGTGTCCCTATTTGGAAAGTTACACGGCCTGAGACAGGGGTGTGTGTCTTAGCCGTGTGAGTCACATGGCCTGTCCACACGGCCGTGTGACCCCTACAGTTTAATTTTTCCAACTTTTTCCTAAATGTTTCAAATGTTTCTAATTTAGTCCCGGATTGTTTCTAAAGTATTGTTTTAGGGCCTTGAAGGCTCGATTAAGGGACGTTATGTATGTGATTGAAGGTAATTAGATTATGTTTTCGTTGATGCATGAGATGTATGTTTTAAAGTTACATTTTTATGGTAATGCTCTGTAACTTTATTCCGGTGATAGATATGGGTTACGGGTGTTACATTTAGTGGTATAAGAGTTACAGTTTAGTCAGTTCTTGGACTAAGCGTAACATGTACGAGTCTAGAAATATATGACATTATATAACCTATGATAGTGTGATAACTCCTGACTCGATATAAACTATGTATTCATATAGATAAAATGTCATCCAATTGAGCTGATTCAGATGAAGTAGAGAGTAACGGGTAAGTCTCCGTTCACAGAGCAGTGTCTAGTGAAAGTAGGTCCATATCTGAGGGTCGGGGAGGAGAGGCTAAGGAAGCCTTCTTCTAGTTGATGAATGAGTGGTTCACTAAGTTCGTGGGAACAAACCCAATGGCTCAATGACCACCACTCCCACCTGTACCTCAACCGGTCCCCGTAGTTCCTCAGGGATTAGAACTAGTATGAGTGAGCAAGACTCTAGTTGATAAAATTAGTAAGCATAGGGCTGAAGACTTTCGAGGTACAACCGAGGATGATCCTGAAAGAGCTGATTGTTGGTTAGAAAACATGATCAGAGTTTTTGACAAATTATCATGAACTTTTGTGGAATGCTTGAAATGTGTAGTTTCATTGTTAAAAGATTCGACTTATCAGTGCAGAAACACTTTAGTTGCTGTGGTGCCGAGAGATCGGGTAAATTGGGAATTCTTTCAAACTCAATTCCAAAAGAAGTATGTGAGCCAGATATTTTTAGATAAGAAACGTAAAGAGTTTCTTGAGCTGAAACAAGGGCAGATGTTAGTATTGGAGTATGAAATAAAATTTGTGCAACTGAGCAAGTATGCTCAAGAGTGAGTACCAAGAGAAGCTGCAATGTGTACTCAATTTGAAGGCGGATTACGTGAAGATATTAAGCTGCTTGACAGGATTCTTGAGCTAAAAGAATTTGTGGTTTTAGTTGGCAGAGCACACAAAGATGAAGAGCTCGACAAAGAAAAGAGAAAAGTCGATTCTGAGGCTCATGATTCAAGAAAACGACATTTGGGAAAGTCATACTCATCAACATTGAAGAAATCAAAAGAATATCATAGCCGTTCAATAGCTTCGATGGGTTACTCCGGAAAAGATAGAGGGAAACAACATGCAAGCTTGAAACCTTAGGCTACGGTTGTAGCAAGCGTAGGCAGTGTTAGAAACAACAAGCCCGAATGTTAGCAATGTAATCGATGACACTTCGGTGAATGTAGATTAAAAAATAGGTCTTGTTTCAAATGTGGTTTGTATGAACACTATCTTAGATATTGCCCAGAAAGGTCAGACAAAGAAAAGGCTCAGACTACTCGACCGAGTAATACTACTAGGAGAAGGAGAGCACCCTGAAACATTGGAAATACGGGTAATAGTGGTAGTGGGACGAAAGAATCTACTGTGAGATCTGAGGCATGAGAACCGACTAGAGCTTCTGCAATTCATGCTCGAGAGGAAGCTTTAGCACCAGATGTTATCATTGGTACATTTCTATCTTTGATACTAATGTTGCTACTTTGATTGACCTGGGGTCAACACATTCATATGTATGTACAACTTTATTGTCAGATAAGAAATTTCCTTTCGAGTCTACTGAGTTTGTGGTTAAAGTAACGAACCCCCTAGATCAGTATGTGTTACTTGATAAAGTCTGAAAAAATTATCCTTTTTATGATTCAGGTTGCAGCTTTTCGACTGATCTGATGCTACTACCCTTTGATGAGATTTTGGGTATGGATTGGTTAGCTCTGCAAGATGCTGTTGTGAATTGTAGACGAAAGCATAAAGTATTAAAGTGTTAGAATGGTTAAAAGCTTCAAATTGAATCAGATAGAATAGATAGTGCATCAAATGTTATTTTAGCTATGTCGGCACAGAAGTATGTTAGAAAAGGCTGCGAAGCGTATCTCGCTTATATATTTGATTCTAGAGTTTCTGAATTGAAGGTAAAATCAGTTCCAGTGGCATGTGAGTATATGGATGTATGTCAAGAAGAGTTACCAGGATTACCGCCGATCAGAGAAGTTGAGTTTGCTATTGAGTTTCTGCAACAGATTTACGAAGCTAAAAAATGTGATGATGTTTTGATAGCTAAACAAAAATAGATTTAGACAACACCTGGTTGTGATTTTCATGTGGGTTTAGATGACAGTTTTTACTTCAAAGGCATAATTTGTGTTCTGAAAAAGTTTGATCTCGTTCAGAAGATTTTACAAAAGGCTCACAGTAGTAGCTTGTCGATTCATCCTGGTAGCAATAAAATGTACGATGACTTGAAACAGTTGTACTGGTGGCCAGGTATGAAATAAGAGATCTTAGAGTCCGTATTAAGATGTTTGGTTTTCCAACAAGTTAAAGTTGAGCATCAGGTACCTTCGGGTTTACTACAACCAGTGATGATTCCGGAGTGGAAATGGGAGCGTGTCATGATGGATTTTGTATCAAGATAGCCTCTATCACCGAGAAAGAAAGATGTTGTGTGGGTTATTGTTGATCATTTGACGAAGTTCACACATTTCATTCCAGTGTGTATGGATTTTTCACTTGAGAGATTAGCAGAGTTGTATGTTGCTAAGATTGTTAGATTGCACGGTGTGCCACTTTCTATTATTTCTGATAGAGGTCCACGGTTTACGTCTCAATTATGGAGCAAATTACACAAAGCTCTAGGTACTCGACAACATTTTGAGTATCCATTTTATCATCAAACTGACGGTCAGTCCGAGTGAGTAAGTCAAATACTCGAGGATATGCTTTGATGTTGTGCTTTAGAGTTTGAAGGTAACAGGGAGAGATTTCTACTGTTGGTTAAATTTTCTTACAACAATATTTATCAATCAAGCATTAAGATGGCACTATACGAAGCTTTGTATGGTCGAAAGTGTCAAACTCCGTTATATTGGACTGAGCTCAGTGAGAAAAAGCTATTCGGTGTTCATTTATACAAGAAACTGACGAAAAGGTTAAAGTGATACACGATCGTTTGAAAGTACTTTCAGATCGATAGAATTCTTATGCAGATTTGAAGAGAAAAGACATCGAATTCAAAATCAATGAAAAAGTATTTTTGAAAGTATCACCTAGGAAGAAAGTTCTTCGATTTGGCCGTAAAGGAAAGCTTAGTCCATGGTTTATCGGGCCGTATAAGTGTAGAGAGAATCAGACATGTACCTTACAAGTTAGCTTTTTCGTCAGAGTTAAAAAAGATCCACAATGTATTTTACGTATCAATGTTATGATGGAATCAGTAAGATCCTTCACAAGTGATTTCACCTGTTGACGTTGAGATTCAGCTAGATATGACGTACAAATGAAAGACTGATTAGAATTCTAACTTGAGAGGTTAAAGAATTGAGAAATAAAAGCATAGCTTTAGTGAAAGTTCTCTGGCAACGTCATTGAACAGAAGAGGCTACCTGGGAACAGGAAGAAGCTATGAAAGTGCAATACCCGAACCTCTTTTCTGGTAAGATTTTTAGGGACGAAAATTCCTTTAGAGGGAGAGTTGTAACAGCCCAATTTTAGTGAAATTAGAATAGTAGTTTTGGGACCACAAATCTGATGAGAGAATTATTCTTTTATTATTATTTTAATGTTTACAGAATGTTAGTAGGGTCATATAAAAATTTCATTAAGAAATTTTGATGTTTGCCTGCTTAATTAAGTAAAAAAGATTAAATTGTACAAGGTAAAAAAGTGGAGTTCTCTTAGTTAAAGGGGTCAAATGGCTATGAAACTTTAAAGTTAAAGGACTTGGATAGTAATTAGACCATTTATATTGTTAGTGGATGTTTATGACAAGGTTTTATTGAAATTATTAATGTTTTTAAACGGTAAAATAGTAAAATGGTAATTAAATGATAAAAAGAAAAAAGAAAAAAATCATCTTTTACCATTTGGTTTCTTCTTCACTGATTCTTCGAGGAAGACATAGCTAGGTTCGGCCAAGCTAAAATTCACTTGCATGGTATGATTTTTGATTTCGTTTTTAATGATTTTTATGTTTTCGGGATTGTTATAGCCTAACGTAGCTAGCCCGGGGATCAATTTACGACTTAAAGAATTATGGTTTTGCCAAAAATGTTCTTACATGATTCTTGAAGTTTAGTCAAAGATTATGAGTCCTTGTTAATAAATAAACAAGTTTTGTAAAGTGATTTTTGATAGAAATTGTATTAAGGGACTTATTTGTAAAAGTAGTAAAATTCCATGGTAAATTTGTGAAATGCTAATTTGTATTGGTTGATATATGTTTCCTAGTGAATTCGACTAGCATGAAATGAGGATAGAAATGCTTATATTTCAATTTACGAGCTTAAGAACTAAATTGTAAAAGAGTGAAAATGTAAGTGAATAATTGAAGTATTAAATGGATTGAATTTATCTATTTAGATCAAGATAGACCTCGTACGAATTTAGATCAAGGAAAAGAGAAAACCTCAGATTGATCGACTATGTTTTTACTCTTTGTTTGTCAAGGTAAGTTCGTATGATTAAATATTGTTTTAATATTATTTTGATCTAAATGTTATTTTGTTATTGCCATGTAATTAAATGATGTATATCCAACGATGTCACGACGGTTATCAAGCCCTATTTGAACCTTAAGAATTCGTAAGATACAAATGGCATGTCATTAGGGTTTTCATGTTTTGGGTGCTATCTTGAATGTCCTACTAATCGGTGAAGTCCTACATTTGTTGCGGATACTCCACAACTCGTGTGAACAGCATCGTGTTGCTTACATTTCGGCCCACAGTTCGTGCAAATAGACTTTCATAGCTCGTGTGAGCAATGAGGTCAAGGAAAAGGAAAGGTTACGATTATATGTTTCGCACACTTCGTGTGAGCTTTCCTTTGTATGTGATGTTATTTTAAATGGTTCAACGGGCATGAAAAGGAAAGGAACGGTAAGTGTTCAAATGAATCATATCATGAAATTATGAAAGGATTGAAATGGAAAGTTTCAATGAAAGTATGTTATGTTTATGAAAATGACGCATTCAAAGGAAGTATGTTCATGTACAAATGGCTTACCTTATGTTAATTCAAGTGAATTACATTTGAATGATCTAACATGTGTTGTTGATGATGCTTAGGCTTGTGCCAAGCTTATGATTGGATTATACTATGCTTAATCTTATTGTTTAATAGTGAAATGGTAAGTTATGTTTAATGTTTTACGAAATTTCTAAGCATTATACGTAGTTTTCTTTTCTATGTTTTATAGATAATCGGAAGCTCGATCGATTTGGAAGCTTGTCAAAGATCTATCAAACTATCCAGTGATTATATCGGTAGTTTTTGATGGTTTGGCCATGGTTATAATAACATGTATAGGTGGACTTTTGTTTAATGTTAGTTGAATGTTGGTTGATGATTTTGGTATGTATGTGTTGTTTTGGCACAATATGGTGTTGGTTGGTTTGAGTTACCTTGGTACCTTTGATGCCTAATTAGTATGGGTTAATGAAGCTATGGTTTGATACATGTTTCAATATGGTCAAGATAGGGTATGTTTTGGGAAAAGTATTGGACTTGATGTGCATGATTGAAATGTGGTATGTATACATGTTTAGATAAGATTTGAATGAATGCACTTGAGGTGCCTTGTATGGCATATTGATTGAATGGAATTAGTCTTTTGAATTGGCCATTTCATGTATGTTATGGTATGATTTTGATGCTTTGGTCATGTGCACAAATGCTTTTAGGTACGTGTTTAATTTGGTGATGGAAATGGCTTGATTTTGGCCAATTTCATGTCCACACGGCCTGAGGCATGGGCGTGTGACTCAACTGTGTGTGACACACGGCCAGGTGACACAGCTGTACGTCCTCTGTAGGTTTTAAGGCATCCAAGTCAGGTTGTTACATGACCTAGCACAAGGCTTGAGACACGGGCGTGTAGATCCATTCTGAGAGTTTCACAGCCCGGCACACGGGCATATGGCTTGCCTACTTAGAGAGTTACACGGGTACTGATACGGGCTGGGACACGGCCGTGTGTCCCTATTTGAAAGCTTCAAACAAGCTTCGCTTTTCCGTTGTCTTTGCTTGTAGACAATTATATCAGGTTTTCAATTTCAAAAACATACACAAGTCACTAATAGCACATTAAAACTCATACATAAACACAAGTGACCCTAGGTTCGCACATGCTAATCTTTTGGCAAACCTCGTTTCTTTCATTGTGAACGTTTCTTAATTACTTCTAAACATCAACACAATAGAGAAACAAAGTCTTACCTGAAGTCGTAAGAGCTAAGTTTTAGGTTCTTGTTTTCATAGAAACTTGACAACAAGAGAAAGAAGTAATCAATGAATAGTTTTGAGAGAATTTTTTCGTTCAAAAGAATATGGGATTTTTAATGAAAAGAGCTTAATTTATAGGCACTAGGTTTTTTAATGTGCTTAGGATACCCTAGTCGCGTAGAAGTAGGAAAGAGTTACATGCATGAGTGATGTTGTAAAGAGGAAAGTAAGTTGATTTACTAAATAAGGTATAATTGCCCTTTTTCTACTCTAACTTTTGACTTTCGACCCAAAAAAAATTATCATAGCTCGCTAAGCCCACTAACGATATTAGTTTGCTGGGCCCAAACCAAAAATTGTAATTCGCCAAGCCTTCTAGCGACCTTAGTTCGCTAGGCCTCAAACTCAAAGGCATTATTCTGGGATGTTACACCTATGCCACCACACATGTCTCACGGAGGAAAAAAATTAATTAACGGTATTTTCATCTAGACAATACATATTTAGCCTAATTAAGGCCTTGTAATTGACCTAAGTGGGTAGCTAACTCTGTTTATAAATAGCTAAGTTGATGCTAAGTTAAAGAAAAGTTTTTTAGGGTAGAATTTAGGTTTTAGTTTTAGACTTAGTTGTTAATTAGAATTTTAATTATGTTTTCATTTTATTTTAAAAACAATTTTTTATTGTTCTAAATTAGATTCAATTTGAGTCCAAGACTTGGTTATTAAGTATTTTGATATTTTTCTTTCACTTCTTGCTTGTCAACATCGATAACTCCATAGTTTTTAAAGGATTTCATAGATTCGAGTTCATCCGGCTTACCAAACGAATCGATTTATATTTCCCTATCTTGTTAGTTTAATTTGTGTTCTTGCATGATTGAATTAATTCTTAGGAAAATGGCATCTAGATCCATGAGTGGCTAAGTCCTTTAGGGAGATTAACAAGTGGATGTGGGAGTAGTTAACGGAAGAATGAGGGTTTCCCATAAGTATTAGGGTATAAATTATGTGTGCTTAAATGCTGATATTGACGACCCTAGGAAGTCATTTATGTAAAACGAGGTCGAGAGAGAAGTTTGTTAAGTAAACCATAAGCGAGGTCGGGAGGTAAGTGAGTATTTATCGAATAGTTAATCAATTAGATGTTGAGAGGTAATAATTGGTAAGTTACTAGCTAATTCATTGAAACCCAAGTTCTAAAGTTAATTATAACCACTAAATCGAGTTAATCTTCTGCCTGTTAATTGAGATTTCCTTGTTGATTAAGTTCGTTCAAGTAATTTTATTTCATAATATTAATTCTCATTATTATTTATCGTAATATGAGTTTTGGTGAATACTGTTTAAACCTATTATTGTAGAAGATAATTTTAGAGTTAATCTATCCTCCCTTGGGTACGATTCTCGTAGTACTTCGGTTACCCCATTGTACAAAACTATATTGCAATTTATCCCATATACTTGCAAACATTGCCTTTTCATTTCTATATCTTTTGTTGCAATATTTCCAGTCCAAATGTTCACACTTTTGGCAGTGGTCAAGTTGTTGACGCCATTGCTGGTGTGGCTTTGGCATTAAATTTAATTTAATTTTCTACAATTAGTAGGATAAATAGGAAAATAAAAAATTATATATAGGATTTATTTTTATTTTTACTATTTTTAATTTGAGCTTTCATTTACTAATTGTTATTTTCTATCTCTTATTTTAGTGTATGACACAAAGTGGAAGCATTCCAATTGAGCCACTGTAACACCTCTAACCCATATCTGTTGTTAGAATAGGGTTACGGAGTATTACCATAAAAGCATACCTTAAAAGCATTCACACTAAATAATTTTTTAAATCATGGTATAATTCATTTAAGCATAAACTTATTGTCCCTTATTCGAGCCCTCGAGGCCTTAGAAATACTTTAGAAACGATTCGAGACTAAATCAAAAACATTTGAAACATTAAGGTAAAAAATAGAAAATTTCATATTGCATGGACATTTGAAGTAGGGACACACGACTGTGTCCCAGCCCGTGCCCGTGCCCATGTAACTCTCTGACTTGTGTCACACGGCCAAGCCACACGCCCGTGTGCCAGGCTGTGTAACCTTCGAAATGGCCTCACACGCCTGTGTGCCAGGCCGTGTAACCTTCGAAATGGCCTCACACGTCCGTGTGCCAGGCCGTGTAACCTTCAAAATGGCCTCACATGCCCGTGTCCCAGGCCGTGTGCTAGGCCGTGTAACTTTCGTAAAACCACCTTTAAAACCTACAGGGGACACATGGTCGTGTTTCACACACAGCTGAGACACACGCCCGTGTCTTAGGCTGTGTGGACAGGAAATAGGCCAAATTCAGGGCATTTCTTTCACCCAATTCAAGCACACACCTACAAGCCATTTGCAAATTCCATCAAAACTTAAAACATACCTAAAACATGCATAATAAGACCAATTCAAAAGGTCATTTACCCATACAAACACTATGTCAAAAGGCTCCTCAAACACAATGTATCAAACATACCTAAACATGTGCATATTTAACCATTCATCAACTAACTTATTTTTATACCAAATCATATCAAAATTTACACATTTCGACCATACCTTACTAGATTCATGCCATGTCAACTGTTTAAAACCATATTTGACTTTTAAATATTAACTAATCATATTTATGAACTTACTCGTCGAATTTGTGGCCCCAAAACCACTGTTTCAAACAACATAGAAAAAAGGGGATGCTACAACCACATTTTTATTTGGAGCAACTTTTCAGACGCAATTGCCAACTGATGCAAAATGATAAACCCATGGTAGCTCACTTACATTGGTAGAACTATTTATTTGACGATCCACCCAAACCATAAGCACAAATTCGTGGAAAGTTATTGATGGATCAACAAAGGACGTTGTGCGATTATGCACTACTAACACTAGATGTCATTTAAGGCAATATTGAAAGACCAATGATTAACACCAATAATTTTGAGATAAAAATGGATACAATTCCAATGATTTAGAACACCTTGCAATTTTGTGGGAACATGATAGAGGACCAGAATCAGCACTTAAAGTGATTCCTTCAACTTTGAGACCAATTCAAATATAACGGGATCACCGATGATGCTATTCTTCATTAGTTATTCCCCTTTTCCTTATTTGATAATGCAACTGATTGGTTGGATTCATTTGAACCTCCTTCCATAACTGCATGGGAAGATTTAGCTAAAACGTTTCTACAAAAATTCTTTCCTATCAGCAAAACTATTCAACTCAAACTTGATATTGCAAATTTCAAGCGGATGGAGGGTGAAACTTTCTACAAGGCTGGGAGCAATTTAAGTTAATGTTGAGGAAGTGTCCCCGTCATAGAATGTAAGAGTGGCTCTTCATGCAAATTTTCTACAACAAATTACACGGTAATTTAAGGTGTACTTTTCATAGCGCATCCGGAGGAGCTCTTATGAACCACACAGAGAGCGAGCCTGTACGTTAATCGATGACATGGCCATGAACTGATGTATATGGCCCAATAAGAGATTCTCCTACAATCCCAAACCTTCAACAGTAAAAGCTATCAATGAGGAGGATAAGTATCAACAAATTTTGGAGAAGCTGAATCATTTGGAGACGACCATTAAACTATCCATGACAGAACCAGCTTTCTGAAAGCCAATCTGAAGAGGTAAATTATTTGTGCAATAGGGGTGGAAACCCCTACTCAAACACATATAACCCAAGCTAGAAAGATCAACTGAACCTGATGTGTGGATGTAATCAAGGAGGTGAAAATTCAATGAAGACTCGACAGATTCCTCCTTACCAACGTTTGTATGTATAGAGATCTCAAGATAGACCCATTAGGAACGACCATACTAAATGTGAACCAAAGCTAGATAGAATATAAGAACAGATGCACACGATGAAAATGGATCTTCTAGAAGTTTATGGCAAGTGTGATCGACTCAAGTCTCAGATGGATAGCCTTTAGGAAAAATGAGTCAAATGATGAGCTTGATGAAAAAGAAAATTGACTACGACATACCTAGTGATACGGAGAATAATCCTCGGAAGGGTGGGAAGGAGCACATGAAAGTTGTTTCCCTACAATAAGGTAATACACATGATAATTCGAGTGTCACCATCCAAGAAGATGAGAATTTGAAAATTTTTACAGATGAACCCCTTAGAGGACAACGAGCCTGAAGAGTCAGTCGAAGAGGTAGTCGAACCAATTGGAAGATGAATAAGGTAATGAAAGTAGGGCTTTGATGGAAGCCAATCTGAGGAACTATGTTCAACTAGCACGGTTTGAACCAATGGAGTTGTAAGCTCACGAATTCACACAACCAAAGTTGTTAATCGAGAAACCACTAAAAACTTGAACTAAAGGTACTTCCCATTTGAAATACGTTTATTTGGGTAACAGTTTTACTCTACCTGTGATTGTTTCAATAGAACTAATATAACATAAAGAGGAGTAACTGATCGAAGTTTTACAGAAATTTAAAAAGTTGATCGGTTGGACCATAGCTGACATGTAACACCCATAATCCTTCTCTGTTGCCGAATTAGGGTTACAGAGTATTACCGATCAAACAAAAAAATTTCTTTATAACAGAAACAATTACATAATTTAAATACAAACATATATCAATTGAATCTAATCATGGCAAATATTACACTTATGGACCTTGAATCGAGCCTATAGGGCCCTAAAAATAATTTAAAAATAATCGGGGATAAAATAAAAAAATTAGAATATTTTGGGAAAACATGAAAATTTAGAAAGCAGGGGTCACACAGTCGCGTGACCAGGCCGTGTGACATAGCCCAGACCGTGTGAACAATTGAAGTCTAGACACACAGTCGTGTTCCAGCCTGTGTGTCTACCCATGTATATATTCGAAAAAGGGCCAGGAGGCCCTGTGCCAAACCGCGTGTGCATTCGATGTTGGGCCACATGGTCGTGTCTTAGACCGTGTGCCAGACTGTGTTACATACTGAATTGAAATACACGGCCATGTTGCAGGCTGTGTGAAACCTACACCTAAAACAATAAAGACACACGGCCGTGTAGAGGAACCGTGTGTGATACACACTTGTGCAACATGCCCATGTCATCTAAAAGATCACCGTGTTCTCAAATCTTCAAGTACCAAACACAAATCCAAAAGTAAAACTAACATGTCTAACATCATAAAATGCCTACACAATTAACCTTACCATATTTTAATCATCATGAAAGTTACCAAATCAAAACAATGTTTAACCAATAGGCCAAACATTTCCATACAAAAATACTATCATCTTGAGACTTAGCTTATAAAATCACAACCACAATAACTTAGTTACAATTCAACTAAAAAAGTAACCATAACCACATCAAGTCTTATATACATGCCACAACAAAAATTACTCAAAGACAAAAGCCACAGAAGAGAGTATGGATAGTGTGAGTGTTAAAGTTGATCCATCTGAATTGTTTTGCAAAACGTTAACTATAGAAACAAAAACAAAAATAGCTAAGCTTACGAAGCTTAACAAGTCCATAGCTTAAGAAGCTTAAGAAACTACATAAGCATGTGTTTACATGGTTTTGGACTTTGAGAGCTATAATTAGTGATGAAGGATCTCACTTTCTAAACAAATGGCTTAGGTGGTTGCTTGACAAGTATGATGTGAAACACAAAATTGCCACTGCTTATCATCCATAGTCAAATGGGCACAGTCAAATGGGCAAGTTGAATGAGTAAATCGTGTAACACCCCTAACCCGTATCCTTCTCCAGAATAGGGTTATAGAGCATTACCGGAGTTTACAAATTAATTTTCAGACATTTCATTTCATCAAGCATTTATATTTATAACCAATCAAAATCAAAACATTTATGAGCTAGCATCAACCAATTTAACTTATACAAGTCATTATAATAAGAATCAAATCATCCAAAATTACCAATAGAACCAATGGATAATGTGATATATCTCCAACAAGCTTCCAACCCAATCGAGCTTCCGATAATCATTTCAAAACATCTAATAATTATACCTATTACCAATAATAATTCAATTCCAATAATAAAACACACATATATATAATATTCATTACCAAATAGCATTCACTTCTATTAAAATTATACAAAATATAGTTCATATGAACTTACGGACTAAATTGCAAAAATAGCAAAATTCGAGACAATTTGGAAAATTTCTATTTTCTCAAATTTCCGCCCAATCTTGATCTAAATTAATATTTCATTCAATTTACTAACTTAAATCATAAAACAATTCATTTCATGCAATTTGGTCACTTTTTGACATTTTACAAATTTACCCTTAAAGTTTCACATTTGTTCAATTTAGTCCATGAACCTAAAACATGTAAATTGGTCTTTTTAATAAAAACTCATGCTAGTTGAATAATCATATATTTTCCTCCTCCTCCTCCTCTCTATTCCACATCCTTAATGTATATAACATGCTTATATGTAACATTATCTATAATTTCACCATTTATTTATATATTCATTCAAAGTCATCCACTTGAGTCATAGTCACTAAATTATTTATATCTTGAGCTAAAGAACTCCAAATTGAGATACTTTAATTTTATATGAAACTAAACTCACATATATTCTTACCATAAAATTTTCAGAATTTTTAGTTTACCCAATAAGTACATTTTATTCTTTAAAGTCACATTTGTTCTCATTGCCTAATGATTCCGACCCTTTCACTAAAACTTAATTATATCCATGTAAAAATTTGAATGATATTCCTATTTATTTATATTGAAAATAAACTCCTTAAGGATTTTAAAAATATAATTTATAACCCATAATTAGTTTTTTACAATTTTTTATGATTTTCCAAACTCAGAACAGGGGAACCCGAAATCATTCTGACTTTGTCTCACAAAATCTATTGTATCTCATGATTTACAATTTCATTACTTGCACCGTTTATTCTATGAGAAACTATACCCAGTAAGCTTTAATTCCATATTTTTTTCATTCTCTAAATTCATTTCCACAATTTATGGTGATTTTTTAAATTTAACCCACTGCTGCTGTCCAAAACTATTTTAGTGCAAAATGTTAATTACTAAGTTTATAACTTCCTTATTCCCTTTCTCTATAACATTTCCCATCACTTTCACTTATTTCTCTTCACTAATATATCAAGAACATAAGATTTTATATAAGAAAACTCTACTATAACACTTAAAAATATATTGAAATCTCAATGTTCTTACCTTGTCCTATTGATTTCATTCTTTAACTTGATTTTCTCTCTCCTCCAGCTTCAATTTCTTGAATCCAACTTGATATTCTAGCTCCCCATGGTCTCCTTGTTATCTTTCTCTCTTGATGGATATGGAAATTCTTTTGATTTCTAGGTGAAAATGGTAAGTTTTTGGAGGAAGGACCAAATTGTAAAGAAAGCAAAACTTTTCTTCTTTCTCTCGTCTCCTCACGTTGGGTGCATGGAAGATGATGGGTTGGTTGCTTTTCATCTTTCTTTCCACATATATATATACTAAATAAATTAATAATAAAATAATAAAATATCATTTAAAAATCAAATTAAAATATTAATAAACTAATATTTATTTATTTAATTAATCTGAAATATCACCAACATCATCATTGCCTTCTAGATTTCTCTCACTTCTAATTGACCATTTATAAAGATGTATAAAGAAAGAACTAAGAGATGGCATCTCGTGAATTCAGAGAAGGTCAAAATGTTTTGTTGTTTAATTCAAGGCTAACGTTATTTCTTGGGAAGCTCAAATCCCGATGGACTAAACCGTACGCCATTCACTAAGTTTATCCATATGGCGCAATAGAATTGCTTGACGATAACGCAGGTACATTTAAAGTTAATGTTCAATGTCTCAAACACTATTAGGAGGGTGAAGTTGAGCGAGTTGAAACCTCGTTCAATTTAACATACCCTTGATTTTTCTTATTTTTATTTTTAATAAATGGCATATTTAGAAATTATTTTTCCTGAATTAGTACATTAAATTAATTCTGTCTAAGGAGATTGGAACTTAAGCGGGATAATTTTTGACTCCTCCAACCATTCCTAGGAATTTAATTTGATGTAATTTTTTAAGAAGAAAATTTTCTAAGTAGCCCGAAAAGAATTTTTATTTTTATTTTCAATTTCAATTTAATTTGTTTCTGTTTAACAAGATGGTCAAATTGGCCCAAGTACTAATTAGTTTATTTTGTTAAGATCAGTTTAATTTTAAGTACAGTTGGGTTTCAAGGCCCAAAGTATTTAAGAGGAAATTACCCACCTAATGTTATCCAAAGGGTCCCTCAAAATCCTACATTTTCTGCCATTTTTTATTCGCTACATGCCTTGCAGCCTAAGTACCCAACTTTTAGCTAAATTTTTGCTACAAATTTACCCTAATCTAATACTATATAAACCCCTCTTTACCATCATATTTTTCATACTATTTAAGAAATTAGCTTCAACCGTAGCCACCTATATTCTTTCTCTTCATCGTCAGCCTCAAATCCTGAAAGTTCTTCCCAATTTTCCCTTTCTATCGCAAAACCTTCCTATCATCATCGCAAACATTTTGCTAGAGCAATCCCACCGCCGTAGCAACCATCGTAACTCGCCCTTTTTCCCCGCCAAAAACCTCTTGCTATCTCACCATTTTGCTATCGCAACCCCTAGTCACCATAAAACCACCTCGTCAATTTCCTTTTCTCTCATTGTCAAAATTTTCCTTATTTTTCGAGAAAAGTCACTATGTTTCGTAAAAGAACACGATCTTCAAAAACTTTTGTTGAAAATCCAATTGTGATTCAAGATGATGAAGCAAGGGAAAAATTTGATTCCATCTTCAAAAATCAGCCCATGATGTCAAAAAATGTTTCAATTTAGATAGTAAAGACCATATGATTATTGACCGCCTCTAGACGTACTAACATCCAGAGTGTGAATATTGCAATAAAATAGAGAGTTTTGAGGCGGTATCGGCAAGCATACGGGTTAAGTTGTAATATAGATTTTACAATGAAGTAGGTGAGTACTACGAAGGATCGTACCCAAAGGAGACGAGTACTAAATAAATCTTAACCTCAACAATTAAATATCTAATTAACACTTTAAGTCAGTTATAGTATAAGAGTAAAATAAGAAATATGTTTAGTGTTTGTAAAATAATAAAATAAAATAACATAAAAAGAAATTAAAGTTGAAATAGATAGAAATAAATAAAGTGAATCAAATCTAAGGATGGGTGATCAGCTCGATTCGGCAATCCCAATTAACAGTCGTCTCAGGTTCCTTATCAATCAATTAATCATTACCCTAGTAGGATCTTTTGATCTTCCACTAACATAACGAGTCAGCAAGAAGTACTTATCTTCTGATCTCACAATCCAGATTGCCTTGTGGTAAAGGTGTTCACGAATGGGAAATACTTATCTTTCGACATTCTAGAGAGATGTAACGACAGGGCCACCAGATTTCTTGGTGCCCTAGGGAATTAACACCTTATTTACCTTCTCCATAATCACTTTTTCCAATTATTGACTTACCCTTAATTCCTAATACATTCCATAGCACGTTACAGTGTAAAATTTGTTCATCAACAATCGAGTTGATTGTCCCTCAAAATAGTGTTTCACTCTTTGACCGTTTATAAGAAAATGACGCCCTTTTTTTCAATTATTCAAGGGTATGTCGCGACATCCTTAGCCTATGTCACGACATTGAAGGCAATTTCTCATTTTCTCTATTCTGCTCTTGATGTTACGATATTGGATCTCCCATGTTGCGACATAGTATCCATTATTGGCTCAAAATGCCTTCTAATGGTCTGTTGCACACTCATAAAGTATGTTAGTTCTCCCTTAGGCCTCATTCAATAAAAGACTCAATTTGCACATTTTATTGAATGTTCGTAAAACCAAAGAAACTTAATTAAAACATAACGAAAATGCTTGCATTCAAGCTCCTTAAATGTGAAAACTAGTTTAATCTACAACACCGAATTATGGTAGATCAAACTCCCCCACACTTAAGTCATTACCTGTCCTCAAGCAACATAAACAATGATGACAAAATAAAACTGACTACCCTTAAGCAAGTATGATACAAGTATTGGTTTCGGAGCATATGACTTAAGCATTTCACATTTACTAACAATTTCAACATGATGAGCAATTAACTTATCACTTTTGATCACAAATATCTAAGTTTAGTATGTTAAAAAATATACAAGTATTAAGGTTCTCACCTATAGGAATCCATCCTCAAATCATACAAGTACTTTGATTATTCAAGTAGAATACAAATAGTTGTTTATGTGAATATTTAGTATGATGTTCATTCATGTATAAGGATATTTAGGTCATATAGGGCATTTTGGCTTGTAACGTTCTGAGGCATAGGACAAGTATGGAATTCCAAAAATAGTAAGCATCAAAGGGTTACAAACACGAAAATAGTTTGGCACATCGTATTGATCCCTATTCTCCACCTTAATGACCCTTTCCCGCTCACTGCCTTATTTCTCTTTCACTCACCTTCCTTGTCTCTCTGTATATAAGAATTTATAGCAAGCCTTATGAGTTTTTGTGCAATAATGAACGAATTTTTCTTTCTTTTGCAACTTTGTGACTTTTTTCTTTTTCAATACATCTCACTCATGAATGCTTTTTCATTAGTTTAAGACTTTTTCTACTCGTATCAATTTTCTCTTTGGAATTTTCTTTTGTTTTGCACATTCAAGCTAACTTATAGTTCCTATATCACACCAATCTTTCTTATTTCACTCTAGTTTTACAAACTCCACCGTGATGTATCTACTTCAGCCTCAATACTTATGGCCAGACATCTATAATCGTGTTGTACAAGACTAAAGAAAAAGGGCATATATAAATTAACATTTTCAGGCTTGAGGTTTGTACTACGGTTCATCAAAAAGTGTCAAAAGGCTCAAAATTGGTACTAAAGGTGAAGTATAAATAGGATAGCTTTTTGGCTCTTGGATGTATTCCAAACAATGTCTTAGGTCATCTCTAAATATTTCAACATGCGTAAATTTAATTAACTAAACAAACACAAATTCAACCATTTATCATTCATACTAGCATGCTCGTTTCCTTGTATTTTCTATATCGCATGGTACAAATGATAGTTTAATACCTATTTACAGTGTAACATATAGAACTTTTGTAATCTAATAATAAAAAATTTGAAATCACCTATCATCATACCAAACTTATTTATAAACACAAGCAACCTATGTACATACTCCTAACCAATCACTTGTATTTCTACAAGCTCAAGCACACCAAAAGACAAGAAAAATCAAAGAAAATGTAAAAATAAGCAAATTTTCTATGTTACCCCCCACACTTTAGTTGACACATTATCCTCAATGTGTAGCTCATTTAAGATAAGGAAAGAAGTTACTCGACTGATCGTGATCGCTCTAACTCTTATCGGTGTGTGCTTCCTCCTTTGATCGTTGTAAGTTCAAATTTGTTTCTGTCTCCTTCGTGTTGGGGTTTTTTTATGAGAAAAAATGTTAAACAAATTAAAAGAGAGATAAGAAAACTTATAAGTTCCTAACCTTAAAGACTGGTTTACAATATTCCTAATATAATTGTTACAAGCTCTAAAACTTAAAACATTCAATTTTTCCTAAATCCATCTACTCCTATAACTAAGATTCTACTAGATTTATTCTTGAATATTAGCATTCATCTTCCTGAAATCCTCTTTTTCCTCTTTCTTCTTTCTATTTTGTTTGTAGACAAACAAATTGTTTGAATAAATCATCCTAGAGTAATTTCATTGGTAGACCTATAGTTTTGTCCATTCGCTCAATAGGTACTCCTGCCCTTCTACACAATTCCGTAATTAGATGAGGGAAAAATATCCCCATTCCTAAATTCCTTACACAGTCAACCATGTTCTTATATATCCATGTTCCAATAGTTATTTGTTTCTTTCAGAGAATCCTATATGCTATGATGGTTTGAATTGGGCTAATCTCAGACATCTCTACCATAGGCCATATTCATAAACAAACAAATTTCATCCACATCTTGGACCTTAGCGTCATTAGTTCCTGGTTGAATGTTTCAGGTATTGTCGTTCCTATTTGATATGTCCACATATCCTTCCCTTCTATTAGGAATCTCAATATTTCTTCTATATCAATATTTTTGAATTCTTTCAGATCTATTTTATAAAGGTAATCTCGATAATAATATGGTGGATCATAAATTTGGCAAATACCCATCTTAGTTACCGGGACATTAACCCATTTTACCTTTACAAAAGAGCATAACTCGTAAAAGGGTCTGACTGTGTCCTTTTGTTTTAGTGCTAAATAAAAGTCTTGCACTACAAGAATTATTAAGGGTTCTTCTGATGGCGGACAAAAATTTTGTCCATTCTCTTTCAGTTGCATTCTCCCATTTTCCTATACAATTCCTCATCTGAGGATCAAATCCCTACTCTTGAATAAAAGTATACGGTTGTAATTGTTGCAGGTATTTGCCCATATCACTTTATTGAAACTCAACGGCTGGGCTTGAAGCACTTGAACTAGAACTTGCCATAAGATAATATTTCTTTCCTGTACTTTAATCTTTGTTGAATGGCAAAAGAGTGTAAACAACTATTTAGTCTTTGATAATAAAATAGAGTGGCTATCTGTCCTATTTATAAGTTAGAAAGAAAGAATAATTTATTCAAGAGTTATTATCTAATTCTACTAAATAAACAGTTAAAGAACTAGAATCCTAATATAATTAAACTATAAAAAAAGTCACTAGTTAGGTTAATTTGGAAAACAGAGTTTAAGTAGTGTTGTCGCGACATCCTTAGGTGATGTCGCAATGTCGAGAACAAGATCCAAAGTAAAAAAATATTCCATGTTGTGACATTCTAGAGAGATGTAGCGACAAGGCCACTAGATTTCTTGGTGCCCTGGGGATTTAACGCCTTATTTACCTTCTCCATTGTTCATCAACAATCGAGTTGATTGTCTCGATTCTCTAACATCTATCACATCCTTGTACGAATTTATAAGCATCTATGTTCATAGTGCACCAGTAAAATTCTGATTGTATTATTTTCTGGGATGTCTTTTTCCACCAAAAGGTCCTCCACAGGGACATGTGTGGCATCCTTGGAAAATATAATTTATCTCTTCCTCTACTACACACCATCAAACTAATTGATCTACGCATTGTTGAAATACCTATGGTTCCTAAAGGTGATCATGGTCGGCCGGCCTGAAAAAATTTCACTGCGTCTTAGTCTGGCTTACCCAAAATATGGGCCTAAAATTTTGTCCAGGCCTAGCCCGGGAAAAAATTCCTAAGCCCGTGCCCGGCCCGGCTTAGCCCATTTTTTTAATAAACACAAAAAATATATTTTAAAATAAAAAATAAAAAAAGTATTTTAAAAATATATTAAAATTAATAAAATAAAAAATATAACCAAAAAAGTGGTGCCTGAGGCCCGGCCCATTTTCTAAACGGGCTTCGTTTTTTGCCCAAACCCATATTTCGGGCCTATATTTTTACTTAAACCCTCCCATATTTTGGCAGGCCGTCGGGCCGGGCCAGACCGCCTGACCCATGATCACCTCTAAAGGTTCCTCCCATACATAATTTTTTGATTCGTGAATTATCCATTTTTTCTATTTCCAGGAGGCTTGAGCCGGGAACAACCCTCGTTCAATATAATTAACATAGTCCACATACCACAGTGTTCTATGCTTACCATATATTGTTTAATGGATGTCTACCCTAAATAAATGCTTGTCTGCGAAGGTCTCCTTAATATCTTCCGTATCTTTTGCCTGTAAATTGCCCTCAATTCTAGATAAATGATTTGCTATTTTGTTTTTGATTCCCTTTCTATCTATAATCCATAAATCAAATTCTTGAAGTAACAAATCCCATATTATTAATCTGGCTTTTGTTTCTTTCTTCTTCAAAACATATTTTAGGGTAGAGTGATTAGTGTACACATAGACTCAGTCAAGCAAACATCGCTCTCAGATCGGTCATAGCCCTATGGCTCAACACATCAGCCACCACATTGGCCTTGCCGGGATGGTACTCAATGGTACAATCATAATTCTTAAGCAGCTCAACCCATCTACACTGTCTAAGATTTAACTCCTTCTAAGTGAGGAGATACTTGAGGCTCTTATGATCTGTGTAGATAATACACTTCTCACCGTACAGATAATGCCTCTAGATTTTCAACGCAAAGACTACGGTGGCCAACTCCAAATCGTGCGTCGGATAGTTTGCCTCATGGGTCTTAAGCTGACGAGACTCATAGGCTACCACCTTACCATCCTACATCAACACACATCCCAAACCAACATGTGATGCATCACTATAAATAGTGAACTTCGTTCCAGCTCGATCAGACGAATAGGGCCTCAACAAGACAACGTTAAACTTCTCAAAGCTCTCTTGCAAGATCAAGATCGCCCAGCTTAAACGGCACACCTCTACGTAATAGCTTAGTCAAGGGTGCTGCAATCAATGAAAAACCCTCTACAAATCATCGATAATATCCCGCCAATCCCAGAAAACAGTGGATCTCAGACACACTCCTAGGCTGCTTCCACTCCAACACAGCCTCAATCTTTCGAGGATCAACTTGAATCCCCTCACCCGAAACTACATGACCAAGAAATGTATCCTCACGCAGCCAGAACTCGCACTTACTAAGCTTTACATAGAGTTGTTTTTCCCTCAAAGTCTGAAGAACGACTCGAAGGTGCTCATCATGCTCATCCTCAGTCCTCGAGTAAACTAGTATATCGTCGATGAATATCACCACAAATCGATCCAGATAAGGCTGGAACACTCGATTCATTAAATCCATGAAAGATGTCGGTGTATTAGTCAGTCCAAATGGCAGCACTAGGAACTCGTAGTGACCATAACGAGTCCTAAACACTGTCTTATGAATATCAGTCTCCTTAACCCTTAATTGATGATATCTAGATCAGAGGTCAACCTTGGAGAAAACTGAAGCTCCTCGAAATTGGTCAAACAGATCATCTATTCCTGGTAGAGGATACTTGTTTTTAATGGTCATCTTGTTCAGTTGTTTGTAGTCGATGCACATCCGCATGGATCCATCCTTCTTCTTTACAAACAGTACCGGTGCTCCCCACAGAGACATACTAGGGCGGATGAACCCATGATCCAATAACTCCTAAATCTGAGCCTTAAGCTCTGTAACCTCCTTTGGTGCCATTCAGTAGGGGGCGATAGACACCGGAGCTATACCAGGAAGGAGCTCTATCCTAAAATCCACTTCACGATTTGGGGATAAACCCGGTAGCTCTTTAGGAAAGACGTCTGAAACATCCTTTACCGTTTTGATATCCTTAACTATAGAGTCCGTAGAATTCAAAACACTTACATAGGCTAAGAATGCCTCACATCCCTTATAAACCAACTTTTCCGCCACCAGTGCAGAGATCACATTAGATAAGTAGTTCTAACGTTCTCCAATCATGACTACCTCCATATCCTCCTTGGCAATTTTCGCCTTCTCGACTAGGGCAGAAAGATCTCACTCCCTCTGCGGGGCTATCAAAACTGTCAAATTATCTCTGAGGCCATCCTCAAAGCAGACACATCTCTCATACTCAGATGCCACCATTCCTCATGCATAGTGACTCAGTCTCAGAAACTCGGCCTCATACTCGGCCACTGATCGATCCCCCTGTGTAAGATTCAGAGACTACCTCCTACGTGCATCCACATAACTAGATCTAACATATTTCCCCTAGAAGATAGTCTTAAAGAACTCCTAAGTCAGACGTTCGGCTGAGTTCCCTCCTTAACGGTCAGCCACCAATGATAAGCCTCGTCTCGCGGCAGCGAGATTGCACCCTTTAATTTTTACTTAGAGGTGAAATCTAGATCATCCAGGATCGTCCCCGTGGCCTCAATCCAGTACTCGACCATATTAGGGGCGACTCTAGTGACACCTCTAAAGAGCTCAGCTCTATTGAACCGGAGTCATTCTGTAACTGACCCTCAGCCCCCAAATCCAGTATTGGGCCCAGTGACCCTCTCTCAAATCCTTAACATAGCCTTGGACAATGCATCATCCCCAGCCATGTGATCTTAAGACCCAGTCTCAGTAGCGAACGACACTGGTGTCTCACTCATATCCAAATTTGGCAGGCTGCCCGATGACGAGGACTCAGCTTGAGCCCCTCTACGGCCTTTACCTTTGCCTCTAGTACCCCATCCGTAGATACCTCGTGCACTCATCGTAGAGTTCGTAGCTTATCTATGTTAACAGTTTTATGAATCAGTTACAGTTTCGATATCTATTAGTAGATATTTTATGCCAAACAATATCAGAAGTTTAGAGTTTGTTATCACGAATCGCAGTCTTACTACAGTTTTTAGTTTCGCTACTGTTTTCAGCATACGCTATCTACAGTGTTTTCAGTATAGTGTACTACCTATAGTAGTTTCAGAATATGCTACTCATATTTTCAAAAACTTATCAGATTTTTTAGAACACTTACAGAATCGGGGCCGAAGACTCGATTTACCACATACTCAGTCAATAATATTTCAAGCCATTTAGAAATAATCTCTCTAAAACCAAGTTTTAAAACCCAAATCCACAGCCGAGTTTTGTAACTTGGCTCTGATACTACTAAATGTAACACTCTAAACCCAGCCTAGAAGTTATGGCCAAATCTGGCAATGTAACATGGAAAGGGATTTGAAGACAAGATTATTGAGTTTAAAAACTGTTACAGTAAGTTAGCTTTTATTTAATTTGAAAAAAAACTAGTTGATTTGCTTTAAAACTTGTCTCTTAGTGGAAGCTTTTGTAACCAATTAATTTAGGGAAAATCGTTTCTATTTACGAAAAACCTTAGTTTTTAGAAAAAAACCATGTTTTGTGGAGTTGGAGTTTTAAAAAAATCCATAAAAAACAGTATAAAGTCTCAAATTTAGAGCCAACCAATTCGTAGTCCAAAAGATACATCAAAAACCCCAAATAACTAATAAATTCTAGGCATTAATGAAAAACAGTCTAAAATTTACGTATGGCCACCGTCGAGTCCTCCGCTGCACTGACCCGTCAAGTCTGGGGATTACCTGTGCAGTTTAAATAGAGAAAGGGTGAGTTTTTGCAAACTCAGTGTGTAATCTCCACAGAAAACATGCATACAGATAATCAACAGAACTTAGTTAGATACAGTCTGGGGCCCATGCCCATCACAGAATCAATTTAGGCCTTAGCCCATTCAGATATAGTCTCAGAAATACATTAGGGCCTTGGCCTATATTAGATACCGAATGCAGATACAATGAATCAGAATCCTAGCCACCAGCCTCTACACACCATCTCCGTCTAACCCTACACACCATGTGGGGATTAAATCAACCCACCCATCCCTACACACCATGTTGTACAGAAATGCGGCACATAATCAGAAGGTTGCAGCTGAGCTGCAAGATAACAGGCTTAATAGCCTTTCAGACACTTCCTCTAAATATCATCAACCCACCCCGATCCAATGCAGCATACAAAATATGTCATGCCATTATACAATTGATAGTACATACATTCAGATATCATAAGTCATGCTCGGTATAGAAATCAGACAGACAGATCACACATATAAGGGTCTAAGTAAAGCTTACAGACCCTACAGTAGGTCCACAATTGACTTGGGCGACCCGTGCAACGTTACAGAACTTTTCAGAAAATGGGCTTACATGCCCATGTGGCCCACTCGGCCCAAATTGGCCTTGGCTACGTGATCCATTTTTAATGTAACTCATGCTAGTAAATTATTCGTATATGTTTTCACTATTTACTTATATGTTCCTTCAAAACTGTCTACTTGAGTCACTGTTACTAAATTATTTATATCTTGAGCTAAAGAATTCTGAATTAAAATTTGATTGATGTCTTTAAACTACACTCAAATACCTTTCTACCATGAAATTTTTAGAATTTTTGGTTAAGCTAATAAGTACAGTAAAATCTTCGAACTTACCCCTGTTCTACTGTCTGACAGCTTTGTTCCTTATTTACTAAAAAATAATTATCTCTTAGTACAAAATTTTAATGATGTTTCCAATTGTTTCTATTGGAAATAGACTCATTAATAATTTAAAAATGTAAATTTTAACCCCTAATTATTTTTCTCCAATTTTTGATGATTTTCCAAAGTCAGAACAGGGGAACCTGAATTCAATCTGCCCTTCTCTCACATAGTTTATTATACCTCACGATTTAAAATTCCATTACTTACACCGTTTCTTCTATGAGAAACTAGACTCAATAAGATTTAATTCTAGATTTTTTTTTCATCCTCTAATTCGATTTCCACAATTTATGGTGATTTTTCAAAGTTAGCTTACTGCTGCTGTCTAAACAATAAGAAATTTTAGTTTTTCGCCGAATCCCCTTCTTTTTTTGTTGCGTTTTAGGTACACACCAGGTTTTGTTTAATGCTAAAATAGTCCCCGAGCACTCCAAAACCTATAATCAAGATACTCAACATTAATGTAATGGATTTACAAGAGAATCGACAACCAAGAACGAACAGAAACCCAACTTACCACCAACGATAACCCTCCGTTTAACTATTGTTAAGACCAGAGTACTGAATTCACCAGTCTGGGCCTCCTCCTACGCCCAAATCGCAGAGAAAAAACATTACCACTTCATTCTTTAAGAGATTCATGATAGAAACGAAGAGAAACACTTATCGAAACTAAGCGAGCACTAATCGCATGCGAAAACGAAGGAAAATAAATAGATTACAGAAAAATCAAGAAGATGAAAAAGAAGAGAACGATAAAAAAACTCAAAGAATTTCGAGAAGAGGAGAGGGATAAGAATAGACAGCAGAATTTGTTTTTGGAAAAGAGAGTCAAAATTTGGTTATGGGAAAAAATAAAATAAAATCCCGATAACCCCCAAAATCCCTTAATCTTTTCCCCTAATTCCCACTACACGTCCACTACTCAGAATCCCCCAATTACACAACTCTATCATGAAATCTGAGCAAAAAAAATAATACCCTTGTCTACATAGGGATTTGAACATAAGACCTCTACCATAATAACACACCATTTAACTAATAGACCAGCAGACCAATTTTGATGTAATTTACCCATCAATCAAATAAAAGCCTACTAAACAAGAATAAGGCCTAATTCATTCAAAATACCAAAATTTGCCCAAGCGAAGGCTTGAACTTGGGACCTCCCAAACACTCCTAAAACACATAACCACTAAAGCTGACAGATATTTGTGTCATATTTTCACAATAACGAAATTAGAAATTTTGGGGTGTTACATGGCAGATCAGTTATGCCATTTTCAATTCAAGAAATAATTAATGCCTTAAATTGGAATCAATTTTGTGATGCACGACCAATGCCTAAAGAGGAATTAGAGCGAGAGTTCTATGCCAATTTGACCACACCAGATGCTAATGAGGTTATTGTTCATAAAGAGAAGGTATCTCATACTTCTAAGTCCATTAGGGATTTGTTTAACTTACCTGATGTTGAAGAAGATGTGTACTCTGCCATGATGATGAATCTCTATTGGGATTTTCTTTAATAATTATTTATTGTTGTTACAAATCTGAGATCCCAATGTTTTATAAGGAAGTACAGTAGTCATTCTTACCGAATGGAGTATTTAAACCCAATGGCTAGGGTATAGTTCTACTTTTTTTGACATAGCCTCATGCCTATCTCACATAGTTTCATAATCTCGATGGAATGAATGCTTTTGTTATATGAAATTACGATAGAGAGGTCTATCAATGTTAGGAAAATTATTCTTAAAGAAATTCAAGATTGTGCTAGGAAAAAAGCAAGAAGTGTTTATTTTTCATCATTGATTACTTCACTTTGCTTGAGGGCCCAAGTTAAATCAAAAGCAAACCTGAAAGGCCATTATGTTCAAGGTTGCATAAAAAGACAGGATCTTGAGAGGTTAGTGGAGAATGTTGAACTATTGAACCAGATTGAGCCAACTGAACCAGAATTTGATGAGTCATCAACCAAATCTAAATCGAAAGCTACTTCGGTAAATAAAACTAAATAAGCAGAATCTGATGAGGAACCAAGCAGACATGAACCGAGGATGGAACAAAATGTTGCTATACCAGTGGAGCCAAGTGTTAATCCTGAGTTGATCATTCCAATGCCCACTTCTTCAAACACTATGAAGAAATCAAAATTTTAAATTATGATGGATATGTGGAAATTCATGCATAACCAACAACAAACTTATTAGAGATATGCAAAGATTAGAGATGATTCCATACAAAATACTTTTAAGAATATCTCAAACTGTTTTGTTCCTGAGTTTCCAGATCATATCTTTGAGACATGGCAAGAAGATATCATCGAATCAAGTGAGACCAAGAAGGCAAGGAGAAAAATATGGAAGATGACACAAATTAAAAGGGGGAAATTTCTTTTTCTTAGTATTTATTTTTAGGCATTTATATTTTTCTTTTCATAGTTAGTATTTTACTTTCGCACAATAAGTAGGAAATTGCAAACATGGATAAATTAAGCTCAATGCCTCTTCTCTAATAGAAAGCAAAGTAATATGGTAATGTGAATGAACATGTTGAGGATTGGATTCCTAAGAAAGACTTGGTACTTAAGCAGTCTTCGTGACCCACCACTCTTTTCTTGCAAACCTACTTGGTGTTGAATTCTACTTCATTACTTTGTTTACACAATGAGAACATTGCTTCTTTTTAAGGAGGGGTTAGGGAAATATTTGCATAAATTTTAATTTTTCTTAAGTATGTTTCACTGTTTACACATAAGTATGCTGAAATAAAATAATGTTCAGAGAAAATTTTTGTTCACAAGTTAGTTCAAATGCAAGTATGATTTTTGATTTTATCTGAGATTTTTTATGTTATCTTAAGTTATGGAATGCTTGTATGTTCTTAGGTCTTATGTAGTCTTTGCCATGAAAATTTAATTTCCTTAGAAATAGACATACATGAATGTTTAAGTCTTTATAATTGACTAAGTAAATTTCTTTAGGCGAAATCCTAGGAGGCATAAAAATCTAAACATGATATAGGCACATTTTCTTTGGATCGTTTGAGCCTTTCAAGCCTACCATATAAATTTAACCCTTGAACCCTTAGTTTGAGCTATTAAGGCTACGTTATTACTATTCACCTACACCATAAGTCTTATTGTCATATTTTTAATTCTACTCTATCTTTTGCCAATATTAAGTATACTTGTCTTGGTGATACAAATTCAGAGGTCCTTACACTTATTAAACAATTAAAAGTCAACTCCCAACAAACACCCAAGAAGTCGTCCAACCCTTGCTTGATTCATGCATGAAATCAAGCATGAATCAGGCAACCATCAACCTCTTTCTACACATTTCATGGTCGGCCAAGTGAAAGAGATATTTAAGGGATGGTTCGGCTATTTTTAACAAACTTCTAAGCATCCCTTCAAATATAAATAGGCCCTCCATTTCGCAACATCCATCATCCCTCACGTCACGTTCTATCATCTTTTCTCTCATCTCTTTTCCTCTCCCTCTCATGCATAAAGCATCCGTTTTCCCCTTCTATTTAGCTAGCAATTCCTTGAGAAAATTCTCTCTTGGCTGGCCACCTTGAGGAGCATTTCGTGAAGGAGTAATTATGAGAATCAAAGGAAGCCACTGTGGTCAATTTCTGGAGGATTGCCAAAATTATTTAGAGTTTCTTCTTCCTTAATATTTATTGTTGTTCTTGTTATTCAATATGTTTGCAATTTTCTTTTTTGTTTTTTTCATTAATGATTATAGCTTAATTTTGTTTAGCTAGAATGATTACATAAATTTGATAAAGTTCATTTGATGTATGTTCATGATATTCTATGCCTCAATCATTCATGCTTTCAATTAAAATCATGCATGTATTTCATTCATTAAAATGTGATAGAATGCATTAGAATTAGTTGATCAATCCTAGCTAGATGACGATTAATGGACACAATAATTGAAAGATGCATGCTAAATTTAGATCCTAGCCCAATTAAATTTAGATCCATGAAATATTTTCCAAATATTGTTAACATGATGAAAATAAATTAAGTCAAATATTGTAATCATTCTAGCCTATTCATGTTATTGTTGTTGAAGCTTGTGAATTTGTTGCTAAACCTATCTCATACATTTTAATTATTCATCACACTTAGGTTAATTTGCATTTAGGATAATTTTGCTTCTAATTATTTATTTTTTACATCTATCACTCAAATTTATTGTGTTTTTCTCACCAATTTGTAAAACTTTAATTTTGCAAAATATTGGTGAACATATACAGTCCCTATGAAGACGGTAACACTTTTACTTACTTATTAGTTCATAACGATTGTATACACTTGCACAAACCTATGTATTACTGTGTACTTAGACAAACAGACTACACTTAGGGCATGAGATCCAACATCTAACACATACATATCTTGTTTCCTAAGTACCCTAATACATACATATCTTGCCAACTATAATTTATACCCTACTCCTACTTAATTAACAACATTAAAGTTATAAAAAATACAATAATATACAACATAATAATTGTCTCTTCCATAACCCCTTAACGTGTGGCTGTTGAATTCATCCAATAATCCAGTTAGGCTTTTCATGGACGTCCACTTTTTAATTTTTCTATCTTCTTTAGTCCATACTCCATCATGTCATTCGATAGCTTTTTGTTTGTCTCGTTCTTTTTCCTTGCTTGTTCTATCTTCATTTATCGCAAAATACATTTTCCCTTGATCAAGATTGCTAGGGGTACTCAAGAATATAACATAACAATTATCCCTTAAATGTTCTCTGCATTCCTTATTCTGTAAATTACCACATTTAAATATCTCAGTCTCACCATTTATTTTCATTATTTTTTCATTCCTTTCTAAGTCAATGGTGAACCTAGATGTGGCTAAGAAAGGTCTCCCCAACAGAATAGAGATCTCGCGGTCTTCCTCAAAGTCCAAAATTACAAAGTCTAAAGGGATGATAGAATTATACACCTTAACTAAAACATCTTCAAGCACACTTTTTGGTTGTATCGAAGACCTATCAACTAATTATAGTGTGATAGTTTTATTTTTAAGTTCCCCTCCACTTTAAGGTTCTATAGCTATTTAACACCTTTTTCTAATAGAACCCAACTTTCGTACTTTACGCGATTTAGTCCTTTTTCACAAATTGAGCATACAAACGGTAAAATTTCTTAACAAAATTTTTATACCATAATTCTAACATGCTGTAGATATTAAAATAATATAAAAGTAAATTTTACAACATCGAATTTGTGGCCCCAAAACCACAGTTTTGATTTTACTGAAAACGGGCTGTTACACTTAAGTCATCTTTTCCTAAACCAACTGATTCGCTAAAAACCCTAACTAGTTGTCAACTAATCCCACATCTGCTTGTTAATCTCCTTAACGGTTTATTTATTCATAGATCTATCTAACATCATCATAGATTTGAATTGAAACATGAATAGTACAAAATCAAATAAATATAAATAGAGAGATCTTGAAGATTGTATTAAAGATTTGAAGTGCAATACTTGACAGAGTTTGAGGGATCCACAGTTTGGATTAACCAAATGAAAAAAATAATAAAAAAAATAAAAATAAAAAGTAAAACCCTAAAAACTAAAACAAAAATTGAAATAGAAGGGAAAACAGTCTCTTAAACAGTTTTGAATGATGGCATTTATTAGAGCTAGGCTAATTGCCTCATTTTGACCTAAAATGACTGACTAAACACCATTAAGTTGAGTTGTATGGACTAAAGCACTCTTACTCTTCTAATTGGCCATGTTAAGCTGGTGTTGGGACACCCTTAGCTCTGTGTCGCGACATTGATGACAAAATACTCCCTTGGGTGTGTCTTCAAGGCTATGTCGTGACACCCTCTTGTCCATGTTGTGACATCCTTGGTAGTGACCTCCTTAGTGTGGTTTGGATGTTCTGTTGTGACATCCAAGCACCGTGTTGCAACCTTGGGAGCAATCCACTGTCTTTCTATCCTAAGTTGTTGTCCTACACACTCACCTAACATGTCAGTCTATCCTTAGGCCTAATTTGGCCAAAAAGGTCATATAAAACACCTCAATTACTCATTTTATTCTTTAAGGGCTAAAGATAAAAAAATAAGTATAAATTTTATTAAATTGCTTTCCAATAAACTCATTAAGTATAAAAAAATGTTTAACCTACTATAACGAATTGCGACATATCATATGTACCCACCAATACGTATAAGATAGCGACCACTTGATGCTCCAATCTCCAGCTAAATATTGGGGCGTCGGTTGCCCAATCCAGAGCGTGCAAGATTTAAAAAGCCCCCCAACGCACTGAACTGGTGGAGGTTCACTGCAATCCAAAAAGCCCCTTGATTACATATATTTATGAATTTAATCATTATTTCCATTTCCTTTTCTCTAAACTTTTAGGAAATTAATCAGATGAAAGAAATCAAGGTAAAGAATGTGGACTGTTTAGTCGAAGCACTGATTCATATTAAACATTAAACAAAGTGCCTTTTTGACTTTCAACATTGTTTATTCAATAAATTCATTTGCTGCTTAGCTTACTAGCACCACCATAGCTCTGAATTTCAAACTCGGTGTCGAGATCATTTCTTTTTTAAGGTTATAGTTTTAGATAAGCAGCGGCTATGATGAGTGTCAAATCTAGCAAAAGTAACTTTTACTTTAAAATGAAGTTTTTGTAGGTAGTGCAAAGCAAAATCGTATTAATAATTATATTTATTGAGTGCAATAAATTTTAAAAACTAAAGGTTTTGAAATTAGGAATTGGATTTTAAAATTTTGAGAGGAAGTATGATAACTAAAATTAAAAACCAATATGAGAATCTATTGATTCAATTGGTTTAATGATCAATTCAAAGAAAATTTTAATAATTTTCAATAAATTTGTTCTGGTTATTAAGAACATGTTTTGTCACCAATCTCTAATTACGTTATTGATAATTAAGATGAAAGTTATTTGTTAATCAACAAATATCACTAAAACAAACTACCTAGAATTTAATTTATTTATTTTATAAAACTTAGAAAGATCCAACAAACACATACAAACAAAGTACATTTAGACTAACATAAAATGCATACTTGTTTATGCTTAATTATGCTATTTACTGTATTAAAATAAACAAATAATTACAAATTTAAAATTTTTAATTATTAAATTAAATATTTTAAGCTAATACGAGCTTTATATTCATCAAATCTTAATATTTATATGTAAAATGTCAAAGAATAAAAATATAACACTCGATTAGATTTCACAAGTTTTAAAAATTAAAGTTTCGAAATCCCTTACAGAATAAAATAGATTTTAGCGGTACAAGTTGAGAGAAAATACAAGATAGTTCATTATGCAGTTAGACCTAAATTTAATCATAATATATATATATATATATATATATATATATATATATATATGTATATAAGTTAAAATTCACACAAGGGCTTAAAAAAATCTCATTGAAATCATATTTTAACATAAAATCACAGATATCGGGCATCCTAATGCTCGGTCATTGTGCTAGAAGAAACAGAATGCACTTCGGAATTCGGATTAAAATTTGTCTGACATTCCGCACCTTGGTGCCAGGCTGGTGTATTGGAGGAACTGGAAGGCATCCTTGTCAGAACTGTTCTTCTCATTTGATCTCCCCATCTCAATTTCTTGATCCCTTTCTTCAATAGAAAGCTACATGGTTCTTCAAACCATAAATCATGATAAAAATAAACTCTAAACTCTTTTTTAATTACTTTTAAGTGTGTTTGGTTGGGTGGGAAAGTTAATAGAAAGAGAGAGTGAAAAAATAAAAGGAAAAGAAAATTTCGTTGTGCTTAGTTAGGAAGAAAAATGAGAGAAAAAAAAGAAAAGAGATATGATCATTTTCCTTCCTAATATGTAAAAATAAATATTTTCGAATGAGAAAGATAAAAGAGAGAAAAAAAAGAGAATAGTGTATATTAGTTTAAAATTATGTATTTTTCAAATATTTTATTTCTTTTCCTTTTATCTTTCAACTCTACCAATATTTTCTTTTATTTTTCATCTTTCCTACCAAGACATTAGGAAAAGAAAAATTATGTTTTTCTTCCTTCAATTTTTCATCCTTATAATTTTCTTTGGCCTTTACCAAGCAAAATCTTAAGTATTCCACTTGCTCCGTGTCAAAACCTAATAATTAAACATTTAAATCATAAAATCTAATAGTTATGCAACCTATGGGGGAGTGAAGGATTGTGAAATGGAGCATTGGCCGGCTGGAAAATGTGGGTTTTGGTTCACGTTTTTTCATCGAGAGATGATGATGATGAATAGATGATAATGGCCCCAAGTGGTCGGCAGAAATAGTTGGATTTGCCTAAGACTAACAAAAAGAAAAAGAAGTGAGATTAAGAATGTGATCTGTAACGTAAAAAATTCGTTGAATGATATTTGCTATTCGTTAATTTAGTCAATTCTCGTACAAATATGGCTTTGACAATTATCATATACCTTTTCTTTGTTTTGATTTGCTTTGCTTTTTCCATATCTGAAATGTTACTGTTCCTGTGAAAGATACAAACCTTTATCAATACGTCATATTTCTTCAAAACCTACATTGGTGTTAAATTAGTTAATTTTACAAAAAAATTTGTAATTTAGTGTATAATTGATTCATTGATTTCATGATGGTCGATTTGTTACGTAAGTGAATTTTGAATCAATTTGAATTATTTTCAACGTCTATATTTTATATATTTATATAAATTAAAGTGTTAAAAAAGCCTCTCAAAGATAATTCGAAAATCATTTGGTCTTCTAGTTGTAAAGTGCAATAAATTAGACTCTTAATCGAAAAATAAGAATCAATTAGCTCTTTCGAATTGGCATTTTTGTTAACGCCCTGATGGACCATTAAGTGCTTACGTAACAAGTGATGTGATAGGTGACATGAAAATTTTCATGACCTGGAGGCTAGTGTGGAGAAATGTTGACATGTAGGGCTTAATTGATTTTTCATCATTTTACAAGGGCTTAATTGATTTTTTAAAATTATTTTAAGAAGGCTTAATTGATTTTTAGGGATTATATAAATTTTTCAGAATTTATAGAAAAATATTAAAATTATTATAAAAATTTAGCCTAAAATGATTAAAATATTATAATTTTCTGAAAATTATATGAAACCTATAAAAAATATTAAATATAATAAAATTTTAAAAACTATAATTTTTAATATATTATAAAATATTATTAATACGTTATAAAAATGAAAATATTACATAAATATTATAAAAATTTAGAAATGATAAAGAAATTATATAAAAATATTTGAAATGATAAAAGTCTATAAAAACTTCTAAAACTTATTGAAAATATAAAAGTTTGTAAAAATTTTAAAATATATATATAAGAAAATCATAGAATTTCTTTTTTATTTTAAAGATTTAGATTAGATTTTAACGGGGAGTTTGAATTATTATGATAATGAAACTTGGATGGGGTGTCAAGTAAATGGTCCGTGAGATAATGGATTTAGTATTTGGCGATTTAAAGTGAGTCATGAGTAATTATTTTGGTTGAGGAAATGTGGTCGATGGACCTTGATAAGGATGCTTTATGATATAATATAGGACATCATATGTCGAAAAACAAAAAAAGGACTAGTAATTTGTATTAAAAAGTTTTACAATTTATTAGAAATTACTAAAATATCATAAAAAATTTAGAAAATTATAAAAAAATATAAATTATTAAATGTTATAAAATGTTATAAAATTTTAAAATGATTACTCATTTTATAATTTTTAAAAATTTTAAATAATCCTTAAAACCAATTAATCCCTCTAAAAATAATTAAAAATCAATTAAACCCTTGTAAAATAAAAAAATTCTATTAAGAACAAGTCATCAAAAATTTCATGTCAACCGCCACATCAACATTTAATAGTCCGTTAGGGGCCTTAATGAGAATGACAATTCGAAGGACCCTGTAACACCCTATACCCGATTCGGTTAGCGTCTCGAGCTATAATGTATTACAACTATAAAACTTTAACATAATTCATATTTTAAATCAAACATAACCAAAATAATTCATCAATAATCATTATCATGCTTTTGAAACAATTTGGGACCTAAATCGAGTTTAGGAAACATTTAAAACAAATTGAGATCAAATCTGGATTAAATTGAGACTTCTAAGAAATTTTAAGTGAAAAGTGAAAACAAGGGTCACACGGTAGTGTGAAAGATACCAGCCCGTGTGGCCCCAGACATGGTCGTGTGGCTACCCCACACACCCGTATGGCTACCCTTACACGCCCGTGTGCTCAAACTATGTAACTAATTGTGCCCGTGTGAAATAGGGTCACACGACCATGTCACCAGGTCGTGTAACTCACTGTTCTCGTGTATCTCAGGGTCACATGGCCATGTCCCCAGGCTATGTAACTCACTGTGCCTGTGTGAACCAACCTGCAATGGAAAATAATGAGACACACGACCGTATGAGTAGGCTGTGTGTACCTAAAAATGGCTTAAATATCAAGGCAACTTTTACATACTATTTAGGTAATAAACCACACCTAAAACCAAACATTTATACCTTAAAATGCATTAAACAAGTTTAAAACATAGCAAAACACACAACCTAAGTGCCAAACCAATGTGCCCTCATTAACACCCCAAGTAAAAAAATTAAACCAAAACCATTTTTCATAGCTCACAAAGTTCATTCATTACATCCATTCAAGCATAATGAACAATCCTAAATACCATTTCAACATTACAATTTCCACACATTACCAAAAGGGTCAAATTTACAATACATATAACAACTTTACACATAAAGGCATTTACAACCAAAATACCAAAACATTTCCAACCTTAACAAGACAACATCCTATATACATGTCATTTATAATCGAGTCAAAATTAAAGAATAACTACCAATTAAGGTGCCAGATAGTGTGATCTCCAACGACTACTAATCAACAACAAAAGTCTGACAACCTACAAAGACATACAACCAAACAAAGTAAGCTTTCATATAGCTTAGTAAGTTTGTAAAACAACCATCACATACCATTCTTTTACTTAATTGAAAAACATACAAAGCATGAAACTAAAATATTTTGCCAATGTACCATCGTTTCAACTTTCCAAAACACTTAGACTTGGAAAATTCTTATGATGAATATACCACATGATAAACAATCATAACTCAAGATATCATTTCTAATGACATCTCATTTTAGGTAATCAAAAAGGATAACACTCATTCGAGTTAACTTTAGAACTTTAACCAACTCATGATGCTACTCAAACAAGCTTCAAAGAACCCGCAACACGTGAAAAATCTTAAACTATTGGCATAGTATTTATCACCGATACATAGTACCTGCTAAATGAACACTGTCTCAAGGCCTGATAATTAAACATTGGCTCATAGCCTGCTAGATAAATTACTGGCTCAAAGCCTGCTAATAAGAATCGACTCAAAACCTACTAAATAGTCATCGACTCAAAGCCTGCTAAATAAACATATACTCACTATATATATTTATTATTTATTTTTCTAATCATTCAGTAGATAATAACAACATTAAATCTAATTATAATAAATCATATAATAGGTAAAAACCATTATAAATATATAAATAGTAATTCGAACTTACCAAAGCATGGTAGTTAACGATAGGCAATGACAATTACTCGGCAACTTTTCCTTTCCCTCGTTTATCAATAGACTAGTCAATTTCTTGATCTAAATATAGTAAATTAATTTAATTAATCAAATTAAACATCTTAAAACACTTGCATTTATGTAATTAACCATTTAATGACATTTTATATTTTTACCCTAAACTTTTACTTTTTATTCAATTTAGTCCTTATGTCAAAACTTACAAAATTTCCACATTAGCCTAAAACATTACTGTCGAATTACTTATGGCCCCTCTACAGCCCCTAAAATTTTGAATATTAACAAATAAACCATGCCACTTTTGAAGTTATAACTATTAAGTCATTTTACTCAAAACTAGTTAAAATTATTATACAAAATATTATTATTTAGCAACCAACCTTAATAATCTATCAACTAAGTTCAAAACACATTCAATTCATTTATGGCAATCCCTAAACTTTTAACAATTTTATAAATTGAACCTTGAGCTAACTAGATTAAGCTAACACAAACTCAAAAACATAAAAATCAATAAAAATAGAATAAAAATTTCACTTACATACACCCCTACAATCTTGGTCGAACCACAATCATGCATAACCATGGTGTTTTTTATGGTGGGAGGAATTTTGAAGAAGATGATGGTTTGCCCATCATTTTCCCTTATGTTTTAATTACTGAATTACCTTTTACACTTTAATTAACTAAAATTTTACTTAATAACCTTGCCATAACTGTCCACCCATAAGAAAATGTGGCTAATTTCAATTTAAGTTCATTATTTTTCATTTCCATAGCCTTTTAACCCATTCAACTAACAGAAACCCACTTTTTCAACCATTACAATTTAGTTCTTTTTAATTAATTAACTAACTAAACATTAAAATGTCTAAAACAAATTTTAATACAACCCTAATATAACCCTATAAATATTAAATAAATAATAAAATACTAACTCGTTCGTCGAAGTCATGATCTCGAAATCACGATTCCCGACACCATTGAAAACAGGTTGTTCCAGACTCAATTGAGTGTTATTTTTGGATTAAGGATGTAACACCCCATACTCGACCCGATCGCTGGGTCTGAGCTATAAGGTGTCATATTCATTTTCGAAGCAAATATGATCAAATTACAATCAAATCATACCATTAAATGATTAATTTCAATCAATACATGCATACAATACTATATACAACTGATTTCGAGTCTTAAACAAGCTTACAAAAGCTCTAACGCTAATCTGAGATCAAATTAAGACTAAATTGTAATATTTAATAAATTTCAAGTTGCCATCACGATGTTTTTAACACCCCAAAATAGGGTAGTATTTTAGAATTTTGGCCTATATAAGCTCAAAATTTTATAAGGTTGGTACTCAATAGTATTTTGGAAATTTTGGCCTATATGAGCTCTAAACTTGAATTATTATCTCTCAAATCGCATGCTCTAAATAAAAGCCAAAAATCGAGCCATTAATGGTGGATTTCGAGATTTTGAGTCAAAACTTGGTTTAAAAGTGTTTTTCAACTTGTTTTAGTATGATTGGAAGGTTTTTAAACTTAACTTGAAGTTGCATTAATGATTTCTCATGTTTCAAAGATTTTTGTGAAAATTGCGTAAAAGATGTCGAAAAATGTCGATACCATGAATCAATTAGATTTCTCTAGTTTGAAGGTTGCGAATTAGGCGTGGATGATTAATTAGGTGATCGGAACTAATTTTAGGCAAAAATATTGAGTATGGACTGAGATATTAGAATTTAAAGTTTGTTGTGTTAATAGTTTAAGTTACATGGGAACTTAGCTTAAAGCTTGTGGGTTAGTTGCTTTGAATGAATTTTGGTGAATTTTGTGTGATTTATGTGTGTAAAGCTTTGGAATCATTGGAGCTTGCTATGAGCTAGGGAAGCATTAGTTAAGCTTTCAGCTTTTCGACTAAATCATAAAGTGGTGAGTGTATGGAATTACTACTCGTAAACACGAGTCATGTGTTGATTGAGAATTTAGATGTAGCCTAAACCCTACTCTAAGTTATGAGTGTAAGCTTTCTTGAAACTATACTTTTCTTGTGGTTATGTGGACATATATATTGTGCATGAAATGTGATATGTGGATATGGTGATTATTGTGTAAAGTGCCATTGTATACATGAAATAAATGTGAAATATATATGTTATATGACTATGCTAGTGTTAGTGCACGGATAATCGGTAAGTAATATGTGTTGTTTTTCGAATATTTTGGCCTTGTGATCTTGGAACCATTGGATATAGTTGGCATGCTATAGGATTTTGAGTACTCACCTATATGTATAGTGATTTTGGGCGTTGAGGCCTCGAGACATGTTGGAGGGATAAGGGAATGTGAGCTAAGCTCCATTCAATGAGACATGTGAGGGGTAATAAGAAGAGTGTTAGCTAATTACTTCACTTTTGGGACATGTTGACTCTATGAGTCTATGTGGTGTAATGGAGATCTGTGTATTTGATGAGTGATGATAGAGCTTACTATTTGTTTCATAACTCAAGTCCCAATCTATCTTATCTTTCGTAATTGTTGAAATACGTATCTATGTGTTATGTGATGTATGCTTGAATGAGTATGTATTTGCTATGTGAATGGATTATAGACAATGCATGTTATTGTATTGTATGTTATCAAACCTAAGAGTATCATACGTGTGAGTAATGTAACAGCCCGGTTTTAGCTAAACCGGAACAGTGATTTTGGAACCACAAATCTGAGGTTGTAAAATTTATTTTATTATTATTTTAATATTTACAGCATGATATTAGAGTTGTGTGAAATTTTCGTAAAGAAATTTTATCGTCTAAGTGTTTAATTCTGTAAAAAAGACTAAATCGCATAAAGCGTAAAAGTTGCGTTCTATAAGCTAAAGGTATCAAATAGCTATATAACTTAAAATTGAAGGTTCTTATGTAGTAAATATCCCATTTATGGGATAGTGGATGATAGTGGAGTGACAATTGGTGTTATTATTAATGTTTTTAAAGGGTAAAAGGGTAAATAGGTAATTAAGTTAATAAAAAACAAAGCCAAATATCATCATCCTCCATCCATTTACAACCAAAAATAGGGATTAAAATATCCATTGAAGAACTTGACATTCAGCCATGGTGTTTTTGCTTAAATAGGTACGGTTTTAACTCCGTTTTTAATGATTTCTACGTTTTTATGATCGTTGCAGCTAGAACTAGTTAGCCCGTGTCTTCGATTTCAAAACTGTTAAAGATTTTGATAGTTTCCATTGAGGATTTTATGTTGTCTTTGATGTTTAATGACAAAATATGAATATTTGATGTTAGATTTTCATATTTTATAAAGTGATTTTTGATGAAAATCTAAATTAGGGATTTATTTGTGAAATTTGCAAATTGAGGGGTTGAAATGTGAAATAAATGGAATTAATGGGCTGTTAGAGATCTAGGGAAGATTCGGCCAAGCATGGTTTTAATGAAATTATGTGTATTTTGCGTTGTTTTGAAATAGGGACTAAATTGAGAAAATGTGAAATTTTAGGGGCTAAAGTGGAAAATGCCTATTTATGTGGTTTTTGGATGAAATTAAATGGATATGTGATTAAATAAGTTAAATTTGAATTGATTTAGATCAAGAAAGAAAGAAATCGGAGTTAGATTGGGGAAAGTCGAAAGTTGTCGAATAGTAGTTTCGATCCGTTCGTTTCTGAATGAGGTAAGTTCATAAGTAAATAAATGTTCTTAAATTCAATTGTGTATACAAATATATATGTTGCCGAATTGAACTGAGCATGGGATGACCTGTTTCGAGCTTGAATTGATTGAATTACGACGTCCGAAAGCCTCGTATGAACCATAGGAATAGTATAGGAAACGTATGTCATGACGTTAGGACTTTCGAGGTGTGATTTCTTGTAAGACCATGTCTGGGACATTGGCACCGTATATGATTCGTGTAAGACCCTGTCTGAGATAGAGGCATCGATATGTGATAACATGTAAGACCATATCTGGGATATGACATTGTATGTGATATATGTGTTTTCGAGTATCCTTAACGATTTTGAATGGTTCAACGGGCGATGTTAAAAAGAGTTTGAATGTGAAATTGAGCTAAATGATTTAGGTACGTATGAGGTTTATATGTTCATTGAAAAAAAATAAGGTAAGTGAAGTTACTTAATGTTGTAATTTGGATTATATGAGAAAAATGACTATATATGTGTATGAGATTAGTTAAATTTGGCCTATTCTGAATTGAGTTATATATGTTCTTGTGATGAATTATTTGCTCATGACTTACTAAGCTTTCAAAGCTTACTTTGTGCATTTTTTTTTATTTTATAGATATATAAAGCTAGCTCGAGTTCGAGGATCGTAAAGGAACATCGTCACACTATCGATCGCTATTTTCGTACTTTAAGATTTTGTACCTTTGACGTATGGAATGTATAGGCTAATTTTGATATGGTTCATTTTGATCTGTATATATATAGCCATGTGAAAATGGCTTGATAATGACGCTAATGTTTGTGTATATTAGGCCATGTAATTAGCTCATTTTGGAAGTATGTTATATGATATATCTTGTGTGGTGGATGGCCATATAATTTGGTTTAAGTAATGAGGTAAATGATGGATGTATTTTTTTACTTATGGTGTATGTTCCTATAGGTTATATGATGAATATATATATTGATTGTGTATTGGTTATTTAGGTACGATTCTAAATGGTGACTAATGACTATGTTTTAGGTATGTTTCGTTGGTTATATATATGTATAGTTATAAGTGACATGTTGATGTTTGTATTAGGTTATGAAATAGTATGTTTAGCTTAATATTGAATGGTGAGTTGGTATGTTTAGTATTTAGTTAAAGGCATGAGATTATACTAAAGGATGTCTTAATGTATGCTCGGTTTATGAGATGAATTATGTTTGATTATGATTTAGGTATATGATTTTGATGATTGTTGGTTGGTTAGTAATTTGATTAGATAAATTTTATTGATATAGTTGAATATTGAAGCATGATTCATATATGTGAAATGACTAGAAAAGTATGATTGATTTTGGTTTGCTATGTGATTCAAATATACAAATTTGACTTGTAGGAAAAAAATTGTAAAGGAGATTATATTACTTTGTGCTTGAACTATATTGAATAACTGTTCTGAACTGTGTTTTGATCGGTAATGCTTTGTAACCCTAATTTGACGATGGATTCGGGTTAGGGGTGTTACAAGTAAATGGTTGATTGTGAATGCATGATGGTATGTTTGTGCTGTGGTTATTCTATTCATTCACTGATCTTGTTTCACCTCTCCCACTCTTTTCATCAACTGCAATTAGTAACAGTTTGGTATGGGCGGTGTGGTTGTCCAAGGGAGTGATCCAAGGAAGTCTCATTTGTTTCTGTAGGTGTGTATTCGTTTATTTATATCCGTATTGGGAAAATAGGCAAGGTGGTAGACTTGTTTAGTGCCATGATATGTTTGGGTTATTACCGACTTTGTTATTTCATTTTTGGAAATTTACGAGTTTATATGTTTGATTATGTTCATGAATTTTAATGATGGCTTGATGCATCTTTTTTGGACTAGTTTAGACAATTTGAACTGATAAATTTAGTCGTAGGATGATTATTTATCAAAGTAAGTGATGCATGATACTTAGAATTTGATTCGCAATGAGTTCATTGCACATGTATGCTGCACTTTGATGTCCAGGAGCAAAGGTATTGATATTTGGGATTTAAAATTGATACCTCTGTGTTTTAAAATGTACAGGGAGTCAGAATAGAGATTTGGTATCGATACTTTAACTCGAATATCGATACTTGGGGCTAAAGTATCGATATTTTATAGCTGGTGCCGATAATATTCAACAACTGGGATTTTTGCCGAGAAACGGTATGCTCATTTGGTATCATTTTTCCAAGTGGTATCGATACCATTTAAAGAAAATATCGATACCTTATTGTCAGTATTGATACCTATAGACATTTTTTTGAATTTTTGCTAAATGGCCTGTATGCATGTTTCTAACTGTATGTAAGACTGATTAACGAATGATTCACATGTAACAATGTTAATTAACTATTTGGACAACTTAAAACTTATTCGATTTAACAAAAGATGATCGTTTGGCTTGGATCTGGTTTCCTAGTTGATGTACAAGAGACGAGATGATGGTGTTGCATCCTGTATCTGGGCTTGGCAACCAAGTCGGGTATAGGGTGTTACAATGTTGGGGGTTCCTCATCATGACGCAACATACTAACTTGGCTTCTCATTGCAACAACCCATGCTTGACGTCATGTCATGGCACGGTGACTTGATCTCGAGCAACGACATATGCTTGATTTTACGACGTTACACTATTTTCAAATGGTTAAGTTTTGACATCTATTTGGAACCATCAAAAACATCTCAATCACATTTAAAATTATAGCCTCCACCAAAACTCCATTTTAAACATACATTTCTAACATGTTTTAGCATTCATATGACCATTTGTAATTCATAGCTATTAGATTTTTACATTTGACAACTATGCAACTTCAAACATTGTAAGAAGGACATATACCATGGAGTATTCACACAATTGATTCAACTTCTCATATAAAGCTACAAATTGCCAATTTTATCTATACAATTCAACCATAAGTCATTTCAAAATCTTCAAGTTATGTCCTAATACAAATTGAACATGTATTGTGCAAAACTGACTTGACCTAGGTACATGTCATACTTAAAACAAAACAGAATTTTACAAACTTTGCTAAGTCAGGGATCGCCTTCTAGATGCTGGATATACTTATCGCACTCTCGAGAATCTATTAAACCTGCGCATGAAGCAAACCAACCATACACTGAGCGAAAACACTAATTGGTAATTCCTGAATTAAGATAAAACAACCTATGCATTAGTAAATTATCACAAGGTATATAATATCAATGGTAAAATCAATTCAAGTCATTTATCAACTACCTATCTTAAAACCATTTCAAATTTTCATACATTCAATTCTATTTTCAATTAACATATATATATTGTCTAACCCACCATTCAATCGCTTTTTGGGGTCTATCCACTCATTCTGCTCCCAAGGCTCATTTTCAATTGATTCATATAATAGTTTACACACCTTATCTACCATAATACACATATAAGCTGTAACACCCCTCACCCGTCTCCATCGCTAGAATCGAGTTATAGGATGCTACATTACAAAATGAAATAGTTATAAACAATTAACAATCAGAATTCAATTACTCTAATCATTTCAATCATGTAATTCCATTTAAAATTTTTCCTAAGTATTTTATGAGATTAAGTAAGCTCTATATTTGACCCACAAACAAAGAAGGATCAAATTGTAACATTTTTAGAAGATAAGGCAATCATACAAAATAGGGGTCACATGGCCGTATATCCAGACCGTGTAACTTTCTAATGCCATGTAGATCAAATTAAAAAATTTCATCAATAGTCACATGGTCGAGTGGCTAGGCTGTGTAACAAACTGAGACCGTGTGAAATCTACATGACCAAATCTATAGCACTCACACGAGAGTGTGCCCAACTCGTGTGACAATCGAGAACCTTGTGCTTCTAATGCACCCTATTTTTTAGTGGCACATGGTTGCGTCACTAACCCGTGTGAAACACACGATTGTGTGGCCAGACCATGTGGCCCAAAATATGTCATTTAATTCCTATATCATGCCAAACTATATCCAAAACATAATTTAGGTCCAATTGCGCAATTAAACCTACTCAAAACCTGCATAAACTCAATAGAACACATACCAACTTACCACATTTTAACCACATTCAAACAGTATACCAATATGCCTCAAATGGCACCCAAAACAATCAACATGTCATGAATCAACTTAAACCATTCAATCACATATACCATTCATCTATGCAATATGTTTCAATTCCATACAACAAGTTATGCACCAAAACTTTCCATGTATCATACCTATAACATTCGAATTTAATATCAAAATAAAATACCTCATTTGGCACTAAGTAGTTCACCTAATTGATCATCTATTGCCACATTAAATCATACCATTAACTCACAATGTTCCAACATATTTTCATACCAAACAACCATATCAATACCACCACATAAACTTAACCAAATAATTTAAAAAGTATCAATTTACAAGCTCCAAACTTGATTTACCATATCACTAATATGCACACACACTTTTATACATCATGCTTCAACATTCAACTTCTAAAATAACATAATACAATACAACTCCTATTTACATGCCATGTAATTGGGTTTTTGAACAATTAAAAGACTACCGAGATAAAAGCTACATAGTGTGAGTTATAGAGCGATTCGATAGTCGAGTTCCACAAAAGACAACTACAAAATAGACACATAACTGAGTAAGCATTTTAAAGCTGAGTAAGTTAATAGGTTAAGAAACTTTATAGCTTACAGTCATATATGATTAATTTTCCAATTTAAATAACTATATGCCTTTCCTGTCAAAATGATTCCAATAATACAGTGAGTTTAATAAATATTCTACTTTAACACTTTGGCTTGTACTATATAATTCCATTCAAAACCAATCTATTAAATCATCTAGTTCATCATTTGCATTCCTTCAATCACATATATAAATACATTCCTATCGTCAAAGATATCATTATACCATCTATTACCTTTTAGTTAACATTTTAGCGAGATGAACTAAAATAAACAGATACGGATACCCAGGTAATCACCTTTTCGTTAAAATTTTAGCCCGTTAACATTTTACCTTTTCGTTAACATACTTGATTGCTCAAACGAGCTAAACTACCAATACACACCTAAGCACCGAAGTGCCAAGATCATAGGCTACACATCCCTCCAAAACACACCTAAATCTTCGTATATATAATCGGTAATAGTGGTCTCTGCAGAGACATACACGGTAATTCGCAGCAAATGTTGTATTTCGGTAAAATCAGTATATTCCCGTACATCAATCACATCTCATCTATAATCACGTACAACGTGGAAATAACCCAATTTGCATGCCAATTGTATCCTATCCTACATTTATCCGAGATCAGTATACATGTTCGAACATCTACTTACAATTCAGTACCTTTGTCACCTTTTGTACCAATTTGCAAACATTTTTTATATACAATTAAGTGTTATAATTTCACAATTCAAGCACAAATAATGCATAAATTTACATAATTATATGTATGGACATATATCGATTCTTGATTTATACATAAATAATTTCAAATTATCGGTTCTAAATACCTTATAACATTTTATTTAAGCATATGATATCATATTATAAGTTTTCACAATTTCCTAAAGTTTTCCAATTTATTTAATTTAGTCCCTAAAATGTAAATAAGCATATCTTTCACATTTAAGCTTCAATTTTCAATATGATTTCAATATCATCCCTATACAACTCTCAGGCACTTATATTTACAGAAATTTCATGCTAACTTCGAAATGTTCACAAGTTAGTCTCTATACTCAAAACTAACCACTTTTACTTTACAAATTAGACCTTAATCATATCTAAGCTTACAATCAAGTCATTTAACATCTAAAAACATCAAAAAACATAGATGAAAACCTTTCAAAACTTTAACAGTTTTATGATTTAATCCCCAATTTAGCTAGATCAATGATCTCAAAAATATAAAATTTATGAAAATCGGTGAAAAATGGCTTACCATGCAAAGCTACAAATCTTGGCCAAATTCTCCAAGCTCTAATAATGGAGGAAATGGTGAAGAAAGGGGAAAAAGATAAAAAAGAAAAAAGAAAAAGAAATGGCCACATACTTTGTTTTATGTCTTAACATTTTTTAATTATAATCTAACCATCCACTATAATAGATTATGACATAATTTCCATCCACTATAATAGATTATGACATAATTTCCATTTAAATCCATTCAATTATACCATTTGCCCCATTTAGCCAATATAAATTAATAACGATTAAATTTTACGATTATTACGATTTAGTCCTTATATCGTAATTGACCATTCAATCAACAAAATTACCAGATCAAAATTCAATATATCACTATAATAAACTCGTAAATATTAATAAATAATATTTATTGACTCAATCATCGAAAAACGGGGTTCCAAAGCCATCGTTTTCGATACCACTGAAAACGGCCTATTAAATAAGCACAATATACCAATTCATCAAAGTTTCATATCTTCTTATACTATTCTTGTCATCCTAGGTGACTCGAAAATGATGAATTTTTCTATCTATATTTACAATAACAACCCGAGTGGCTTGACAACAGTGGTTAGCACTATAGAATATATTGCCATCCCGAATGGCCCGACAATGATGACTTTCACTATTCTTACATTTTACCATCCCAAATAGCCCAACAACAATGGCATTCAATATCTAAGCATTCTACCATCTTGAATAACCTGACAACGATGGTTTTCAACCTAAGGCATGCCAACTAATCCGATGGTACTCAAGACCATTATTACGGTAACACCAAATCAATATACATTGTAACAATATATCCCACTTCAATCTCATCATCAATACATTTCATACATTGTATACCATTCAGCATTTCATATCGTACTCATTTTTCCTATATTCAACTATGACTCAGTTTCAACATTCAATACCATCACAAGATTCAATTAAATATCAGCTCTCAATTACAATCACATTCACATTCATAACCACAATCAAATTTATTTTCCAAAGACATATATTCTACTCAACTTCCATAACACAAATTACATTTTGAGATAATTCATATCATTTATCACTTTTTTCAATTTGGTCCATATCTCGATATTCAATCATAAGCATATTAATTTAGTTTAATTAACCATTGATAACTCAAATCAACACCATATAATTCAAATGTCATGAACATGCAGTAAATAAATTGTTCCCGAATCATAAAAATACAAATCGAGGTCCTACATCACTCGTCGACAGCTCTCGCTTTTACTTTCCCTCTCGATGGCCTAGCGTCGATGTTAGTCCCTAAACCCGAGACAAGCATAACTTTCAATTCCATCCAAATCACATTAAAATAATAAGTTAATCATATTTTGCAATTTATTCAATTTAGTCCCTGAACTCAAGACTAGCATAACTTTCAATTTCTAGCTTTGGATTAAAATTTGATTTCACATTTATTCATTAGGGACCTCATACTTTCTATTCCTACTGAAATTTCATAATAGTTTTACATTTTATTCAATTTGATTCTTATTGTGCGTAAATTAAGAATTAAGCTTTATATTTTAGTCATTTCCATAAACTAAGCTTAATTTCTATTAATTTCACACCTAATTCTACAAGAAATCAACAATGACAACGTTTTAAAATTTTAATAGTTTTACAAATTTGCACATGGGCTAGCTAAATCAAGCTCCCATGACCTCAAAACTATAAAAATTATAAGAAAATAACTTAAATTTTCTTAGCAAATTATGGTTGAATGTTGCAAAGCTTCAAACTAGTTTTTCTTTCTTTTTCTATGGTGAATTGGTGAAGAAGATGATAGTATTAATGTTTTTCCCACTTTATTTATTATTTATAGGTTAATTAAACTTAATTAATCTAGTTTAACAAAAACAAATCAAGTTTAATTATGATAATTAATCTTTTATTTTCACTTAGTGGGTATATCATCATCGTCCACTTACAAAATGAACCAATGGTTTTATAACCATTTAGATGCTTTGGGAAACTACTATCTAAGTCCCAAAACCTTTTTCTAATTAAAAATCTATAGCGATTGGACTTTTACAATTTACTTCTGAGCTTTAATTAACTACGATTTTGACTAAATTACTTAACAAAATTTCATCCATCAATATATTAACTCCGTAAATATCTATATTTAATATTTTTGAACTCGATTTATGAAAATGTGGTCCCAAAATTACATTTTCTGGCAAACTGGAAAGCGGGGACATTACAAAGGATCCAATTGATTGTAGTTTTCAACCAGGGGCCCAATTGATTTTCGAATTATTTTCGAATGGCTTTTTTGGTACTTTATCCATTTATATATATAATTGTTAGTAAATTTTTCATTAAAAAAATTCTTAGACAATTTATATATTTTTTGATACGATGCCTAAAACAACTGATAAGCCCTCCCAACCCTTAAATAAGAGGATAAGTGCATTTTAGCACAGTCGAACCCATGCCCTCCCGCATTGACATTATAGAACTAAATCATATCTATTTTTTCTAAAAAACTTTTAATTTCGTAGTGAGTGGCTTACAAAGCATGAAATATTAGGGTTAGATGGAATTAACCTCATCCTTACTTTCAAATTATATATAATGCCTTAATTTATGATTTGACTCTTGAAGTTTATTCATTTTCCCACTTTGATGCTTACTATTTTTTTTTTTGGATCAATTTGATACTTAAAGTATTGTTTTGTTAGAGTTTTGTCTAATTTTTAACAGACCATTAAAAATAGTGACTAATCAAATAGCGCCATTTGAAGTTCTTTTATAAAATATATTTTCTTTTACCATATATATATGATTAAAAATAGAAATAAATTTATAAAATGCAAAAATATATATGGAATTTAATTATATATAAACTATAAAAAAATATAAATAATGGAAAGAAATTAAAACAATATACTTATGTTTTCATATTAGGCAAAATTTGTCATTCTTGGCTTTTTACCACTCAATCTTCTCCTCTAATGTAACATCCTGTCGGGCGAAGGCCTAAAGGTTCGAAACACTGTTTATTGAAGTAAGGCTAAATGAGTAAGTTTTAATCGTTTGAATTTAATATTTGATTTAGTGTAAGAACTTTTTGAGTGTGCCTGTAACGCCTTAATCTAGTGGGTTATGAAAGAATAAAGCTTATGGCTAACTCTGAAGAATGGTAAGTATGAAAAATGAAGGAATAATTGTATGAAAATATATATATATGAATATGGTGCATGGTCATAAAGAAGTATGATGGGCGAAATAGTATTCGCCCAGATACACTTTTTGGCAATTAGGATGGACGAACTTGTAACACCCCAAACCCAGTCTAAACGTTATGACCGAATCTGGCGATGTCACATTGTAACACACCTTACCCGTATTCGACGCCGGAATAGGGTACGAGGCATTACTAAAAGACATACATTTGTATACGTATTAAGCCGGGTTACAAAATTTCATCCGAATTAAAACTTTCAAATTATTAACGTGCTTTTATAATTCTTTACAACATATCCTCGAAATATTATATTCATAACAAATAGGGCCTACGAGACCTGATATTTACTCCTGTAATTCAAAGCTTCATTTCCATTTCATTTAATTCACAATTTCTCATGTAATGAATTTCTCAATCCAATATATATATTTTAATCATCTAAGAATATAATTCAAGTTACACGAACTTACCAGGCTAAATTGCGTAAATACCAAAATTTAGGGACATTTTGATAATTTTCTATTTTCCTTGAATTTCCACCCAATCTTGATATAAATTAATAGTTCATTTAATTTATTAATTTAAATAATAAAAAATTCATTTCATGCAATTTGGTCACTTTTGACATTCTTACAAAATTACCCTTAAAATTTTACTTTTATTCAATTTAGTCCCTAAACCTAAAACATGTAAATTAGCTATTTTAAAATAAACTCATATTAACTGAATATTCACATATATTTTCCTCCTCCTCCACTTCATTCCACATCCTTGATATATACATAATACCACTATTAACTTGTTTACTCATAATAAGCCGTTCACTTGAGTCATAGTCACTAAATTAATTATTTCTTAAGCTACAGAACTCGGAATTGAGATCCAAAATTTTCTATAAAACTAGTCTCACATATATTCTTACTATAAAATTTTCATAATTTTTGTTTAGCCAATAAGTACAGTTTATTCTCTAAAGTTTCCCTGTTTCACTATTTAACAATCAACCCTCTTCACTAAAAATTAATTATCTTTGTACAGAATTAGGATGATGTTTTTGTTTGTTTCTATTTAAAATAGACTCATTAATGATTTTAAAATATAAATTATAACCCATAACTATTTTTTAAATTTTTAATGATTTTTCCAAGTCATAATAGGGAACCCGAATTCATTCTCGACCTTGTCTCACAAAATTTATTATATCTCATGATTTACAATTCCATTAGTTACAAAATTTCTTCTATGAGAAACTAGACTCAATAAGATTTATTTCAATATTTCATTCATACTATAATTCTATTTCCACAATTTATGGTGATTTTTCAAAGTTAACCTCTGCTGCTGTCCAAAACTATTTTAGTGCAAAATGTTGATTACTAGGTGTATAACTCCCTTATTCCCTTTTCTCTATAATATTTCCCATCACTTTCACTTATTTATCTTCACAATATATCAAGAACATAAGACCTTATATAAGAAAACTCTACTATAACATTATTTCCATGCTTTTCAATAATATCAAACTTAAAAATATATTGAAATCTTGATGTTCTTACCTTGTGCTATTGATTTCAATCTTTAACTTGATTTTCTCTCACCTCCAGCTTCTATTTCTTGAATCTAACTTGATATTCTAGCTCCCCATTGTCTCCTTGTTATTCTTCTCTCTTGGAAGCTATGGAAATTCTTTTGATTTCTAGGTGAAAATGGTAAATTTTTTATGGAAGGACCAAATTGTAAAGAAAGTAAAACTTTCTTTCTTCTCCTCTCTTCTCACGTTAGTTGCATGGAAATATGGTGGAATGGATGATTCTCCATCTTCCTTTTCTTATATATACTAAATAAAATACTAATAAAATAATAAAATATCATTTAAAATCAAATTAAAATATTAATAAACTAATATTTATTTATTTAATATAAAATATCTCCAACATCATCGTTATCTTCTAGATTTCTCTCTCTTCTAATTGACCATTTTTCCTTTATAATTTTTAAAATTTCATCCTTGAGTCATCACTTAATTTGGTAAAATTGTGATTTAGTCTCGCAAAATTCTTCACCTTTTCAATTTCGTCCTAATTCATCCATTTTCCTTAGTTTCTAGATTATTCCACCCTTAAAATATTTAAACTATTTGTCCTTCAAATTTTTCATATTTACACTTTAATCCCTCAAATTTTGAGTATTTACTCTTGGGCAACAAAACTTTTCTCACTTTTGCGATTTAATCCTTTCTTGAATTAATGTCATAATATAATTCCCAATGTTGCCATAAATCAAAATTTCCCTTTTTTTCACTTTATTTCCTTATTTTACTATCAAGGATACCTACTTTCTTACTGTATTAATTTTCGGGGTATTACAGTAGTAATTTTCGGGATATTACAGAACTCCTATATGAAAATAAGCAAAAAAAAGATTTCATGTCATATTACTATGATTAGTGAAATGAGACTCGTGGTTACGTAAAATGATTTTTAAGATATGAGTTCATGCCATTGGCATAATACACTTGTAAAAATTGCAGTCTCGTGTTAATTAATTTTAAGGTAAGCTGGTTAGGAATTAATCGAATGTGAACTAGAAGGATTATAAGCTAAAGGAGCAATTGAGTAAGTTTCTTGGAAGTGGTAGATTTTGGATAAGACAACTTATTATTGATCTGACATTTACGAAGATCCAATAGGGACTTGGGTTAAGTTAAAAAGGACACTCGAGTTTAGTTAAGGGAGAGTTATTTTCTTCCCCCTTTTATAATAGCTCGTTTTTTAGTGATGTCAGAAATAGTGGTTTCGAGGTCACATATCCAACGAGTAAGTTTGTAAATATTATTATTTAATATTTATGAGTCAAATATGGTTTTAAAAAGGTTTTTGATATGGTAATTTATGCTATTCGAATGATTAATTTAGTTCAGGTGGTAAAACCTTAAAGTTAAATGGTTTTAGAAAATGAGGTATCGGGACCTCGTTTCTATAAATCGAGTTATAAATATTTTTATAAATATTTACAGAGTGTCATTAAGGTGGTATTAAAGTTTTATTGAGAAATTTTAATGTTTCGATAGTTAATTAAGCAAAAGGACTAAATCGTAAAAAGTGTAAAAATTGAATTCTACTAGCTAATGATGTTAAATAGTTATGAAAAAGTAAATTCTTGGACTAATATGTTAAAATATGATAATATAAATGGGTGGGCAGTTGGCGTTGTTTTATTATAAATATATATGTGTTTTATTAATTAAAATAAAACTAATTAAAAAGGTAATACAATAAAATAAAAGGTTAATAAAATAAAGAAAACATAATGCTTTCTTTCCCATTTGCTTTTCATCACCGAATGTGCCATGGAAATAGAAAGGGAGAAGCTTCAAGGTTCAGCCTTGCTTTGGATGATGCATGTAAGCCCGTTTTGAACTCGTTTCTCGTAATTTTTATGTTTTTGAGATCTTTGCAACTAGGTCCAGCTAGCCATTACCTTCGATTTTGAAACTGTTAAAGATATTAAATGTTTTCATTGATAAATCTATGTGATTTTAGATGTAAAATGATGAATTTGAAGTGTTGGTTGATGTTTAAAAGTATTTTGTTAAGTAATTTTGATGAATATACCGGTTAGGGACTTAATTATTGAAATAGTAAAAATACAAGGATTTGATGTGAAATTATTACAAATGTGGGCTGTATTGGGTGCCATGAATATTCAACTAATATGAATTTGCAATAAAAATGGTTAAATTACATGTTTTAGGCTCAATGACTAAATTGAATAAAAGTAAAATGTTAGGGGCAATTTTGTAAAAATATCAAAATGAATAAATTGCATAAAATAAATTAATTTACCATATAAATTAATAAATTAAATGAAATTATTAATTTAGATCAAGATTTAGATCAAGATCGAGTGGAAAATTACCAAAAAGCCCCAAGACTTTGACATTTAAGCAATTTAGCCAGGTAAGTTCATATGAACAATAATCACTTAAATGTTTATTAAATTGATTGTTAACGTGTTGTTTTAATGTAAATGATTCAACATATATATGTTATCATGTAAACGATGGAAATCCAATTACGTACGATGACTATAGAGCCCCGTTTGAACCTTAGGAATTTGTAGGATACAAATGACATGTCATTAGGGTTTACATGTTTCGTGTTGTTCTTGAATGTCCTACTGATGGCTGAGTTCCAGCATGTATTACGGATACTCCACAGCTCGTGTGAGCAGTATTGTGTAGTTTACATTCCGACCCATAGCTCGTGTTAACAGGTCCATTTCACAGCTTGTGTGAGCAGACTCATTTCATAGATCGTGTGAGCAATGATGTAAAAGAAAGGAAAGGTTATGATTATATGTTTTCACACTTTGTGTGAGCTATCTTGCGTATCTGATGATATTCTAAACGGTTTAACAGGCATGAAAAAGAAAAGAGAAGGTATGTGTTCAATATGAACCAATACGTGTATGTATGACACTCATTGAAATGGTGATACATGAAAAACATGATATGTTATGAAGGATGATAAAAGCAATTTGATCATGCTTAAGTATAATGGTTACCTATGATAAGTTCACATGAACTATGTTCAAGTATGCTAACATGTGTTGTTGTTGGTACTTAGGCTTGTGCCAAGTTTATGATTGGATTATATCATGCTAAATCTCAATGAAATACATTGAAACGGTAAGTGTTCAATTGGTAATGTGCTTATGTTCATGAAAAGGTGGTATAAATCAAATTATGTAATTTCTTATGAAATGGTTTATCATATAGTTGATTCCAAAATAGTTATGTTTAAATCCACTAGCTTGTAGTCATGGTTGATGTTATGCTTACATCTTGTGTGATATGCATATGAAACAGGTGAGGAAAGGTAATGAAATGGTAAATTCATAGTTGAAATGAAATTTGATGAAAAGGGAATAGTGAGTTTGAAAGATGTACTTATATGTAAGAAATTTATGTATGCTATGAATGAATATACCTATATCATGGATAAATACACTAAGTCGAGAATTGATAATGTTGTTTAGTCTTACGATAAGCATTGGGAATGGAATAGAAAGTAAATAAATTGAAAGGTGTATAATCTTATAAAAGGTTGATGATTATAAATTATGTCCCATAAAATCCTATCATGTTATGAATGATAAATATATGTGACATTAATGAACTTACTCATTTGTGAGTTGATGATCATATAGATTTATGAATCTTATGGCATTGGCATAGCTTTATGTTTATTATATAAAGTTTATTATTGAAATGGAATATTATACTTAAAGTTTATATGAGCTTACTAACCATACATTGCTTACGTAGTTATTTTCCTTTACTTTATAGATTATTGGAAGCTTGATCGGTTTGAAAGCTTGTCAGAGATCTATCACAATATCTAGAGATTATGTTGGTAGATTTTGATATTTTAATCAAGGTTATAATAACATTTATAGGTAGACTTGTGGTTTATAGTAATTGGTGAGTTTGGCATGTATATGTCATTTTGGTTAATCTAAACTTGGTACTTTTGATGCCTTGTTGATGTGTGTTATTTTGATAATGTGATAATGCATTTTTAAATGCCCTAAGTGATAAGTCATGAATTGACCTTAAAATGGTCAAGATATGGTTTACTTTGGGAAGGTTTCGAACTAGATGTGCATGATACAAATATGGTATATAAATGTCGGTTGTTTGGTATAATTTGGAAATGGTTGGTTTGTGTCATTTAGGTGGTTATGATGCATGTGAGGAATGGTCTAAATGGTAAGGTTATTTTGATATGACATGAATCTAATATGGTATGGTTGATATGTAACAATTGTGATATGTTTTGGCATAGAAACAAATTAGTTGACAAATGGTAAATGTGCACATGTTTAGGTTGAATTGATGATTTATGTTTGAGGTGCCTTTTGGCATATTGGTTGTATGGATAAATGACCTATTGAATTGGTGATAATATGCATGTTTTGGTATGTTTTGATGCTTTGGTTAAAAGTGCAAATGGCTTGTAAGTGCATGCTTTGAATGGGTGAAAGAAATGGTTTGAATTTAGCCTATTTCTTGTCCACACGGCTTAAGACATGGGCGTGTGTCTCAGTCGTGTGTGACACACTGCCATGCGACACGGCTGTGTGTCCCATGTAGGTTTTAAAGGTTGCATTTCGAGAGGTACATGGCCTAGCTCACGGGCGTGTGGCTTGGCCATGTGACCCAAGTCAGAGAGTTCCACGGGGCACCGACACAGGCTGAGACATGACCGTGTGTCCCTATTTCAAATGTTACACAGCCTGAGACATGGGTGTGTACGAATGGAATTTGATATGTTTGATGAAACGATTGGAAATTTATGTTTATGTTATGATTTTAGGGTAATGCTCCGTAACCTTATTTCGGTGACGGATACGGGTTAGGGGTGTTACACCTTTCCTCTGAAAACATGAAGATTTAGGGCTAAAGAAAGATAGAAACATTGATCTGAGCTGAGTTTGAGATCATGGATATTTCTAGTGATTTTCTTCACATCAAGATATTTTTCATGACTCTATTGGTCAAGGTAACATTGATCTATAAGTATGTTTGGAGAAATAGGGATTTGAAAGATGTTTGGGTTTAATATAATAATAACGATTACCCGGATGAGTTTTAACGAGGTATTTCTATTCTAAAAGGCTGAAGCAGCTACAACATATTGCTGAAAGATGGATCTGAACTCTAAATTACCTTTTGTGAGTTATTAAGTGAGTCCATAAGCTAACTCTTGCATGTGTGTTATACATTCTAGAAACATCGGTGAAAAGATGTAAAACCATGAGATTCAGGCTAGGAAAGTATGATGTGAAGATTCTGATGAGAAGTGCATGATTTATGGACTTTTGTGTATGAATTGCATGAAATCTAAGGGCCTAAGTGTGTAATAAGAATCTAAGGTTAATTGATGCTTGTATCTGAAAGATTGAAATATGTATATTTTTCTAGAAAAACATGAGTGTGTCTGTCATGTAGGAGTTAATGTATGATGAGTCTGTGCTTGTCTTCGGAGTAGTCTAAAGGGGTCTATCGAGACTTTAAACACAAATTTTTTAATGGAAAAGTCTATGGCCATGGCATTTCAAATGAAAAGACCATATCGTGTAAGACCATAGATGGGCTATGGCATCATATAGGAAGAACTAAAGGAAGGTTATTACCTGATGGGGCTTCTGTGTGACCCAAATGATGAGGGGAAAAGCACACGATATGTGAGTATAAGCAAATCCCTATCGCTTAAAACACCAGAAAAGGATGCCTTTGTGGAAAATTTTTGAAAGGAAAGCCTTTGTGGCGAGTACTAAATGAAAAGGATGCCTTTGTGGCAAATCTCTGAAAGGAAAGCCTTTGTGGTGAGTACTAAATGAAAAGGATGCCTTTATGGAAAATCATTGAAAGGAAAGTCTCTGTGGCGAGTACTAAATGAAAAGGATGCCTTTGTGGCAAATCTCTGAAAGGAAAGCCTTTGTGGTGAGTACTAAATGAAAAGGATGCCTTTATGGCAAATCATTGAAAGGAAAGCCTCTGTGGTTAGTACTGAATGAAAAGGATGCCTTTGTGGCAAATCATTGAAAGGAAAGTCTCTGTGGCGAGTACTAAATGAAAAGGATGCCTTTGTGGCAAATCTCTGAAAGGAAAGCCTTTGTGGTGAGTACTAAATGAAAAGGATGCCTTTATGGCAAATCATTGAAAGGAAAGCCTCTGTGGTTAGTACTGAATGAAAAGGATGCCTTTGTGGCAAATCATTGAAAGGAAAGCCTCTGTGGCGGGTACTAAATGAAAAGGATGCCTTTGTGGCAAATCATTGAAAGGAAAGTTGATCTGCCATGAAATACACTATTATTTACATCCTATTTACAAATAATTTTAGCTTGTTTAATAATTAAATCAAAGAATCTTAGTATATATTTAGGTTTTCATGTTTAAAGTAGTAAATTATGCTTTTTCTTAGTTTTTATTACATTTTATATATCTAAATAAGGTTACATGGTCTTGTAGGACAAATCGAGAGCTAAAGATACATATTCAGGTTGAAACTAATGGCTCTATCACGACACAAAGACATTGATGTCGCAACATCGAAGATAGAAGCAAAAACAAGTACTAGAACGAAATTGCTTGCTATGTCATGACACGCCCCCTACCGTGTTGCAACACTATAGACCCGTGTTGCAACACCGTTTCTACGTGGCCCAAAAAGTCCTAGCACGTGATAGTTGCATTTTTAGGGAAATTAGTAGTATTTGTCCTAGTTGAAATTTAAGGACTTCAAGGATAGTTTAGGCACTTTAATATTCCAAGTTTAGCCTATATAAAGACCATTGAAATCAGTTTAAACACACAATTTGGAGGGAGACAAACATTATTCTTAGGTTTTTATTTCATTCTTAGTTTTTACTTAGGTTATTTTATTTTCTTGTAATCGAAAGATCCTATTTCGAAGTGAGACTTTCACGAGTGGAGATTGTTCCGGAGCCATGCTTTCATTGATAAATCCATGAGCATCTCTTTTCCCTATTCTATTCTTTATATCTCTTTCTTTAACATTGTTAATTGAATGTTTCTGTAAAGATTAGAATCAATTTATGCTTATTACATATTTTGCATGTTTCAATTGTATTAATATTTTTAATTGATTAATTGTTAGAGTTCATTTCGATTGGTTGGATCTGGTTAAATGTTATTAAACCCTAGGACTGACGATCCTAGGAAGTCATCTAGGTAGGAATTAACCCGAAATCGGAATTGCCTACCAAGCATCACTTAGCAAATCAATGGTTAGGGAAGGATGGCGTTAAACCCAAGGCTTGATGACCCTAGGAAGTCATATAGGTGGGAATTAACCCGAAATTGGTATTGTCTATCCATAAAAACCTTATGTTGCCCCGATCTGAACTATGTCATCGACAGATGAGTAGTTCTTGTTGTCTAGTTAGGTTAGTAGAAGGCTGAGAAGCCCTGCTAGGTTAATTATTAGCCAACCATTTAGAACCCAACACCAATAGTTAACTAAGTAAAACAATTGGATCTAGGCTAAAGGAACTCGCATAGTCAAAACAAGGGATAGGAGAAGCTGATACATGAACTTAGGAGTAGTGAAAAGGATGCCTTTGTGGAAAATCTATGAAAGGAAACTCCTTGTGGCCAGTACTGAATGAAAAGGACGCCTTTGTGGAAAATCCCTGAAAGAAAAGCCTTTATGGCGACCTCTATTAAAGTAACACCTTCGTGGCGCGATCTAAAGAATGGTCATTGCGGCATCTATCTAAAGGAACACCCATGTGGTGATTAATGAATGAAAGAAAAGGAACTTTATGAACAAGGGAGGAATGATGTGTAAGGTTTTTTGAATATATGGTAAATTTAATAAACTCTGAAAGAACAATGTATGGGCAAGCAGAAGGAATAAAGTATACATCAGACTCTGAGTGAAAGACCTCATGTGGAAACTTATGGCGGATCCTACATGATCTTAATTATAAACAAAAGAGATGGGAGTCGGGACTAATAAAAATCTCATCGAACTCTAAAGATTAACCCTGAAAGGCACTATGTCGCAAACTCTGTGCTAAGTAATTGGCCTAGTCTATCTCGCCCCTAAAAGCAAATGGTAAAGTCGGTATGTATGAATTGAAATTATGAAACTATTAATAAGATGAATATAATTAAGTTTTTCAAAAAGATAAGATTTAAAGAGACATAGAGGGTAACGAGCTTGTAATTAGGGTATGCTCATAAAGAAGGAATCGACCACAAGAGTACAAGCTGCACTCAGGAGCATGACAAAGTGATGGCTTAATGATGGTAAAAGAAAGGTAAGTTCTTAAAGACAAATAGAGAGAGGTAATGAATTTAGGTAAGAAAAGATAATTACAGTTCAAAGGAGAAAAATTTTGGTTAAGTACCCTTTAAAGGGAAAGAAAGGTCAAGGGACACATGTAGGATATACAAAGCATCTAACACACGATGTTGTAAGGAAATAGGTATCTAAGGATTTTCTCACTAAGTTTTTATGAACTTACTAAAGATATTTCCTATTTCAGATTATAAAGAAGTACGCGCCGAGGACAACGCTAGGGCTATCACGTATACAGAACGAGTTAAGAGGCGTATTCAAGCTTGAACCCATATTTATGTTTTTATCATCATTCTAAGGTACTTAGTCAAATTGGAGGTTAATGTAACAGCCCGAATTTTGGGCTAGTCGGAATAGTGGTTTCGGGACCACAAATTTGACGAGAAAAAAAATTATTTTCATTATATTTTTATGGTCTACGATTTTACAAAATGATTTTGTAAAAATTTTGTTCAAAAATTTTCACGTTTGGGCACTCAATTTAGTCAAAAGGACTAAATTGTAAAAAGAGCAAAAGTTGAGTTCTACATGTTAGAAGTGTCTAATTGTTATGAAATTTTAAATTTGAGGTTTTTAAATGGTAATTATACCATTGGTTAACTTGTTGGACAAAAATGGACAAGAGATAAGTGCAATAGGAAATTTTTAAGTTGGGGGCATTTTGGTCCTTTAGTAATTAAAAGAATTAAAAAGGCCAAAATAGCCAAAAATTTGTCCACCTTCTCCATGGTGAACGAAATCAGCAAGGGGGAAGCCATATTTAGGGTTTTCAAGCTTCCAAGCTTCATAGTAAGTGATTCCAAGCCCCGTTTTTAATGTTCTTTACGTTTTTGGAGTCCCAATAACTTGATTTAGCTTATTCTAGCAATAATTTAATCTAGGGTTCATATTTGGAAAAATACCCATAGGTGAAATATGTTTATTTTGATGTTTTATGGTATAATATGAAGCTTGAAATTATGTTAAATAACTTTTGCTAGCCGATTTTAAGTGAAAACGAGTAAATTGACATAATCGGTAAAAATATCTAATGTTCATAAGTAAGTGTTAGAGTGAGAATTTGATGTTTCCATAGAAGGGAAAAAATGTTCAGCATGTCGTAAAACATAAGAAAAAGGAATAAAGTTTAATTTCCAAGCCTATGGGAAAATCATAATTTTGTGAAACTTTAGGGGCAAAATGTGATTTTTGGATTGGATTGAATAATGTGAGTGTTAAATAAGTTAAATGTGTTATTATAAGTCAATAAAGATAAGGAATTGACTTTGATTAGTGAAAAAGGAAAAAATGAGAAAAAGTGAGAAATTTCCCGATTGAACATTCGGAATAAAAAGGGATACGAATGAAGTGACAGAAATGATCACATGTGTGGCATGGACTGTGTGTAGGCCACTATGTGAAAGTGAAAATGATGGTCACATGTGTAGTACTATGTGCAGGCTACTACGTGTACCAGAATGATAGGTCGCATGTGTAGTACTATGTGCAGGCTACTACGTGTATCGGATAGTGATGGTCACATGTGTAGTACTATCTGCAGGCTACTATGTGAACCGGTATCATTAATTATAAGATGGTTGTTGTGTGCTGAATCCATCGTGTATCTGTTATTATTCCGAAGCGTTCATCGGGAAATTGACTAAGTGAAAATACATGAGATCATGTAAAGATTAAGTGTGATTGAATGATGAATATATGTGTGGAATTGAATTGAATAATGATTGAAAGTGAAAAGGTGAAATTATGAAAAAGTAAAATTTGCAACAAAATAGTTTTGGACAACAATAGTGTGACTTTGAAAAATCACCAATAGTGGTGGAAATTGAATTATAGAGTGAATAGATATGACATGAAAGCTTAATGAGTCTATTTTTGCATAAAAGAAACAGAGCAAGCAAAAGAGTTATATATTTTCAGATATTTGAATTTTAGTAAGGCAAGGTCGGATTGATTTCGAAATCCCCTGTTCTAACTTTGGAAAATAATTAAAAATTGTACAAAATAATTATGATTTATAATTTATATGCTTAGAATCCTTAATGAGTCTATTTTCATAGGAAATAAAGGGAAATATCATCTGAATTCTGTACAATGAGATAATTCATTTTTAGTGAAGAGAGGTCAGAGATGTTGAGTAGTGAAACAGGGGTGACTTTAAAGAATAAACTATACTAATTGGCTAAGAAAAAAATTCTGAAAATTTTATGGTAAGAAGATATATGAGTCTAGTTTTGGGAAAAATTAACGAAACTTAATTTGGAGCTCTGTAGCTCCGGATAAAAACAATTTAGTGACTATAACTCAACTAGATAGCTTTGAATTTAAATATAAGTGAATAGTAAAATTATGTATAATGCTATTTAAGCATGTTATATACATAAAGGATGTGGGATGGAGAGGAGGAGGAGGACAATAAATTATATGAATGAATTGTGTATAATTGGTTAAATGTCTAATTATAATCGATAAACGTTGAAATAGGAGTGATGTTTATATTGGTGCATTACTGGTCATGGTAAGCTCATGAGAGAAAATAAAGTTTCATAGCATATGCGTGTGGTATATTTGGCATGAAATGATGTCATGAGTGGCTCATGAATTAACTCATGTTGGTAAGTTTATGCATAATTATAGTATTCAAATATATACATATTTGTAATATTTTGCTATGTGATTTGGAAAAAGGGGAATAAATAGCATACTGAAAATTCGGCCATGGTGCTAGTTTATGTTAGAGGAATGTTTTATTCCATATGTTAAGTAATGGAATGTTATGAATTTTGAGATTAATTTGCTAGTCAAATAAATGACAAATGAATTAATTACGTATTCGTAATTTTGACATATGCTTGGTATATGAAACGTAATAATATATGCTTGAATAAACTTTAAGTATTCGAATGACATGGATTTGATGGTGATAAGATTCGAACATTGAATTCATGAAGCACAGGTGATGTATTATTGTTGTGTGATAGCTTGGTTCGAGAAATTGGTTAGGTAAATGGTAAGTGAAAGCATTTATGGATATAGAAGAAAATTTGGAGTGAATATGAAATTTAGCTCAATTAAATGATTTCATCAATTAAGCATTGTGTATACCAGAATGTGTTAGTGAATTACATATTTTTAAATTAACATTCGAAGTTTGGTAAGTGATATATGAAATTAACATGAAAAGATTTATGATTGTTATTAATATTGATTCTGACATAAAGTGGATTCTTCAATATTGAATTGATTTAACGGATATATTGAGCATATGAATAGGTATGTTTTGGGCCTCGTAAACCCTAATTAGCGACTCGAACATAATAATTTGAAAGTTTTTAATTTGGATGAAATTTTATAACTCGGTTTAATATGTTTATAAGTGTATTTATTCTGGTAATGCCTCGTACCCTATTCCAGCGTAGAATACGAGTAAGAGGTGTTATAATGTGACATTACCAGATTCGGCCCTAACGTTTAGGCCGGGTTTGGGGTGTTACAGTTAAACCTAGATGTCATTGAAAATTTTAAGTATCTTGAATTGTATTGATAATCACTTGTAGTGCGTACATAGGAACTTCAAATAGAAAACTAAACTTTAAAATGGTCACAAATAGAACTTTCGAATGGACAGAAACTTAAAGGATTAGGTTACAGCTGTAATAGGGCGTAACACATAATATTCAGGTCTGGTTCATCGAGCCGGGTTGAAGGCGTTACAACTAATCTCAATCTCAATTTACTATAGTGTAGACTCTATTCATAAGTTGATGAAATCAATGTGAAATTTGTAAGTGCTTGTCACAACCGATTTTCATTAAGTTTGAAAAGTAGAGAATCCATCAAGCTGGTAAGTTGCTAAGTCTCTTTGTACTCGTGAGTTAGATGAAAAATAAGTAAGAATTCCTGAAAAACTTTTGTATAATAAAAGATTTAAGGTTTTAAGGTTTGAAAACCATTGGGTTTAACCGGTATATTTGGTTTTCATGCTTAACTACTAGGAAAAGGAGGCTTTGGCACTTGGACAAGCTAAGTTGGCGAGGACAAGGATTTAAGGTGAGTTTTTGTATTCCATTTGGGTGAATGTTGTTGATGAATTGGAATGTTTTGTTTGTGATTCTGCTATGAGTTCAATCTGAATTCCATGATTGTGTATGAATATGGTGAATAAGTATTCCATGAATGCATAAATTTGTGAAAGTATATAGATGTTTGCAAGTATGTTTTCTAGATGAAAAATGTGGTTATGTATTGATGTAATGATAAATGGCATATTATATTTTATAGTAATAAGTACAATGCCTTGTATGAAATGTGTGTTTATAAAATGCGGTGTTCGGAAGGAGCAAGTTTGATAGGGTAGATGAAGATAGGGAAATTGGCATAATGGAGGAATGGGAGGATTGTTATGAGATTCAAGGGACTTTAGTGGAAACATGTAAATGGTTATCGACTAGTCCTTCGGGGCGACACAGTGAAGATGGTTATCGACTAGTCCTTCGAGGCGACATCATGATAACGATTACTGACTGGTCCTTTAGGGTAACATTATTATGAAGGTATATAGGTCATTCAGGGAGACACTGTGCAAACAGTATATAAGTCCTTCGAAGCGACACCTCAAAAGGGGTTTACTAATTCTTACGAATCAAAAGTCCATAGTTAGTCATAGCATGATCCAATGAAGAACAGGTAGTCAGTATGGCAAAGATGGAGTTTGCTAGGACAGTCAAATGGGAAGCCTATCAAGGCACAAAAAAGGAGATTACTATATGACTCACGCAACGAGAAGTTTGACAATATGATCATGGTGCATCTGAAAACATGGTAAGCATGCATAAACAGAGGATCTGCCAAAATGCAAAGATAGGAGGAAGTGGTAAAAGAATCTAACCATGGCACATGTGAAAGGAAGGGGTATTTCTTTCAAGGAAATTGTAACAAGTATCTGCCATTTAGATACCGCCATAGTTGATGTAGAACCATCAATGGCTAAGTCCTTACGGGATGGTTCATCAAATTTGAAATCCTAAATCATGTTGATAAGAAGGTCGCCTGAAAGGTTGAAGTTCACTGAATACTCTTTTAAGAGGGAAGTTCGCCAAGGACTATCTGTTGGATCTTATGCCCTAAGTGTAGTATTTTCATCTAAGTACACTTGTAATTTTTTTAACATATTGGTTAATAAAACTATTCATGAATTACATTAATACTTTTTGTATTGTCCTCACATGGTTTTTCCACGCAAATCAAAATGGAAGCAAATGTTGGTCACTGGTTTTCTATTGTTTAACTAATATTTGGCGGTATTACATGGTCTGGTCATAAACCAAAAAGCTAGCTTGTATAAGTAGACAAACCTAAACATGTCCTTAATCTAATCAAAAATAAGAAAACCGATTGAAAGACTAATATGTCACCTATCAAGTCCAATTGGGGAGATGCTTCGTCTTGGGCAGCAAAGGGGATGACTCCTAGAAGATAGAGACATAGATGTGACTAACTGGACTGACAGTATATCAGAAAGGACTCAAGTAGAATAGATCCTGAGTCCATTTATGGATTTCTTCACTTGTGACATTCATAGGGTGGCATACCTAAATCCTGAGTGGATGGTGGACTATGTATGCGTTACTTATACACTTTGATGTAAGTAAAAGATTAAGTTCAAATAGATAAGGAACCGAAAGCTGGTGCTTTGCTGTACGACTTTTGTAGTATATAGCATCATTCACAATAGTGAAATTCATAGCCCAAAACATGGTTAAATGATATCCTCCCATTGGCGTTACATGGTTGATGAAAAGTAAATGTGGCCACGGGTAGTCCATCTTTGTGATGGATGACTTGATCATTATTTGAGAGTAATTGACTTTTCATGAAGGAAGATGTAATGGTTACCATGAGATAAAATAGGATCATATTGAGAGAACAAATATTCTCCCAAAGAGATCATAGGTATCCTATAAGGGTAACACACTAATGACAAGGAAATTAGACAAGCATTGAGTAGTTGCTTTAGTAATGGTATGTCATTGGGGAAAGCTCAGCCACGATACTATAGTGGAATGAATTCATGAGTAAATAAGTTTATAGTTAATAGGCAAAAACTCGAAACTTAATTATAAATCACTTGAGCCTTAACAACATATGTCCAATCGGTCCTTCCACTAGCTCGTTGAAACCATAAATGAATTGCGTGTTTGAATAGAAATGAAAAGAATAGATAGGAAAACATAAATAGGAAACATTTAGGAATGATTATGGTTTTCTCCGAAATGGAGAAATGGAATCATTTGAAAATGAATGTAGGCTTCCAAAAATGGAAATGGAAATGAAAATGAAAAGATCTATTTGCAATCCTATATAAATTACTTAAAAATGATTGAAAGAATGAGTTTATGTTTTTGGACTATTTTGAAGCCAAAAAATAAAAATAAACCATTTGATCATTGCGAACATGTTGAGTTGTGAAATATTGAACATATTTTCTTGAAATTTTAACAAGAGCAAGATCGTCAAAATTTTACCAGAGGCAAAATTATCAAAATTTTACTAGGGGTAAAATTATCAAAATTTTGTTTAGGGTAAAATAGAGATGAGAAAATTGTTTTGTATCTAAATATTAAAGTTTATTTTTAGAAATATAAAAACTACATCGGGTTGGATCACATTACAGAGTACTGGGTCAAAAAGTCCTAGGAGGTACTCCTAATTGGACTCGATCTGAGAGAGGTCCAAAACCCCTTATGGACATGAAAGGGGCGGCAACCCTGGTAGGAATACTAGGGTGTGTCGTCCACGCTAGTCCTATTCTAAGTAGGATGTGTTTTTCTCCATTTGAAATAAACCATTACAACTCAACAAGGGTTCTACTTTGTCTTCCTATAAATAGATGGCACCAATAGAGTTTTTATGAATTCTTTTCTTTTGTTTGCGCATTTTTAACTTAACCTATAAGCACTAGATCACACCTTTTCTCCCTATTTCACTCTACCTTGTCTCTACCTATCCCTCAATACGTATGACTCGACATCTAAGTTCGTGCAATTCAAAAACCAAAGAACAAGGGAAAATACAATTTGCATTTTGGGTTTGAGTTTTTTATGAAGGTTCATCAAGAAGTGTTTTCTAACTCAAATATGGCTACTAAATATTGATGAATAAGGTTGACTTTTTAGTTTTAGGTTATACCAAAAAATGCCTTAGGTCATCCCTAGGTATCTTAATATTCATGAATTTAATTAATTAAACAATCACAATTCTAACCATTTATTATTCATACTAGCATGCTCGTTTCCTATATTCTCTCTATTATTTGGTATATTCAATTATTTAATGTCTATTTACAATGTAATATATAGAACATAGAAGTCTAATAATTCGAAATTTAAAATCATTCACTATCAAGCCAAATTTACAATAAACATAATTATCCAAACACACGCTCCAAACTAATCACTTGTTTTTCTACAAACTCATGCACGCTTTTGACAAGAAAAATAAAAATAAAAACATAAATATCTTAATAACATAAATTCCCCTACACACACACTTTAGATAACACATTGTCCTGAATGTGCAACCCCAAGTATATAAGGAACGAAGTTACCAAATTGATCGTGACATTGTCGTTAACTTATTGTGGGTTCCTCATTCCTTATTCATTAAAGCTCGTAATTGTAGTGCTTTCCTTTTTAGGTTCCTACATAGAAAATTCATAACATAATATATATAATGTTAGTCTACTCCTAATCTAAAACCAAAAAATAAAAATAATCCAAATTAATTGTTTTAAAATCTCATAAATTAAAAATGGTCTCTAATCATCAAAATGGAGTGGTTTCCCCCCTCTATCAAAGCTTTCCCTTTTCCCAAGACGTGGTCTCAAAAGGAGCCTCCACTCGATTAATGTGCATGTCGGGTTGGCCTGCAGATGACTGGCCCTTTCTACGTGGTTCATTGTGGCTGAAATGCTGCCTCATAGTCTCCGTCATCCTCCTCTTTAGAGTCTCATTGTATATCTTCCTCCTCCTCATCATCTTCCTCATTGTCATCACTCCCATCTTCTTCTTTGCTTCCTTGCTCCTCAGATCAATGATGGTATTACATTGGTCCATATTTATTTGGTGGCAAATTTGGTATTCGCATACCATTTTGCCTTGTGAATTCCTGTCCAATCAGGCCCATCTCTTGCATCCATCTTATCATCCACTCTACGTCCAATATGTCATTTCCCATAGTTCCTTCCCAAGCTGTTGATGTCTTTTTCCTTTCCAGGGGTTTTGGGACATCCATATTTTATTTCTTATGTTGCTTCCATTGAAGCTTAATGTATTGAGTGTACATGGTGTCTACTATTAAACTCTTTGTTGGCCTCATGATTTGCTCGTTCATTGCTATCGGAACCCCAAACTTTTTGTAGAGAGCTATTACTAAGTGAGGGAAGAAGACCCCAACTTTCTGGCCACTTATGTAATGCTTTATGCTATGGTAGATCCATCTCCCGACATATATCTTTTTTTTTTTTGGCAAAATACCATACAACAAAATAGCTCGAAAGGTATTAACGTTAAAGTAGGTGTAATAGCTTGATTAAAAGATGTTGGAACATCAGCACCCGGTCGGTGCTTCCTTTCACCCCTACCCTCGGTCAAATACTTCACAATGGTATCCATATATATGTCTTTAAGATAGATTAAAGTCAATGTTATTAATGAAATCTAACTCATAATATGGTGCATCATAAAATTCACAGATTTCCCTAGGGGTGAATCGCACCTCTTACCCCTAACCATTATATTTTCCCAAACAGCATCGTATGGTCTCCTAGACTCTTAGTCTCTAAGTGAGGTATAAAACTCTTGTACTACGAGAACAACAACGGGTTTCTTTGGGATTATGCCAAACCATTCCCACCTATGGTACTGAACCAATGTCAAAATCTCTTTACATAAGAGCATCATGGTTCCAAACCTCTCTTGGATGAACTGTTTTCCTTGAAGCTTTAAGAAAAAAATTTAACATTCGATTTTGGAAAATTGGAGGGATTTGCAACCATCGATGGATCTTGTTCATTAGTTCATCTAGCTTTCCTAAGAGGCATATTTCTAATATGTTCAACTAGAGGAGCTAATGACCAAGCAATATGTTTTAAACACGAACAATGCAATGTAACAGTAAAAATCACAAAGGAACCCTTAACCTTGTTAAGTTAAATGTTCTTTGTTCTTTGTGCTTGTTTGTTGCAAAGTCCTCATTGACGTGAAGCTTGTACCTGAAAAAAAATAAATGCAAAAGAAAAAGAAAGGGAATAGAGATTGCAACAAAAAGAATGAAAGAACAGAGCATGAAAATAGGGTTTTAAAGGTGAAAGGGTTTTAGAGGGTTTGAATGTTTTAGAGTTAAAATAGGGTTATGATTATTGTTAGAGGTGTTTTAATTTAAGTAAAAGATGTATTTTAGGTTAGAAACTGGTAAAAATAGGGGTTTGGCCACTGGGTTGCGCAATGGATTGGGTCGACCTTGCAATTTTCTACAGTGATGTCGCAACACAAGGGTTCCGTGTAACGACACCCCTGGCAGTCCCCCGTTGTTGTGACATTAGGATTCGATGTCGAGACACACTTTGAAATTTTGGGATTTCAGACCATTTTTATCGATGTTGTGACACAAGGGTGCCTATATCGTGTCATCAACCTGATTTTTGAAAAATTTGGAGTTTGGACTCGAGTTACGACACGGAGGTGTCGTGTTGCTACACTGGTCCTGTTTTGGCCTTATTTGTTGACTTTCAAGGTGGTCGGTATATACATATCCTAGTTATAAATTACCCTGATACAAATGAGTCATGATGTACTTCCCCTCACACTTTAGAGCATACATAGCCCTTATTGTAAGATAACTGAAGCGTAAACAAGAAAACTTCCTTAGAAAGGTTGAATCCTTATTGTATTAACATCGGGATTTATTTGCTCCAAGTGGATAGAAATTACCTACAATAAAATACTATGATAAGAAATATGAAATATGCAATATAATATAAAGGAAAAGAAATTAATGAATAAAATAAAAGGACCGAAACAAAATTTGAAACAAGATATAGAAGTTCTTTAAAAATTAGGACGATCTGTACCGCCACCATAAAAGAACTTCTAGCTAGTTCTTGACACTTTGATTCAACGTTTGTACCTCTGTCTATGTGTATGAACCAGCCTCTTCGGTCGATTCCAATGATTTTTGCTTATTTTTTATCGATGTGACATGCACTTTTTGAGTCATTTGGTTCCAACTCTGAGCTAATCCTAAATTTTTTTTCGATGTATTATTGCCTCAAGCTTCCTTCCCTTCATGTCGCGTGAAGTTTTGGCCATTCAAAGTTCGCTGCCTTTGTCGAATGAGAATGAATTGAGCTCATTGACCTCTCCAATTGGCACCTTCTCTACTATGGCCAAAAATTGTAATGGCTTTTCTACACTTTCATTCAATATCAGTTTAAACTCCATATCAATCGTTAGTTTATTTTTCACTTTGACCTCTATGGTTACATTTGTTGTTATGTCAATTAGATCAAAGATCACTTGAACTATATTCAACTTATCCCCATGATCTTTGGTTCCAAGCTCACTTTGAATTTCACCTCATAATGATTGACATTAGTATAGGGGTCCTCATGATCAAAGTTGTGAATGCCAGGCACGTCCTCTTTCCTTGTAAGTAGCACTTCAGATATTTCTTAAAGCTTTTTCATCATTTGTGTCATCAAGTTTGAAAGTCGTAAACTCAAACTTGAACAAAAAACTATTTATGAAGTGTTTAGAGTTGTCTATTTATAAACTTAGGGTTGGTCGTCATCTATTGACGTAATTCGGCTGATGTTTTTGCATTAAAGTTTGTTGTGTAGACCAAAACACCCTTACTTCATTAATTCATCTTATCATGTCGATGTCGCGACACCCTTTGGCCTATGTCAGGACACTGATACAAGTTTACAAGCTGATGCTTGATTACAGGGCTATGTCACGACACCCTCTATCTATGTCACGGCATTGAAAGTAGTTTTCTCCTTTTAAGTACTTTGTTCATTATGTTGTGACATTAACGCTCAATGTTGGAACATCGTCACCAGTCTTGTGTTCCTATGCCATCGAATGATGTCCTGTACACTCTGAATACATTAGCCTACCTTTAGGCCTAGTTTGGCCCCTAAGGTCATATAAATGGCTCAAATTACATTTTTTATGCGAGCTCCTTACGTACAAAAAATAGTTCAATCTACTACAACAAATTACGGCAAATCAATGAGAAAATTATTTAATTGGAAAACTAATGATTGTCTGGGAAAATAGAAAAAAAATTTAAGTATTGGGTTGGACTAAATTATAAATTGTTGGGTTAAAAGTCTAGGAAGCACATAGAATCAGACCCAATACAATGAGAGGCCTGAATCCCCATAATAATACATATGAGGGGAAGCACACCCTAATAGCCCCTTTCCCTCTTCTAGTTGGACTAGGAAGTATTTTTTATATTTAAAATAAACATCTGCATTCCAACAAGGGTTCTACCTTCTCTCCCTATAAATAGATGTCACCGGTAGATTAATGTACATAACTTGGATAGACTGTTACTCTACCAAAAAATAGAGAGAATTTATTTTCAGCTATTAAATATATTTTTCCAGAATAACAATTCTACCAGTTTTTATTAAAGAAGATATAATTTTTGTTTTCACCCCAAAGATAAAAAAAACTTTTCTAGTTTTGTCTTTTTATTCAATTGGTTCGAACCCACACTCGAAACAATTCGTGGTACGAGAATAGCGAAGAAGATCGATTGGTTGAAAGTCAAAAAACTTCAAGGATTCACTTATCTGAAAACACAGGTATGGTTTTGGTTTAAGGTTTATTAATATGAATATCACAAACTGGATCAGTTTTCAAAATTTTAATTTTCCGTTGTGCAAGAAAACCATTTTCAAACTGGATTTTTTCAAGCACATAACATTCTCATCCTTCAACTACTTATTTTCCTTAAATAGTGGAGAATTTATTTCACAAAATTGCCTACATTTTCCCAACATCTTCTTGTAAGTTTCTAGGAATTCCTCATAAAAACCCAAATCTTAGTCTCCATCCGAGTCTTCATCATCTCCTTTAACAGCGCTGGTAGTAAAAGCAATATAATTAAAATGATGATCATCTTTTGAGTGTTAGCACACTCCAGGTCATACAACTGACATTTATTCTTTTTATGAGTGTTAGCACACTCAGATTGGATATGATCATACCCTTGACATTCATAGCACTGGACACCCTTCTTTTTGTCTTTTTTAGGTTCCTCCTTGATGAAAATTCCCTTCAATCTGTTTCTAAGGGCAATAGCACTAGCTTTAAACCTTTTGAATCTCATTGCCTGCTTCTTGAAAACCTTATTAAATTTTTAGGTTAGTACGACAATTTTCTCCTGGAGATTTTGAACCACAACATTTTGGGAAATTGACATTTCCTCAACCACTTGAAGAGCAATGTTCCTATCACTTTTTACCCTGTTGTGTTTAGCTTCATCAAAGTTCATCTCAAAGGTTTTTAAAGAGCTAATGGGTTCATCAATAGCCGACTTTTCAAGATCCTTGGCCTCTTCAATGGTTTTCACTTTGATGGAGAATCTCTTAGGAAGATATCTCAACACTTTCCTAACTACCTTGGTATAGGACAATTCCTCTCCCTATACAAATGCTTATATCATACAACTTTGTATAGAACTTTCTTATAGTCTCTAATTTTTACATTCTCAGGCTTTCAAATTTGAAGGTTAGCATCTACATCTTTGACTGTTTAACAGTGGAGGTACATTCATAGGTCGTCTCCAAAAAATCCCAAGTTGATTTGGCAATAGTACATTCAACAATCCTTTTGAATTTCTATAAGTCTAGTCCACAGAAGATGCCATATAAAGCTTTGGAGTTGGCATTTGTAAGCTATTATTCTTTAGTAATCCGTTGTGCTTCTTGCTTAGCCATTCTCCCATTCTCAATGTCCATCATAGGTGGCTCCTATCTAGTAAGGATTGCTCACCAAGACTTCCTATCAATGGATTTTATGTATGCCTTCATGTGAGCTTTCCAGTAGGCATAATGTCCAATTTCTAGCATAGGTGAACATGAGGTAGATGATCTTTCTGTTGGATTTGGTTCCCTAAGTGTAATATTTTCGTTAAAATACACTTGTAATTTTTTAAACAAATTGATTAATAAAATTATTCATGAATTACATTAATACTTTGTACATTGTCCTCACATGGTTTTTGCACGCAAAGAGAAATGGAAGCAAATGTTGCTCACTGCTTATCTAATGTTTATCTAATATTAAGTGATATTACGTGGTTAGATCGTAATATAGAAAGACAACTTCTATTAGTAGATGAACCTAAACATGTCCTTAGTCTAATATATCAAGTCTAATTTGGGAGATGTTTTGTCTTAGGCATTGGAGCGGAGGACTTCTAGAAGATAGAAACATAGATGTGACTGAATGGGCTGACAATACATTAGACAAGACACAAGAAGAATAGATCCTGAATCCATTTATTGATTTATTCACTTGTTACATTTATAGTGTGACATACATAAATCCTAAGTGGATGACGAATTATGTATGTGTGACTCGTACAGTTTGATGTAAGTAAAAGCTTGAGTTTGAATAGATAAGGTACGAAAAGTTGGTGCATTGGGTATACAACTTCTGTAGTATGTAACATCATTCACAACAATGGAAGCCATAGCTTGAAACATGGGTAAATGACATCCTCTCATTGACATTACATGGTTGATGAAAAGTAAACATGGCCACGGGTTGTTCATCTTTGTCATGGATTACTTTATCACTATTTGATAGTGATTGACTTTTCATGAAGGAAGATGTATGGTTACCATGAGCTAAAATAGAATCATATTGGAAGAATGAATATTATACCAAAGAGATTAAGGATATCCTATGAGCACTAATCCAGGTTCTTTTGTAATGGTATTGAAATATCGTAATTTGGTGTAGCAGATTAAACTAGTTTTCGCACTTTAGGAGCTAGAATACAAGCATTTTGGTTAAGTTTTAATTATGTTTTCATAACTTTAGTTAAATTCAATAAAGTGTGTGATTTGAGTATTGACCTTAGGGGCTGAATGGGACGTAAGGGTGAGCTAATATACTTTGTGAGTGTGCAGGAGACCACTAGAAGGCATACTAACTCGATACTGGTCGCTGTGTTGTAACATGGAGCATGAAATGCTGCAACATAGGAAGCAAAATAGAAGAATTTCAAGGCTGCCTTCGGTGTCGCTACACACCCTTGAAGACACCCTAAACATGGAGCATACTACCCTCGGTGTCGTGACACAGCTTGAGGATGTCGAGACACACCTTTGTATATGCCCTAAAGATGAAGCATACTGCCCTCGATGCAGCGACACAGGACCTAGTGTGTCGCGACATCACCTCTATATGGGAAATAATTACGAGTCAGATGCATTTTGGTTCGCACAATCAAACATTAAACACGTGGACGGCAACTGACCTAGGGTTAAAGACGTCGACCACTCTAAAGTCTATAAAAATGCTCATTTAACACATGTTATGGAAAGTTTTTTGTATTGTATAATTTTCTTCATAGATTTAGATTTAGTCTTTAGTTTTTCTCTTTTCTTAGACTTTAGGTTTATTTAGGTTTATTTTTTTTGTTTTTGTTGAAAAAATCATATTTGTTAAACATAATCAGACTCTGTGAGGATTCTGCACTCATTTCTAATACAAATTAGGCTTCTTCTAAACTTTATACTCTTGAATTATTATTCATGTTTACTCTTTCTATCAACTTTATATTGTTTATGAGATCCATAAAGAACTAATCCTCCTAGGGGGATTAGCGAGTGGGAGTATCATTAATTAATTATTCTGTAGGGTTCTCTTAGTGGGTCAACTGTTCAAGAAAGAAAGAACCTAAACCCTAAGCCTAACAACCCTAGGAAGTCATTAAGGTGGGAATTAACCAAAATTTGGTATGGTCTATCCATGAACACCTTAAACCTGAATCGGTCTGGACTATGAGGTTGAAAGATAAGTAGTTCTTGCCGACGCATTATTCTAGTGGAAGATCAAAAGATCCTACTGGGATATCGACTAGTTGATTGAACAAGAAAACCTAAAGTGACAGTTGAGTATGATTACTGAAGCAAGCTAATCACCTATGCCAAGATTTGTGATATTTGATTATTTGATTTCTCGTGATTTATTTATTTCTTTTATTTCTTCTATTATTACTATTATTATAGATCACCAAAACCATTCTTTTTATTTCATTGTAATATAATTCATTTAAAGTACTAAGTAGATCTGTATATGCTTAGGTTAAAATTACTTTAGTGCTCGCCTCCTTTGGGTACGATCCTCGGAGTACTTATCTACTCCGTTGTAACTATATTATAACCTAACACGTATACTTGTGAATACCACCTTTTCATATATTTTGTGTAGGATTTCTACTCTAGACATTAGTACGTCCGAAGGGAGTTAAGTTGTTGGCGTCGTTATCGGAGAGGCAACATCATTGATTTAATTTTAATTTTTTCATGTTAATAGAATAATTAGGAAATTTTTAGATTATAGTTACGATTCTATTTTCTTATTTTCTACTAATATTCTCTCTTTGGGTTTAGTGTATGACTCGTAGTAGAGGAACACCTATAGAGCCAATCATAAATCCAGAAAGAATAATCCGAAGGAATCATCAACAGTAATAGCAATAGCAATAGCAACAGCAACTACAACCAATGCAGAATCAGCTACCTGCTGGATGTAATTTACCACCATATGAGAATCCACTGTTTGACGAAGCTAACAATAACAACTGAGAAGATCCACAACCACCAAAGCCACCCACAAACAATCTCATGGCGCGTAACGAAAGGACTCTAAGGGAATATGCGCTAACGAATTTGGATATGGTTCAAGGGAGTATAAAGAGGCCAACCATCATGGCCAATAATTTTGAGATCAAACTAGCTATATGTTCACCTCCATACATACCAACGACCAGAGTAGAAATCCTACACAAGAGATGTGAAAAAGTGGTATCCGCAAGCATACAGGTCAAGTTGTAATATAATTACAATAGATTAGGTAAGTACTCCAAGGACCATACCCAATGGAGGTAAGCACTAAATTAATTCTAATCTAAGCATAAATAGATCTAATTAATACTCTAATCAGATTATTGTACGAAGAATTAAAATGAGAGTTTTTGATAAAAATACTAAATATAATAGATAGGTAAATAAATGAAAAGTAAATAAATAAAAAACAAGAAATCAAAGAATCGAATATATATTAAATCTGGGCATGGTTAGCTCGCTATGGTAGTCCTAATCAACTATCATTTTAGGCTTTCTTGTTCAATCAACTAGTAAATACCCCAGCAAGATCTTTCGATACGTCCACTACAATATTGAGTTAGTAAGAACTACCTATCTTCTAACCTCACAATCCAGACCAATTCAAGGTTAAGGTGTCCACAGATACGCAATACCAAATTTGGGCTAATTCCCACCTTAATGACTTCCTAGGATTATCAGGCCTAAGGTTTAGATTCTTTCATTTTCTAAACAACTGATCCGTTAAGAAATCCCTACAAAAAAAGTTAATTATTTATACCTCCACTCACTAATCCCCCACAACAGGATTAGTTTCTCATGGATCTAATAAACAATATAAACTTGAATGGAAGAATAAACATAAAGAACAATTTCAAGAATAGAGTTTAAAAGAAGCATGATTTGTATTAGGCAGAATCCTCACAGAATTTGACAGTAACACCAAAATCTTATTTCTTCACCAAAGTAAATAACATGAACTGAAATAAAATCTAAAACCTAAGAAAAGGGAAAAAGTACAGACTAGATCTAAAGAGAAAATTATATAATATGAATGGTGTCCCTCATGTGTGCTAAATGAGCCTATTTATAGACTTTAGAGTGGCTATTATCCTCAACCGTAGGTTAGCTACCGTCCTCGTGATTACTGTTTGATTGTGCAAACCAAAATTCCCTTGGCTCGTAATTATTTCCTGTACAGAGGTGATGACAAAATATCTAAGTTAGCATTTAAAACGGTTCCTCTAGCTTTGTGATACCTTCAAATACAATGGGGTCATTGATGACGCTATTCATCTTCAGTTGTTTCCCTTTTCATTAATTGATAACGCCTTTTCTTGGTTTGATTCACAAGCACTATGATCAATCACGACATGGGAGGAACTGGAAGGAAAATTCCTACAAAATTTTTTCCCCGTTAGCAAGACGGTCAAGCTAAGAAGGGAAATTTCAATGTTTAAATAATTAGAAGGAGAAAGTTTTCATGAAGCATGGGAGCATTTTAAAACATTGATTCAAACATGCCTATACCATGGATTGGCTAAGTAGTTAAAACTGCAAATTTTCTAAAATGAGTTGGATGTGCACTCAAGGTCAGGACTGGATGGAGCAACAGGAGGTGCCTTAATGAATCGAACGTACGAGTATGTGTACGAATTAATAGAAAATATGGTGATGAACTCCTGACAATGGTCAATTGAATGACACATATACGGTCAAAGACCATCTACGGTAAAAGTTATCCATGAGGATGACAAATATCAACAGCTAGTGAACAGAATCAACTGCATAGATCTGAGAAGAATGCACCGTCTATATATGGAGGAGACAAACTCCTCTTCCAATATATTAATAATCCCACCAAGGATGTGAATTACACCGGTAATAGGGTTGGAAATCCTTATTCAAATACTTATAATCCTGGATGGAGAGATCATCTGAACCTGAGATGGGAAGGAAGTTAAGGAGGAGGGACTAGTTCTAATCAAGTCAACACTACCTATCAACCTCCTTATCTACAGAAACCTTAGGAAATGACCAACCTAAATGACCATATTGTATGTGGTCAATGACTGGATCGAATCGAATGGAAAATACAGTCAATGAGGACAGATGTGAAGCAAGTGCAGTCTGAGTGCACCAACTCAGTAAAAACATTGACTAAGCTTAAAGATCAGATGAGACGATTGATAAGCATGATGGGTGATATAAAAATACAAATTGACACATGTATCCCAAACAACAACGAAGATAACTCTCAAAGAGAAAGGAAGGAGCATGTGAAAGCAATTGCGCTCCAATCGGGTAAAGTAATAAGTAGCTCAGAGAACCCAACTCAGGAGGTAAGTAATTGGAATACTAATGATCTTCAGAAAGAACCATTAGAAGCTGATGATGAACCAGAACCAAAAGAAGTAGTTGAACTTGCAATCGAACCGGAGAAAGAGACAATTAAAAACCTTGCCATTACAAAGATACCATTCCCTTCAAGGTTGGAAGAGAAACAAAAAACGAGATGAAGATGAGATTGTTAGCTTTCTAAACTTGTTCAAAACATTAAATGTCAACCTGTCTTTAATTGAATTGATTGAGAAAGTCCCTAAGTACGCCAAATTTTTAAAGGAAATAATGTCTAGGCATAGGAAAATTAAGGTAGGTGAACAAGTTAACATGAACGCTTCTTGTAGTGCTATTATCTCTAGACATGTTCCCCAAAAGCTGAAAAACTCGGGAAGCTTTACAATTCTTGTAGAGATAGGGAACATTCATTCTAATAGAGCCATATGTGATTTAAAAGCTAGCATCAACTTAATGAATCTATAAATATGTGAACAACTTGGGTTAAGGGACCTCAAGAACAAACAAATTACATAATAATTGGCTAACAAATCTTCAGTACATCTGAAAGAAGTATTGGAATATTTGTTAGCCAAAGTGCACAGCTTTATCATTCAGGTGGACTTTGTAGTTTTAGACTTTGAAGAAGATCAAGAGATACCAATTCTGGTGGGAAGACCTTTTCTAGCTATTTAAAGATCCACCATTTATCTAGAGAAAAATAAATTAACAATGAAGATCAATGGTGAAACAAAAATTTTTAAATGTGGTCACCAACAAAGTAGGGAAAATAAAAGAAACTTAAGGGAACATTTTAAGGAATTATCTTATCTTTAACCCTCATAATCTCGAATCAAAGGATGTACTTCCTATAATCAATGCAGGTTAAAACAACAGGTTCAAGGAAAGAGATAAGCAAAAGAATGTAGAGTGGCATGACGGGTAATGGACTAACGCTGAAAGAACCAAAGAAATATCCTCATATGCATTAACAAAGCTCTTAGATGAATCCGGTTGTAAAACTTGATAATTTTGAATTAATATTTTTTTGTAAATTACTGTATATTTAACTAACCATAGAGACTACTTGTATTAAATTAATGTTTTATAGGAACCTGACACTCTAAAAATTAGAAATTGTGGGAGAAAATTGAGCTAGTGTAGCAACACGGCAACCCCGTGTCGCAACACCAAGGCCAAAATCGAAAGAATCAAGAAAACCATATCAATGTCATGAAAAAGCACTGCTGTGTTGTAACACAACAGACGGTTTCCCAAATTTTTTAAAATTACAGGGTGAGTCATGACACTGAACCTCAATGTTGCGACAACGACAAATTGCCAGGGGTTTCGCGACACGGAACTCCTGTGTCGACATTGCTGCAACTTTCTGTAGGGTTGACCCGACCTATTTACACAATCCAGCAGATTAACCATTATATTACCTGGTTTTTAGACCTAAAGACCTTTAATTTTTAACCTAAACACATTTTAACTCAAACTCTAAGTCTTTCCTAAACATTAAACCTTCTCAAATACTCTCCATCTTCAAACCCCTTTTTCACCTAAAATGCTAAATTCATAAAACCCAATTTATGTTTCTCAAAAGCTTTATTCAGATGCAGGATCATCAACCACTTGGGGAAAAGCAACCAACGGTTCAAGGAAATCAAGGTTAAGCATTCTTTTTCTCATTATTACTGTTCTATTAAGATTATTGCTTGACATTAGTTCATACCATACAACATTATTAAATAAGCCTCCAAGAAAGGTTAGAAGAACTAATGAACCAGAACCTTTGATGGTTTCAAGTCCTTCTAATTTCTTGAATCCAAACGTTGAGAAATATTTTGTAGAACTTCAGGAAAATATATTTATTCAAGAGAGGGGATTTGAACCATCGATGGTTCTCTATCAGGAGATATGGCATTCGGTTAGATATCATAGATGGGAATGCTTTTGTACGATCCCAAAACACTAAGTTTAGTCCCTGTAGTTTAGGAATTGTATGCATCTTTATAGGACCAAGAGTCTGGAAAAGCTGAATGTCGTACATGGGAAATGATACATGTGCGAGGGAAAGAAGTACGAATTACCCTTCGGGTTATTCTAAATTTTATAATGCTCTATTTTATGAAAAAGATTTTATAGAAGAAACTGATTTGGAATATTTTTAAGATATAAATATGGACAACATTATAAACTTCCTAACAGAGGGAGGGATGAATGGAAATGTCGCCCAGGTACTAATATTCCAACCTTCTTTAATCAAGCAATAATATTTCTTGAAAAAAAATATGGATTCAAATTATGTGCACCAGAATAACTCCTACTCTAAATGTTTCTAATGTCAATACTTTTCGAGCGATTTTGCTTTACGCTATTTTGCATAAAAAAATAGGTATGCACCGGAACGTGGATATACCAAAATATGGAGCTGTGCATTGATAGCCAAAAGCTGGGAGTCTTCTTTCCTCACTTAGTGACGACCTTATGCATAAGAGTAGGCATTTCAATGGAGTCTACGGAGCAATCAATAAAGTCATCCTGAAGCATAATTGGCGACACTTTGTATACATAGTAAACTGAGCTTCAAGCTAAACAAATTAAGGTGTGGAACAAACACAAGAAAGAGATGATGATCGCTCCGGCTTCATCTTAAAGGGAAGCAAAATTGACCATTCAACAAGAAATTGGTGAGAGTAGTCATCCCAAGCTAGATTGGATGATACATTGGCTGTAGGAGTCGAGCCAAATTATTTAGGAATTTACACAACAAAACAATATTATGGTACCTAATTATACGCCAGATATGTTTGGGCCAACCCTTTCAGAGTAGGAAGAAGTGGAGCAGGAGAGCAAAGTGGAAAAAAGAACTTAGGAAGGGGAGGAAGATGATGAGATGGATTTTGAGGAGGATGATTGAACTTCTAATTTTTTAAAGATTGTATTAATTTTTGGGATGCTTTTTAATTTATTTAAATTGTTAGAAGTAGGAGTAATAATAGACTAATAGTTGTTTTGTGTTTAAATTTTCTGCGTAGGAACCTCATATGGAATAGGCATAATAATTTTGATCTTTTAATGATCAAAGGAGGAGGCACACACCAATAGTATGCAAAACTATCACGATCAATCGAGTAACTTCATTCCTTATCTTTTCAAGGCTACACATTGAGTATAATGTGTTATCTAAAGTGTGGGGGTAACATAGAAAATTTGTTTAAATTTGTATGTTTTTCTTTGGTTTTCTTGTCAATTGTGTCCTTGAGCTTGTAGAAATACAAGTGATTGGTTAGGAGCATGTACATAGGTTGATTATATTTACAGTAAAGTTGGCATGAGGATAGATGATTTTAAATTTTTTATTATTAGACTATTAAGTTCTATATATCACACTGTAAATAGGTGTTAAGCAATCAAATGTATGAAATGATATAGAGAATACAAGGAACCAAGCATACTATTATGAATGATAAATTTTTGAATTTGTGATTGTTTGGTGACTAAATTTGTGAATATTGAGATACCTAGGGATGACCTAAGGCATTGTTTGGTATACACCTAGAGCCAAAAAGCTAACCATATTTATTCATCCTTAGTACCTATGTTGAGCCAAAAAAAAACACTTCTTGATGAACCTCTATACAAGACCTAAGCTAAAAATGATGATTTGTTCTTACCCTTTTCTTTGGTCCTAAATTGTATGATTACAGATGTCTGACCATACGTATTGAAGGTTAAGTAGATACATTATGATGGTTGATGTGAAAGATTAGTGGAGTATAGTGATTATAGGTTAGCTTAAAAGTGTAAAAAGAAAAATTCAAAGAGAAAATCAAATGAGTAGAAATAGTACGTGAAAAATAAAAGAAATTGTGAGTGAAGTATTACGAAAAATAAAGAAAACTGACAAAGTCACAACTATAGAAAAACTCATTCATTATTGCACGAAATATCTCATGAGCTAGCCGTAGTTACTATATGATGCTAAGATTTCCTATAATGAGACATAAGGAAGGTGAGAGAAGGAGATATAAGGCGATGAGAGGGAAAGGGTCACTAAGGGGAAGAATAGGGGACAATATGATGTGCCAAATTATTTTCGTCCTTGAAACTATTTGATGCTTACTATTCTTGAATTCCATACCTTTCTTAAGCTTCAGAATGTTACAAGCCGAAAAGCCCTATGTGATCTAGGTAGGCTTATTCACAATTTGAAATTATACTGAATAATTGCATTTACAATTGTTTGTATTCTGCTAGGTGATCAGTCGTAATTCAGTGTAGCAGATTAAACTAATTTTCACACTATAAGAGCTTGAAAACAAGCATTATCATTAAGTTTTAATTATGTTTTAGTAAGTTTAATTAAATTCAATAAAATGTGCAAATTGCATCTTTTATTGACCTTAGATGCAGAATGAGGCCTAAGGGGGAGATAATAAACTTCATAAGTGTGCAGGAGGCCATTAGAAAGTGTGCTAAACTGATATTGGTCACTATGTCGCAACATGATGGGTTCGATGTCACAACATAGGGAGAAGAATGAAGAATTTCGTGACTGCCATCAATGTCACGACATAGCCTAATGGTGTCCCGACAAATCCCTAAAGACACCTTAAAGAAGAGTATACTGGCTGCTATGTCACGACATAGGTCCTGAGGTGTCACGACATTGACTCTGGACAGGAATTAACACGATCCAAGGGGCGTTTTGGTCTATACAATCAAAGTTAAAGCTTGGGAATAGTAGCTAACCTCGGGTTAAGGACAACAGCCACCTAAAATCTATAAATAATGTTATTTACACGAATTACTTAGCTTAGAATTTATCTTTTAATTTTAGTTTAGTTTTTCTCTTTTCTTAGGTTTTAGATTTACTTTCAATTTTTTCTTTATTTTATTTTAAGAGATTTGATTGTGGAGACAATCAAACTTTGTGGATTCACTTTCATTCTTAATACAAATTAGGTTTTTTCTTAAACTCTATACTTTTGATCCACTCATCATGTTTATTCTTGATCTTGAGTTACATCAGATGGATGTTAAGATTGCATTTTTCAATGGCGACATTGAAGAAATAATCCACATGGTGCAACTAGAAAACTTTGAATCAGGAGACCCAGAGAATATGGTTTGCATATTAACAAAATTCATCTGTGGACTCAAACAAGCTTCCCACCAATGGTACCATAAGTTTCATCAAGTAATTATCTCATTTGGTTTTGAGATGAATATTGTTGATGGCTGTGTGTTTCACAAATTCAATAGGAGTAAGTAAATAATCATGGTTCTATATGTCAATGACATTTTGCTTGTCACTAATGGTATAGGCTTATTATACGGAACCAAGAGGTTTTTATCTAAGCATTTGGAGATGAAATATCTTAGGGGCGCCTATCTTGTTTTAGGAATTTAGATACATCAAGACCAATCTTGAGGTATTCTTGGATTGTCACAAAAGAGCTATATCAATAAAGTACTCAAAAGATTTGGCATGCAAGGTTGTAAACCAGGTGACACCCCTGTGGCTAAATGAGACAAATTTAATCTTACTCAATGCCCTAAAAGTAACCTTGAAATTCAAGAAATGCAAAAGATTCCTTATGCATCATCTGTTGAGAATCTAGTGTATGTTCAAGTATGTACGCGTCTGGATATTGCGTGCATTGTTAGGATGTTAGGCATATATTGAAGCAACCTTGGTATGGAACATTGGATAGTAGCCTAATGAGTTATATTGTATTTTCAGAGAACAAAATATTACATGCTCACTTATAAGAGATCAAATCATATGGAGGTCATATTCTATTTTTTATTTTGCTAGGTGGAAAAATAGCAGGAAATATACATCATGCTATATTTATTTGTTAGTTAGAGGAGCTATATCCTAGAAAAGTGTCAAACAGACACTTGTAGCTTCTCCACTATAGCAGCAGAGTTTGTAGCATGCTATAAGGCATTAAACCATAGAATATGGCTCTGAAACTTTGTCACCGGACTATGCATTTTGGAGAATGTAGAAAGACAACTCAAATTATTTTATGACAATAAGTTAGTGGTGTTGTATTCCAACAAAAAAAAGAGTTCATCTAAGTCAAAGCATATTGTCATAAAGTTCCAAGTTGTGAAAGAGAGACTGCAAAGTGGACAAATATCCATAAAGCACATTGGGACAAACTCCATGATAGCGAAACCACTCACAAAAGGTTTTCTACCCAAGGTCTTTCATGAGTACACTGCTCATATGGGTGTTATATTATTTGAGGACATCGTGGTTTAGCGGGACTTTGTATTTTATTTCTATTATGTTTTTTTGTAGACATTTATGAATTTGGTTATTTTCTGATTAGAAATGAAGTATTTAGTTCATTTGATACTGACCTCACTTAAATTTAAGGACTCGTTGGAAATAGACATGTTTGGTTCACATTGCATCTAATTTCTATGCTACGCATCCATGATTGATCTATGTCATTTGATTATATTTGTATATGTGACCATTGATGAGTTTAGTCATGATTAATATTACAAAGACTGCTTTGATCCTATATGGATATATTTGAGGATGAGATTGTTGTAGAATACCTGTTATATAATAGCAAATTTTGAGCACATAAGGTTGTACATTTTTCAAGAAACATAAGTTGCCCAAGTGGGAGATTGTTGGATTAAAATCCTCAATTATAGGCACATATGTACAAAGTATAATGCTATTATAAAGTGTGATATAAAATTAAGTGATCAATTATGTTATAAGTGTCATAATTATTAAAGTGTCATGGAAATAATGTGTAGATACCATAAGTTGTATTTATAATTTAATGAATGGCCAAATTATAAATGTCCAAAACCGATTTAATAATCGTTATTTTAAAAGAGGTAGTTGTCACCAAGAAATATATATATATATATGTTGTATTTCTTTTCTATCCCCATCGAGAGGATATACAAAGAGAAAACTATTTTCTTGGAAGATCAAAACCTTTTGGGGAATCTCCAACAATGGATTCAGTACACTTTCGCATTTAATTTTAATAATCTAATATGATGATTTTGATTTATTAAGTTTTGGATTTATTAAGTTTTATATCAAAGTTTTACAATTCTAACATATATTTCAAAATTTTCAAACACCACAATTTTAAATCATATACACCTGATAAAATAAGGATTATTTCAACTAAATAAGATTGTCATATTTAAGGCAAAACCTTGCTATACAATTATCAATTATTAATTAATCTAACCTTGAAATTTATGTACTCCGAAAACAAATTGGAAATTTGTGAGCCAATGGTGTTAATCTATGTTTCTTTTTTTAAAATAGCCATAAAACTAGAAACATTTTTGCTTTCTATATTTACAATTCTAAGTTGACAAAATGATTAATAATTATTCGCGAATTAGTTTAATACTCGATTAAATTATCAAGTCATGTAGTTGACATACATTAGTACAAATAAATACGACATGAGAATGACCTTCAAACAGGATAATAAAAATAAGCTGTCAATTAATAAATAAATATACAACTTTTATATAGATAAGCACAGCTTAAATAACACTCCACTTGGCGTAAGTACAACTAAATATTTCTAATTCAATATCATCAGCATGAAGTTTATCATGAAACCTTTAGCTTTTGTCATCTTGTAAAATATATTATATAATTAATTTAAGATGCAAGTTATTATATTAAAATAAGTGAACATAGATTTTCAAGGTGGAAGCTGAGTTAAGGTTAATTAATTAAATTAGGGACAAATTGATGGTTCGCTTGGAGACATAATGAGACAAGACAGCATGACGACAATTATATTAAAATAAATTTCTAGTTCTATTATTGGAGTTATCTGTACTTATTTCTTTAATGAATGGATTGGTGTTTTATTTACTTGTTATAATAATTAAGAACTTACATATTATAGGATTATTTTCAAAAGTGATGCCATAAATAAGGTTAGAAGTTAGTATTCCTTAAACTGATAAAACAAGTGCAAGAGGAATTTAGAAGTATGTCGCATGGTTTTTTTTGTTTTTTTGTTTTCACCATTGTGTAGGGAGTATGTATTGCCCTTCCAACTTTGCTTCTTACAAAACCCATGCATTAAAAATATTTGTTTTATTTAATTGTTATAACAATTAAATCATGATGTCATAGATAAGGTGAGAACTTTGTATAATATTTTTATTTAAGGTTTGTATTTGTTGTCATTTTTTAATTCTAGTTAAAGAAACTAATACATTCCATGCTTTTACTTTTTTACTGAAAACATGCGTCACTTTTTCAGTTAGGGTTTAAATAATCCGGTCATATTGTACTAAATAATTAATCCGCTACATTACAAGTATCAGTTCAGCGATTGGCTCATGAATTTTTCTTTTTTTAAAAAATAGTGATTGTATGTAAGTTAATTTTCAAAAACAAAATTCTTTCGCATTTAACAAACTTATCTCATACCCATCGTCAATAAAAGTTTTACATCATGCAATGAATTAGTACATTGACACTTACCTTTTGGATAACCTTTGAAGATCATATTTTTCCATTCATGCTCTGGGTTTGGGTTTTCTGGCCCAACAAGTTGCTGGGTTTCAGTTTTTTAAAAGAAATTTTAATTTGACTTGGCTAGATGACATCGTAAGTGTAGTCCCAAAGGAAAAACGAGGAGAATTCTTTTCTTCTTCCCCGGAAAATAACACCTGTTGTGGACATGGATGATCCGTCATTTTCCAGACTGAGCCGAAAGGATTTCGTAAATAGAAGGAATATTATCTGGTTTTGGACTTGACGTGTTTAGCCCTAATGAGATTTTGGAGTATAATATCTGGTTTGGGCTCCGGGAATTGTAAGCAATTGATAATTATGTAGAGATGGAATGTAAAGAAGATAGAAAATACAAAAATTGTTGTCTAATCAGCTCAGAGTTTAACCTGTTTATATAAGTCACACAGGTTGAAATAATGAACGAAATCAAGAAAGCAAAATTCTTAAAGAGTCAGTCCTAAGGTTATCCACAAATTATACTTAAGAATCAACCCTAAGTTTAATTTTTTTTAATCAAACAACAATTTCCACATATTACTAAATTGACATTTAAAAATATTAAAAATATTTTTAATTTTTAAAACAATAATTATTAGTTAAATAATAGAATATGATAATTCTATAAAAGAAAAAAAAAGTAAAACGTTATTCTTAATCTACGTTTAAACTTAAAAGTTAAATATAAAAATATTTTAATAATAAAGTTTAATAATCATACGGTAGAGCAGTTCTATCTTAATAATAAACATTTAATAGTGATAATTTTATTTACATAAAAAGTCATAACATGAAAATAAGCCTATGCATAAAATAAAGTTTGATTTTGTCTTTTAAATGTAATTTTAATAAAAAATTAATTTAATTTAATATGAAAAGAAGTTAAACCATAAATAGAGATTGATGAAGATTAATTATCACTTAATTAATGTTAGAGTTATATATCAATTAAAATTTAAGTTTAGCTCTATAAATAATATTCAAACATATTTTGTCAAGTAGTATGTTAGTAATAGTTTTTCAAAGTGAAAATACCAATTTATATTCGAACTATAAAGACATTGAAAGAGATAGAACCTCATTTTAATCGGTGATGGAGTAATTAATTATGATTTTTTTTTGGTAAGTTGCTTATACTATACGAAGCAAACACTCTTCCATCTATTATACATGAAGTTGAAAGTAAATGCTTCAAATTTTTACAAAAATTATCATTGCATTTTTTTTGTTTAACCATTATTTATTTGGTGTAAGTGAAAAATGTTTTGTAAGTTTGTTTTGAAAAGAAAGTTAGATTTTAATCATTATTTCTTTTTAGTAATCATTATTTATTGACTATGTTTATGTTATGAAATAAATAATAAAAAGAATAAAAACAAGAAATAGGAGAGTAAGAACAGTTGAAATTGTAGATTGCAAATTCATAATTATTCATAAGCACTTATTAAAAAGTAATGATTTATTCAATGGATACATTTGATTTCCATGAGACATGTTTTTTTTAAGAATTATGTCCAATGGAAATCAAATGTAAAGGGTTGTGACTCTTCAAAATAGTGTTCATTGAGTGTATATAAATAGAGGGTCTATGGTGCTCACAAAGATATTACAATCAATTCTATTTTTCAGAAATTAGAGTAAGAGTTAGTGAATTCCTCAATTTTGTTAATCAAAGGCTTTATTGTATCTTGAGAGGACCTTTGTCTTAACTCTTAAGCAACTTTTCGTGGGGGCAAATAATTCTCTTTGGAAAGCGTCAACCATGCCTTGAAGTCTACTATTTAATTCAATATCATCTCCAGATCTATCTTCTCCACTCAATTTATCCAACAATCAAAGAGAACTATTTTGAAGATGGCAAATAAGGCTACCACCGCATTCAAAATGATGAACCAAGAGTTTGTGAAACTTGACCGATTTGATGGCTCAAACTTCAATCGCTGGAAGGACAAGATGTTGTTCCTTCTTAGCGTTTTGAATATGGCGTACGTTCTGGATCCCAACCTACAACTCGTGGAGGACCCCGCCCCTAATGCAAACCCCGAGGAAATTGTGAAAGTGGCCAAACTCAAGAAGAAGTGCGAGGAAGACAATTTCACATGTCGTAGACACATCCTCAACACTTTGTCTGATTACTTGTATGATCTCTATATGTCGATGCAATACCCGGTGGAAAAATGAAAATATCATCAAGAGAAATACAACACTTGGCAACAAGGTACCGATAAATTTTTAATGATGAAATATTTTGAATTAAAAATGCTCGATAGTATCTCGATCATGGATCTAGTCCATGAACTACAAGTCCTTGTAAGTAGCCTTCGTGACTTGAAAGTTGTTATTCTAGAATTGTTACAAGTTGGGGCTATCATCTAGAAGTTGCCCTTGTCTTAGAACAATTATCGAAAGAAACTTCTGCATATGGTAGAGGACTTCACTGTGGACAAAATATTTAGGGATTTGCATATTAAAGAGGAAACTCAAAAGCGTGATGCAATGTATCTTCCCTAAAGTTCTAAAGTAAACCATGTAAGCGAGTCCAAGAACTCTCAAAATAGTAAGCGAAAGGTTATATCCATGACCAAGGACATGCAAGACAAGAAGAAAAAATCTCACAATTGTTATAATTGCAATGAGAAAGGACACTACATCAAGGATTGCAAACTTCTAAAAAAGAAGCAAGATGCCACAACTTCCAAAGCTAATATGGTGGAGGACATGGACTTAGTGGCATGGTTACAGAAAGGATTGAGAGTTTGGAGATTGGTATGATTACCGAACTCAACATAGCCATGACCAATAAGTCATATAATTGGTGGCTCGACTCTAGAGCTACTGTCCATGTATGTAATGACCAACAACAATTCAAAAGTTATGAACTAGTGGCAAACCGTGAAGTGCTTATGGGAACCTGTAACACTGCAAACCCAACTTAGACGTTATAGCCGTATTTGGTGCGTCACATTGAAGTGTCTCTCAAGATATTTAGACTTGTTTGTAAAACTCGTTTCTTAAGTTTAGAAACCTCTTTAGTAATATTTATTGGAACATTTAGCCAAATGTTTGCCTTATTAACTGCCATTATTATATTAAGTTGATTTAAAACGCGGAAGCATTTGAAAACTCTAACGTTTAAAACTCGTGTCTTTGAAAATGGTAATTATTTTAAAATTCGACATCTCCTAATCTAGCAGTTTAAAATATTCATCATCTCCTAATCTAGCAGTTTAAAATATTCAAGGAAAAACCCATTTAAAAATTTAAACAAACTTAAAGGCCTTATTACAAAAACAAAACCCAATATATAAACTAAGTTAAAATAAAAGCGAATGTAACAGCAGTAGTAGTGTGACCACCTCCGAGTCCCTCGCAGCACAGAATCATCTAAGGTTAAGGATTACCTGCACAGTTAAAAGGAGAGGGTGAGTTTATGAGAACTCAGTGTGTAATCCTCTACCAAACAACAAGATACAACACGCAGTAATACCGGGCCCGAGCCCTATTCAAGATAAAGACAGTGTGGGCCTTAGCCCATTACAGTAATAGTGTGTGGGCCTTAGCCCAATACAAGAATAAATGTGGGCCTTAGCCTAATACAAGAATAAAGGCAATGCAAGAATGCAACCCATCCCAATCCAGCCAACACACCACTCCGTACCACCAACACACCATGTGGGGATAAAATCGACCCACCCAGCCAACATACCAATATTGTAGCAAAGCTGCTAGTAATAGTGATGCAGCAACGCTGCCAATAACAATAACGCAGTAAAGCTGCCAGTAACAGTATATGTGGCAAAGCCACCGAAACAGTATACTTGCCCTATATTAGAAACCCAACCCCGTATTTTAACTCCTAGGGCTATAACGTCATTTTACCCTTTAAGGGTATTTCAGTCATTTTACCATTCGAGGGTATTTCAGTCATTTTATCCTTCGAGGGTATTTCGATCATTTTACCCTTCGAGGGTATTTTGGTCATTTTACCCTTCGAGGGTATTTTGGTCATTTTACCCTTCGAGGGTATTTCGATCATTTTACCATTCGAGGGTATTTCAGTCATTTTACCCTTCGAGCGTATTTCAATCATTTTACCCTTTAAGGGTATTTCGATCATTTTACCCCCATTACGGCCTAAGCCTATGAAAACGCTCATGGAGGCCTCTCTAATCTAACATCGTGTTTCGTGGGCTCGATTTACCACACGAGCATTCGCACGCCCATCTGGTCTCAGTGCCGTCTTTTCTGGCTTTTCGGTTTTTTCCGATTTGCAGTTGAGAGAGGGTGTGATTACACACTTGTTTGTGAAAGCACACCTAGATCCACGAACACCCAAAATCTGTATTCAAATACGTCCTAAGTCAGTCCTTTAATCACTATGGAAAAACACTCTCTTATTGACACTTAATCAAAACACCATCCTTACCTGGCTTGAAAGAAGTCGACTTACTCCTCCAAGTCTGCCAACCAAAAGTGGTCGCTCACCTATTGAATATCTGCACCACGAACAGTGATCTCAAAAACTAAGTTAGGCCATATAAGTGGCCAAAAAGGTATTCGATTTCAATGAAAAAGAAAGGAAAAGAATCAATTTTAAAAAAAATTGAAGAGTATTCATACTTTACCGATAACCAGAAATACTTGCAGCACTGAGACAGCAAAAATAGTGAGGAGAAGATCGGCGCAAAGAAATAGAACAGAAAGGTGATAATTGGCTGAACCACACTCAAAATAAATAGAGAGATCGCTCTCAGTCAAAAAGAAAATAATGGAATATAGAAATCCTAAGCAGTAATAGAAAAAAATATTCAATCAATGAAAAAGAGGAGAAGAGAGGGGAGGTTCGGCTAGCAAAGAAGAGAAGAGGGGAACTGAAAGGGAAATTCGGCCACAGGAGGATAGGGAAAAGAAGAGTGTGTTCGATAGGGGGAACCGCAACTATTCGGCCAACACACTGTAACACCCCTTACTCGAGACCATTGCCGGATTCAAGCACGAGGCATTACTTAGCTTATCTTACTAATTCGGAGCATAAAAATTTACTTTGAAAATTAATTTCACTATTTACAGCAAACCTATCCAATCGCACAGCAGTTACTAAATTGATTATAACTCGAGCTACGGGACTCAAAATTTAATTCTGTAAATTTTCCTAATACTAGACTCATAATCTTCCTACCATAAAATTTTAGAATTTTTTGCTTAGCCAATTAGTACATTTTATTAGTTAAAGTATCCCCTATTTCACCAATCGACTGCCCTGACCTCTTGTCACTAAAAATAAAATTTCTCATTGTGGGATTTTCATATAGTGTTACCGCTTGTTTCTACAGAAAATAGTCTCAATAAGGATTCTATAAATATAAACTACAACTCATAAATATTTTTGTACCATTTTTAGTAATTTTCTAAACTCAAAACAAAGGACTCCAAAAACAGTTCTAATTCTATCTCACTAAAATTTACATATCTTAAAATATAAATTTCCTTTTTCTAAATCGTTATTTTTCCATGAAAATAGACTCAACAAGCTTTCGTTCCATATATCATTCACTCTCTAATTCATTTTATACCATCTTAGGTGATTTTTTAAAGTCACGTCACTGTGCTGCCTAAATTCTGTTTCTTTACAAGATTTTACCCTTTCATGATTTCCATGCATAATTTATCACCTAGACTTTTATAACAACAAACATCTTCATACTTAACCATTTTAATAGCCAATCATCATCAAATACTCACACACCATCCTTTAGCAAAATCATAATTACAAACATGCAAAATAACTAAGTCCCTATACATGCCATAACTCAAACGTGTTTTATCATAAAATACTGAGCAATTTTTCTTGATAGTGTAGACGATCTCCGACTTCTTTAGGATCCTTGAAGCAGCTTTGCAATACTATAAGAGAAAGAAAAATAAAAGAAGTAAGCATTAAGCTTAGTAAGTTTACTAGAAAATAAATAACAACATTTAACGCAAATGATTATACTCAAATGTCAAGGTCTCTAATTTACTCTTTAATTAATCTCATTCTTATTCTCTTGCTTGTTTACTTAGGTAACTCGTGATCATAACTTACTCTTCCCTTGTTGAAACGTTGAGTATCAATTGATAATATAATAAGCTCTTAACTCTTATAACTTACCTAAGCTCACCATTTATGCTTTTAACTAAACTTTCCTTAACATGATTCGTTTATTAGCCCGTTGAGCTACATTGGAATAATAAGGATACTCAGGCCTCTTCTGATAATAACATGTCAAAGCCATGTCCCAGACATGGTCTTACATGGGATGTTCTCATGTCGGTGCCCATGCCATGTCCCAGACATGGTCTTACGAGGGACCTCTCATCTTGCTGCCAACGTCATGTCCCAGACATGGTCTTACATGAGACCTCTCATCTCGGTGCCACTGCCATGTCCCAGACATGGTCTTACATGGGACCTCTTTACCCAAATGTCATGACATTTGGATCCAGTACCATCCTTATGTATCTATTTAATTTTAATTCTCTATCATTTCATGCTTGGATCATCATCAAATAAATTCATGAAATAAATTCATAGTTGCTGGAAAATAGCAGCATTAATAATAATTATTGAAATATTGCATTTATATACCGTAAACTTACCTCGGTACCAAATATAGTCAAATTCACCAACTTAGTCTTCAACTTTACTCTTTCCTTTGTCTAACCTCGAGTTTCGTTCTTCTTGATTGTGGAGCTTGGAAGTTTGAAAACCCTAACTATGGCTTCCCCCTTGCTGATTTCGTCCAAATGAAGAAGATGAGCACAATTTTCCATCTTTTTCCCTTTTAATTTATTTTAATTACTAGATTACCAAATTGCCCCTAACTTAAAAAATTTCCTATTTCACTTATCTCATTTCCATTTTTGTCTACCAACTTAACCAATGGTCTAATTACTATATAAGGACCTCCAATTTAAAGTCTCATAACAATTGGACACCTCTAACATGTAGAACTCAACTTTTGCACTTTTTACAATTTAGTCCTTTTGACTGAATTGAGTGTCCAAACGTCGAAATTTTCGAACGAAATTTTCACGAAATCATTTTGTGAAATCGTAGACCATAAAAATATAAGAAAAATAAATTTTTCTTCATCGGATTTGTGGTCCCGAAACCACTGTTCCGATAACCTTGAATTTAGGCCATTACACACACAATAGGAAAAGAGATGAGCAGAAAAAAATACCCAACACACTCGAGAGATACACCAAGCCTTAGCAAAAATCGGCACAAAAGAAAAAACAAAAGGGAAGAAAGAAAAACTGACCAAAATCGAAACAGACAAAGTGAAATGAAAACCCCAAACCGATTACCTACTATCTAAAGAACAAATTCGGCATAACACTCCCCCTTCTCAAATTCCTTGATTTTCTCCTAAAAACTCTCCCCTTATCCTTCCTTTATTTTATCCACCCGATCACAATCCCAATAATCCCTCCATGATTCACTCATCTATTCAAATTCCACAGCATTTCAGTCAAACTCTACCACCTCACTACACAGGAGATAAAAATAAACACTCCACAGTGCAGCTCAAGACTCGAACCTCAGACCTTAAGAGTACTTCACACACCACTTACCACTAGACCATTACGCTTTTTTTATCATAAAACAATCACATATATTAATAAGGCCTATATACCAGCGTCCAGGTTCATTTAAGGGAAAAAACTAAAAATTTTGCCAAGGCCAAGACTTGAACCCAGGCTCCTCAAACACTCCCAAACACACCCAAATTACTTAACCACTGAAGCAAACAAGCAATTTGTGACAAAACATGCAAAAATTAAAGACTTGAATTTTGGGGAGTTACAACTTTACCTCTCTTAACGAAATTTCGGCCTCGAAATTTACCTGGTCAAAAAAGGTAAAGGTATTGTTGTCGCATCGCCTCTTTGGGTTCCCACATGGCTTCTTCTGAACTATGATTACGCCAAAGTACCTTGACTAGAGGGATAGATTTCTTCCTCAGTACCTTAACCTCACGGTCCAAAATCTACACTGGTTTCTCCTCGAAGGTCAGATCTGGCCTAACCTCGATCTCCTCAACTGGTACTTTGTGTGTGGGATCGAAGTGATAATGCCTTAACATGTAGACGTGGAACACATCGTGAATCCAATCTAATTCTGGTGGTAACCTCAAGTTGATAGGTGCAACCGGTCCCACACGCTTCAGTATACGATAAGGCCCAATGAACCTAGGGCTAAGCTTACCCTTCCGGCCAAACCTCAGTTTCTTTTTTCCAAGGGGAGACCTTAAGAAAAACGTAGTCTCCCACAGAATACTCAATCTCTCAACCTTTAAGATCCGCATAAGACTTCTGCTTATTAGATGCTTCCTTCAATCGGTCTGAAATCAGTTTTATCTTCTCTTCGGTATCAAAAACCAACTCTGGCTCTAGAACTCGCCGCTCACCCAACTCAGTCCAACAGGTACGAGTACAACACCTACAACCATATAATGCTTCGTACGGTGCCATTTGAATACTAGACTGGTAGTTATTATTATACGTAAACTCTGCTAGCGGTAAATAATCTTCCCAGTTGCCTTAGAAATCCATTACACAACACATTAACATATCCTCCAATATTTGAATCACCCTCTCTAACTGACCATCTGTCTAGGGATGAAACGCAGTACTAAAGTCCAGTATTGAACCCAAAGGCTCGTGTAATTTTTTCCAAAACTGAGACGTAAAGCGAGGGTCTCTGTCTGATATAATAGAAACCGGTACCCCATGCAGTCTTACAATCTTATCCACATACAGTTCAGCCAACTTTTGTAAAAGGTAATGAGTACGAACTGGTAAGAAATGAGCAGATTTAGTCAAACGATCTACAATAACCCATACCGAATCCTTCCTGGTAGACATTAAGGGTAGCCCACTCATAAAATCCACGGTTACTCTCTCCCATTTCCAAAGTGGAATCCTAACTGGCTGTAGTAACCCTTAAGGTAACGATGTTCAGCCTTCACTTGCTAGAAAGTTAAACACTTACCCACAAAATCAGTTATTTCAAGTTTCAGTCCTGGCCACCAGTTCAACTCACGAAAATCTCGATAAATTTTATTCCCGCCAGGGTGCATAGGAAAAGGAATACTATGCGCCTCTTGTAGAATAGGCTGCCTCAAATCATTATCCCTCGGTACACAAACTCTCCTACAGAAACACAGTACTCATTCACTATTCAACCCAAAATCTGAAGTTTCCCCATTCTCAACCTGACAGAAACGAAGAACCAGTAACTTATCCAACAACTGTTTACCCTTAATCTGTTCAGTCCACGTCGGTCTAATTTGCAACTCAGCCAACAAACTACCATAATCAAACAGGCTAAGATGAGCAAACATCGCTCTCAAATTAGATACAGCCCTACAGCTCAGTGCGTCCGCTACTACGTTAGCCTTCCCTGGATGGTATTAAATTTAGCAATCATAATCCTTAAGCAGCTCTATCCATCTTCACTGCCTAAGATTCATCTCTTTCTGAGTGAGGAGATACTTAAGACTCTTATGATCTGTATAGATAGTACACTTCTTACCGTAGAGATAATGCCTCTAAATTTTCAGTGCGAATACCACCGCAGCTAACTCCAAATCATGAGTAGGGTAATTCGCCTCGTGAGGCTTAAGCTGACGAGATGCATAAGCAACCACCTTACCCTCCTACATTAGCACACAACCCAAACCAACGTGTGATGCTTCACTGTAGATAGTGAATTCCTTCCCAGACTCTGGTTGTATTAAGACAGGGGCCTTAGTCAGAACTTTCTTCAATATCTCAAAAATTTCTTGTTGCTTGTCAGTCTAGTTAAACTGTACCCTTTTACGCAGCAACTTAGTCAGAGGTCCAACAATTAAGGAAAACCCCTCAACCAAACGTCTGTAATACCCTGCCAGACCTAGAAAGCTTCGAATCTCAAATACGGTCTTAGGTGGTTTCTAATCTAGTACAGCTTCAATTTTTTAAGGATCCACCCTAATCCTCTCGGCAGATACCACGTGACCCAGAAATGTCATTTCTCGTAGCCAAAACTCACACTTGCTGAATTTAGCATACAGTTGTTTCTCCCCTCAAATCTGCAGAACAATTCGGAGATGTGCATCATGCTCATCCTCGGTTCTCGAATACACCAAGATATCGTCTATGAATACCACCATAAACCGATCCAAGTAGGGCTAAAATATTCAGTTCATTAGGTCCATGAAGGTAGCTGGTGCATTCGTCAGCCCAAACAGCATTACTAGGAACTCGTAATGACCATAACGAGTCCTAAACGCAATCTTATACACATCTGCCTCATTAACATTCAACTGATGGTACCCAGAATGAAGATCTATTTTGGAGAAAACCGAAGATCCTTGCAACTGATCAAATAAATCATCTATCCTCAGCAAATGATACTTATTCTTGATAGTCAATTTATTCAACTGCTGATGGTCGATACACATGCGCATGGTCCCATCCTTTTTCTTCACGAACTACACTGGTGCTCCCCATGGAGACACACTAGATTGAATGCATCATCGATCCAACAGTTCTTAGATTTGATCTTTTAATTCCACCAGTTCCTTCGGTGCCATCCTATAAGGGGCGATAGACACTAGAGCCGTTCTTGGCAAAATTTTAATTCAAAATTCAACTTCGCGGCTTGGAGGCAACCCAGGGAGCTCATCAGGAAAAACATCGGAGAAATCCTTAACAGTTCTTATATCTCCAACAAAAGAACTCACAGAATCAGATACACCAATATAGGCTAAAAAAGCCTCACAACCCTTGCGAACCAAGTTTTCAGCCCTTAATGCAGAGATCACATTAGACAGAAAGTCCCTTCGCTCCTCAATTACAGCCACCTCCTCATCCTCAATAGTCCTTAACACCATACGCTTGGCAGCACAATAGGCTAAAACACTTACACGGTGTTTAACCAACCAATCCATCCCCAAGATTAGGTCGAATTCACCAAACGGTAACTCCATTAAATCCGCTAGAAATATAACTCCTTGAACCTCTAGGGGTACGTCTCTGAACAACTTATCTACCCTTACTGATTGTCCCAGTGGACTTAACATAGTCATCTCATTAGCAATACTCTCACACATGATACCCAAGGTGCCAGACACAGTGCATGCAATGTATGAATGTGTAGACCCTATATCAATTAAAGTAGTGAAAAGTACATTGTGAATTAGGAACGTACCGGTTATAACATCTGGAGCGTCACCATCCTCTCAGCGACGAGCAGCATAGACCAGTGCTGGTTGTCTTGCCTTACTATTACCAACACCTCTGCCAAACATTCCACGACCTTGTCCTACACCATTACCACCTCTAACCTGCTCACGGCCTTTCAGTGGCTGCTAACCACCTCTTACTGGCTGAACAAAATCTGAGTAGGCCTCTAAAGACAATCCTTAACTTGATGCTTCTTAGACCCACATCTGAAACATGCCCCAATCTTCTTCCAACACTCACCCAGATGATGTCTCCCACAATCAGCACAAGGCTGAGGTCTTGCAATAGAAACCCTAAATCAGATTGGCCCATCAAACCTGGCCTTCTTTTTAGGCCTTCCAGAAGAACGTGAGGGCTCTGAATCCCTCTTAAACCTACCCCTATCTTTATCACGGTTCTGAAGCTCAGAGCGCTTTACATCCTCGATGATTTTTACCTTTTCAACTAGGGCAGCAAAATCTCGCTCCTTCTGCGGGGCTATCAAGACTCATAACTCATCCCAGAGGCCATCCTCAAATCGTACACAGCGTTCATATTTAGTCATCACTATCCCACGAGCATAGCCACTCAGTCACAGGAACTCTGCTCATATTCAGCCACAGTTTTATTCCCTTGAACCAACCTCAAGAATTTCTTTCTTCGGGCGTCCACATAACTTATACCCACATACTTTCCTTAAAATGCTGACTTAAAGAAATCTCACGTTAACCAGTCGGTCTGAGTACCTTCTCTCATAGTAAGCCACCACTGATAGGCTTCATCTCGCTGTAAAAACACTGCACCTTTTAGCTTTTGCTCAGAAGTGCAGTCAAGGTCGTCCATTATTCCCTCTGTGGCTTCCAACCAGTATTCAGCAACATTAGGGGCCACTCCAGAAACACCCATAAAAATTTCTACTCTATTTGACCGTAGTCGTTCTGAAATTGACCCACAGCCCACAGCACCTGTATTGGTCCCTACGACCCTTTCCAGAATACGAAGCATAGCTTGAGTAGTGCATCATCCGTAGTCGCTCGATCGAATGATCTCGTCCCAGTCATCGATGAAGCTGGTGCTTCCCTAGCCCCAACATTAGGCATGTGGCTTGGTGCCAAGGACCTAGCCCTAGCATCTCTTCGGCCTTTACCGCGGCCTCATGAACCACTTCCGCGAGTACCTCTAGCGCTCATATCGTATAACATAATATTTGTTTACGAAATTTTATGCATTAATTAGTAATTCCAGTAATTATTAACAGATGTCTTATGAGAAGCAGTACTCAGAGTTTGTTTTCGTAATTCAAGAGTTTCCTTATAGTTTCCAGTTTTCTTACAGTCTCAGTTTTCTCTAATTTAGGAGTTTTAGTATAGTCCTACTATCTACAGTAATCTCTTAAGATATTTTAGTTCAAGTAGTCTAGAGTATAAAGAAAACTTACAGATTCGGGGCTGGAGACTCAATGTGCCACACTTGTAACCTTCAGAAATATTTCAAAATAGTTTTCCAAAAATTTTAAATATTTTCAAAACCCACTCCACAGCTGAGTTTTGTAACCTGGCTCTAATACCACTAAATGTAACACCCCAAACCTAGCCTAGACGTTATGGTCGTATCTGGTGCGTCACATTGAAGTGTCTCTCAAGATATTTAGAATTGTTGATAAAACTCATTTCTTAAGTTTGGAAACCTCTTTAGTAATGTTTATCGGAACATTTAACCAAATGTTTGCCTTATTAACTGCTATTATTATATTAAGTTGATTTAAAATGCGGAAGCATTTGAAAACTCTAACGTTTAAAACTCGTGTCTTTGAAAATGGTAATTATTTTAAAATTCGTCATCTCTTAATCTAGCAGTTTAAAATATTCAAGGAAAAACCCATTTAAAAATTTAAACCAACTTAAAGGCCTTATTACAAAAACAAAACCCAATATATAAACTAAGTTAAAATAAAAATGAATGTAACAGCAACAGTAGTGTGACCACCTCCGAGTCCCTCACAGCACCGAATTATCTAAGGCTGAGGATTACCTGCACAGTTAAAAGGAGAGGGTGAGTTTACGAAAACTCAATGTGTAATCCTTTACCAAGCAGTCAACATACAATATGCGATATGATGCGGGCTCGAGCCCTAATCAAGAGCGACAAAGTGTGGGCCTTAGTCCATTACAGTAATAGTGTGGGCCTTAGCCCAATACAGTAACAGTGCAATGCAGTAATGCAACCTATCCCAATCCAGCAAACACACCACTCCGTACCACCAACACACCGTGTGGGGATAAAATTGACCCACCCAGCCAACACACCAATATCGCAAAGAAAGTCGCGGTAATAGTGATGCGACAACGGCGCCAGAGAAAGAACGCAAAGAAAGTCGCTAGTAATGAGATATGTGGCAAAACCACCAAGATAAAGATACTTCTCCTATATCAAAAGCCCAACCCCATGCAGTATGTCATGTCGTAAATCATACGTGTATGCAGTATGTCATACTCAGTAATAGTCATATATATATCATAGACCAAATTAGTCTTACACGTATTTCAACTCCTAAAGGTATAACAATTATTTTACCCTTCGGGGGTATTTTGGTCATTTTATCATTAGAGGTTTCCTTTCAGGGGTATTTCAGTCATTTTACCCTTCGAGGGTCTTTTGGTCATTTTACCCTTTGAAGGTATTTCGATCATTTTACCCTTCGAGGGTCCTTCGAGGGTATTTTGGTCATTTTACCCGTCGAGGGTATTTCGGTCATTTTACCCTTCGAGGGTATTTTAATTATTTTACCCTTCGAGGGTATTTTGGTCATTTTACCCTTCGAGTGTATTTCAGTCATATTAGGCCCATTACGGCCTAAGCCCATAAAAACGCTCATGGAGGCCTCTAAAATCTAACACCGTGTTTCGTGGACTCGATTTACCATACGAGCATTCGCATGCCCAATTGGTCTTAGTGCCGTCTTTTCTGGCTTTTTGGCTTTTGCCGATTTACAGTTGAGAGAGGGTGTGATTACACACATGTTTGAGAAAGCGCACCTAGATCCACGAACATCCAAAATCTGCATTCGAATACGTCCTAAGTCAGTCTTTTAAACTTTATGGAAAAACACCCTCTTGTCGACACTTAATCAAAACACCATCCTTACCTGGCTTGAAAGAGGGCGACTTACTCCTCCACGTCTGCCAACCAAAAATGGTCGCTCACCTATTGAATTTCTGCACCATGAATAGTGATCTCAAAAACTAAGTTAGGTCATATAAGTGGCCAAAAAGGTATTCGATTTTAATAAAAAAGAAAGGAAAAGAATCAGTTTTAAACAAAAAATTGAAGAGTATTCATACTTTACCGATAACCAAAAATACTTGCAGCATTGAGACAGAAAAAATAACGAGGAGAAGATCGGCACAGAGAAATAAAATAGAAGGGTGATAATCGGCTGAACCACACTCAAAATAAATAAAGAGATCGCTCTCGGTCAAAAAGAAAATAATGGAAGATAGAAATCCCAAGCAGTAAGAGAAAAAATATATTTGATCAATGAAGAAGAGGAGAAGAGAGGGGAGGTTCGGCTAGCAAAGAAGTTAAGAGGGGAAAGGAAAGGGAAATTCGGCCACAAGAGGAGAGGGAAGAGAATAGTGTGTTCGACAGGGGTAAACCGCAACGATTCGGCTACATACAGTAGGAAAAGAGATGACCAGAAAAAATACCCAACACACTCGAAAGATACACCAAGCCTTAGCAAAAATTGGCACAAAAGAAAAAAACAAAAGGGAAGAAAGATAGACCAAAACCGAAGGAGACAGAGTGGAAAGAAAACCCCAAACCGATTACCTACTGTCTAAAGAACAAATTCGACACAACACTCTCCCTTCTCAAATTCCTTGATATCCTTCCTTGATTTTCTCCACCCGATCATAATCCCACTAATCCCTCCATGATTCACTCCCCAATTCAAATTCCACAGCATTTCAGTCAAACTCTACCACCTCACTGCACATGTGATAAAAATAAACACTCCACAGTGCAGCTCAGGATTCGAACCTCAGACCTTAAGTGTACTTCACACGCCACTTACCACTGGACCATTAGGCTCTTTTTGTCATAAAACAATCACAAATATTAATAAGGCCTATATACCAGCGTCTAGGTTCATTTAAAGGAAAAACTAAAAAATTTTCCAAGGCCAAAACTTGAACCCAGGCTCCTCAAACACTCCTAAACACACCCAAATTAACCACTGAAGCAAACAAGCAATTTGTGACAAAACATGCAAAAATTAAATACTTAAATTTTGAGGCTTTACAGCAACTATCAATCAGTAAAGGTGCTCGATCAAGGGACAATGAAACTCAACTTCACATCTGGGAAGAAATTAACTTTGACCAATGCGTTGCACGTTCCTGATGTGAGAAATAATTTAGTGTCTGTAAGTCTTTTGTGTAATAAAGTGTTCAAGGTTATCTTGGAATCTGATAAGTTTGTCTTGCTTAAGAGTGATATTTATGTAGGAAAATGATATTGTAACGAGGGTATGTTCAAGTTGAGCATTGATATGAATAAAGTCAAGTCTTCTGCTTATATTGTTGAGTCTTATCCTTTGAGGCATGTGCGTTTAACACTTTTTAATTTTAAAATTTTACAATATATGCAAAAGAATGGTTATATCAATCTAAGTAATGATGAGTTTGTGGATAAATCTTAAATTTTTATTCAACCAAAAATTACCAAGAGGTTATTTCCTAATAAGTGTGAAAGGAATTCACAAGTGTTACATTTAATCCATTCGGATGTTTGTGAACTAAATAGAACTCTAGCAAGAAGTGGAAAATAATATTTTATCACTTTTATAAATGACTTCTCTCGATTTACTTGTGTGTATCTCATGAAAAGTAAATATGAAGCTTTATATATCTTTAAATGTTTAAAAAATAAGGTTGAGAATTTGTTTAGTAAGAAAACCAAAGTGCTTCATAGTGATAGAGGTGGTGAATATTTTTAAATGAATTTAATGTATTTTGTGAGGAACAATGTGTTCTATATGAGTGTTCCGCGCCTTATACTTCGAAACAAAATTGTTTTACAGAAAGAAAGAATCGTACTTTAGTGGATATGGTTAACTCAATGTTGTTAAATGCTAAACTTCTATATAATCTATGGGGTGAAGCATTATTGACTGTGTGTTATATCCTTAACAAAATACCATCTAGAAAATTCAAAGTATCTCCATATGAGTTATAGAAGGGTCAGATGCCAAACTTAGATTATTTAAAAGGGTGGGGTGTTTGGCTTACTATAAAGTTCTCGACCAATAGAGAACAAAGTTAGGACCAAGAGGCGTTAAAGATGCCTTCATTGGATATTCCCAACACTTTAAGGCTTATCGTGTTCTTGACTTAGTTTCAAATACGATAATTGAAACAAGAGATGTTGTATTCATTGAAAATAAGGTTTTTCATGATTCAACAGATTCAAAAAAAGAAAATCAACCAATGATCTCAAGTGATCAAACCAAAAGAAGTCTTTGCAATAATAAAGATACGGAGCCGAGGAAAAGTAAAAGAGTGAGAAAAGTAAAGGAGTTTGGTCTCGATTTCATTTCCTCGTAATCTCTATCATTCCTTGTTGAGGGAAATAGAAAATTCGTAATTAGGAAGATCCCCATAATGTTCAATGTAGATGGTGATCCATAATCCTAAGGTGAAGCCATGACTTCTAGGGATGCGACATTTTGAAAAGAGGCTGTCAATGATAAAATGGATTCAATATTATTTAACAATACTTGGATTCTAGTTTATCTTCCTCAAGGATTTAAGCCTATCGGGTGTAAATGGGTGTTTAAAAGGAAAAATACTCCAATAGGGGGTTCTCCAACCTTTAAAGCTGGGTTGGTGGCTAAAGGATTTAGGCAAAAGGAAGGCCTAGATTATTTTGACACCTATGCACTAGTGGCTAGGAGGACCTCTATTCGAATTCTTATAACACTTACATCTATCCATAAGTGACATGTACATCAAATTGAATGGTGATCTCGAAGAGGAAATCTACATGGAGCAACTAGAAGGCTTTGTGCTTCTTGAGAATGAACATAAGGTGTGTAAGTTGATAAAGTCATTATATGGTTTAAAACAAATGCCTAACCAGTGGCATGAGAAATTTGACTTGGTTATCTTGTCATACGTTTTTTTTTTACATAATGGTGTGGATAAATGTATTTACACTAAATTCACCGGTAGGTATGGTGTAGTTATTTGTATCTATGTAGACGATTTTTTGATCTTTGGGATGAACATGGAAGGTGTTCGCGAGACCAAAGAGTATCTAGCCTAGAATTTTAAGATGAAGAATCTCAACGAGGTAGATACAATTCTAGGTATAAAGGTGCAAAATCATGAAAGGGCTATAGTGCAACTTGAATAATGGTATTATTATAGTGAAAAATCATGAAAAGAATAATGGTAGGGCTATAGTGCAACTTGAGTACGCCAGCGCAATTGGAAGTCTAATGTATGCAATGCATTGCACTAGACCTGATACTGCATTTGTTGTGTGTAAATTGGCGAGATTTAAAAATTATCCTAGTATCGATCATTGGAAAGGAATTTATAAGATTTTTGGCTATCTTAAGAAAACAAAAAATTTAGGATTATTCTATAGTGACTATCCTACGGTATTATAAGGCTACTCGGATGCAAGTTGGATTACAAGTCTAAGTGACAATAAGTCCACATTGGGATGGATTTTTATGATCAGAAATGGAGTCATTAGTTGGGCCTCCAAGAAACAAACTTGCATTTCACATTCAACTATGGAGGTTAAATTTATAACCTTGGCGGCTATTGGCAAGGAAGTGTAATGGCTAAGAGATCTCTTGCTAGATATAAAGTTGTGGCCACAACACAGGTTTGCCATTTTCGTATATTGTGATAGTGAATCCACCATGTCTCGAGCGTATAATAAGGTGTACAATGGAAAGCCTAGACATATAAGCTTGAGACATGAGTAAGTGAGACAATTGATTAAGGACGACATTATAATTGTTACCTATGTTAAGTCAATTGACAATTTATTAGATCCATTGACAAAAAGTTTGTCAAGGGATTTGGTTAAGAGTACCACCACTAGTTTGGGATTAAAACCATTCTAATCATGCCATTGATAATGAAAACCCTACCTTGTTCTAGCCAAAAGTTAGTTTCAAGGTTCAAAGGGTAATAACAAGTTATCAAATGACAATGTGCATTAAGAATCAGGATTTAGTGTTTATGTTTTAGGAGGATGAGTTTTACTCTTAATGGATGGACATTAATTTTCATAAAATCCACCTATATGACATGAAGTGGTGTTGCTTCAACGAGAGTTTCTTTATAGTTTTCTCTCGTACATATTCATGAAACGGGATGAGCACATGGCCATAATGGTGCTAAAGCAAATAAACTCTTACTCTAATACTTTATGGTTATGTGTGAATTTTTTTCCGGTATTAACTTTAAGAGTGATGGTTCAAGTGACTAACCACCATTCAGTTTGTTGATACTTTGAGAAGTTTGCACTAAAGGAAGGTTGAATCTGCGGACATCCTTGTTTATGCATAATCGTTGTGTACTTATTTTATGGAATTAGCAATCTAGTGGGGGATTGTTGGAAATTTTAGATTGCAAATTCACAATTATTCATGAGCCCTTAATAGAAAGTGATGATTTATTGAATGAATACAATTTCCATGTGACATGTTTTTCTAAGAATTATGTCCAATGGAAATCAAATGTAAAGGGTTGTGACTCTTCAAAATAATGTTCATTGAGTGTATACAAATAGAGGGTCTATAGTGCTCACAAAGATATTACAATCAATTCTAGTTTTCAAAAATTAGAGTAAGAGTTAGGGAATTTCTTGATTTTGTTAATCAAAAGAAATTCAAAAGTTTTGTTGTATCCCGAGAGGACCTTTGTCTTAACCCTCTAGCAACTTTGTACGGGGGCAAATTGTTCTCTTTGGAAAGCATCACTCGTGCCTTGAAGTCTACTGTTTAATTCAATATCGCCTCTAGATCTATCTTCTCCACTCAATTTATCCAACAAGAATGTATTTTATTAATCAATAGAGAGTTTTACAATGCTTATCCAAATTCTATATTTATAAACATAAGAAGTGTAAATGAAATAAAATTCTACTTCTAATGAACATTAGAGTCTATATACAAACTAATCTTGATCTTGATGAACATCCACTTCATAATAAAATATTTATAACATTCCTCCTTGGATGTCCATTGGAAAATAATGTGTCTTGTTAAAACATTACTAAGATAAAGAAAACCTATGGAAAACAATTATTAGTGAATGAAAAATAGTACACTTATCTATAATGTGCATAATATACTGCCTCATTAAAAACCTTACCAGAAAAACCTAATGGGACAAAACCCCGGTTTAGAGAAAAAAAGTACAACGGATATTTACTCCCCTTCATGACAACATTACATAATATATCATGCTCTACGTATTCAATCTTGAATACTAGCTTTTCAAATGATCACTTGAATGAGTTTGATAAATGTTTATATCATCATCCTTCTTGAAGTCATGAGTGAGGAAGAATTTTGCAGAAATATATTTTGATCTCTTTAGAAGTCCCAACAATAATCATAGTAAACTTTGATCATGATAATTATATAAAAATATATCTTGGTGTTTTGGATTATTTAATAATCTTCCTACAAGTACTATTTATTGAGTCGAATTTAACACATATGTTCAAATAATTTCAATTCATATATACGCAAACATATTGAATCATTTCGAGAATTTTATATGCTTCCAAAGATTCTAAATCCTTTAAGGAGTATGATATAAACTTCACTATATAGTGATTCATAAAAGGATGTAATAACAATGATTAGACATATATCAAATTTTCATAAACTACTAGATTAATAAGATATCTAAAGGTTATTGCATCCACCATAAAAGAATATTATACCCTTCATAATCAATGTTAGGACTTGGTGACAATTTTCATTTTTCTTATTTTGTTTTCACAAAACTACTAATTTGTACTCCATTAGCTTTATACCTTTAGACTTTGGATTGCTGGTTTAAAAATTTACGAATTTAATTTTACTTGAATTGAGTCTTTCTATTTTGACCAATCTATTCTATGTTTATATTTCTCGAAAAATTTCTTCAAAATTCTCGTTTTCTTTCATTATTTAAACATTGCAAAATTTATACTAGGATTTGTTATCCACCACTTTTATCATTAGGGGCTTTTGGGCCTCTCACATATTGGGTCCAATTATAATTACTTCCTGGACTTTTAGCCCAATACTTTATAATTTGATCCAACTCGATATTTAATTTTCTATTTTCAAAATAAATTTCTCAATATATTTTCAATAAAATAATTTTTCAACCCAATTCTAATTTCATTAAAATCATGACGACTTTACCATAAAAGTATCTATGAGAAAATATATTTAATTTTTCGTATTCAATGGTTCACTATGACCAAATGATTTATTTCTATTTTTGAACTTCATTTATTTGAAAAAACAAATTCATTTTTCAAGTCTTTTTCATTTTATTTTGAGAAAACCAAATTCATTTCCAAATGTTTTCATTTCTCCATTTTCATTTTCATTTTGGAAGAAATAATAATCATTTTCAAATGTTTTCATTTCTCCGTTTTCATTTTCATTTTGGAGAAAACCATAATCATTTCCAAATAAATTTTCATTTATCCATTTTCACCTTTTCTATTCGTTTCTGTTCATTTGATTCAACATGTAATTCATTTATGATTTCAACGAGCTAGTGGAGGGACTGATTGGACATATGCGATTGAAGCTCAAATGATTTATATTTAAGTTCCAAATTTTTGCCTATTAATTATAAACCCATTTAGTCACGAAGCCATTCCACTATAGTATCGTGACTAAGTTATCTCCAATGACATACCATTACGAAAGCAACATGATCAGTGCTCATCCAATGACCTTATCTTAAGTTTGTTACCCTTATAGGAAATCCTTAATATCTTTCGGATAATATTCGTTCTCCTTGTAATACTTCATTTATTATCGACTAAACTATTATAAAACAAACTAAATTAAATTTTATAATAATTCCTACAACAAAGGCCTTAAGCCACTGAATATTTAGTCCATCAAATTTATGTCTCTAATCAGACTGTTTGTTTACAATACAACTCTTAAAATTTTTCTAAGGACCATCTGCCCTAAGAATCCATATTTTAGAGATGATATCTAGCTCTGTTGTTATTGATCTTGAGGCGAAGCCTCCTGTGGTACCCCTTTCCTATGTGCATGCCTTTAACTGCCTACGATCCCGGATCTCAACACTGCCTGGCTGGGACCTTCCTCGAAGTCCTCAATCAACCTCCCAAATCCTGTGAACATCAACCAAAATGTTGTAAGTTCAAATGAACGTAGTGAGTTCTTTCATTGCATCATATTTAAATCCCATCACACGAGAGTAACAAATGTAAAATAATTTAAACATAAATATACTCATTGGTCGATCAAGGCAAGTGTTCTTTATATGGGTGGCGGACTCCAACCAGTTCTCTGAGCTACTCAACTTACTATAAGACCTTTCTCTAGTCAAACTCTCTACTTGAAAATGATTCAAACACCTCGCCATATCAGCAAGTCCTATCCTTACTTCTCACCTTTCCACCCAAGGATTCATAGGACCTACCTTCTTTGGCAGACTTCCATAATTGAACCAGTTCTTGGTAGACTCCTTCTTCACATGTACTAGTCCCAAAGAACTCATTGAGATTTTTGTATTGTGTTATCTTGCAGCAGACCTCACCACTCTAGCGAACCTATTCTCATTACATTTTATTGGTAACATTGGTAGGATTGCTTCCAATAATTCGCCTTATGCTTAAGAATAACTTCGGACCTCACCTGTGTCGTGTGATAAATAATTGACTTATTGTCCTGGCAAGCCAATGTTCATCAGACTATACGAGTCTACCTCCTCTCTTATATGTAACTTCTCCTTTCGGAGCTAGCTTTATGGCATGTTTTCATAAAGGACTATCCTCAAAGAGGAAGTCTTGATAGACATATTATCCCCTGGACATAATCCTTATCTTGGGAGTGGAAATTCCTATCCCTCTCACAAGATTTTCTTATCGTGTTCAACTTCATTGAGCAACCTTTGGTGGCTCTTCATGATAAATCCTTGATTGCGATCCTCGGACAACTTCCCTTTTTACATCTTCTTAAGTAGGCTAGCTCTCGCACAACCTATCTTCCTTTAATTCTTATTGGGTCTTCACCCATGCCTGGTTGGCTTTCAGCTCTGTCCTTACCGCTTTCATCATTTTTTACGGATTCCTCACAACCCATTGCCACACTTACACTTTCTCTTAACTCTTCTTCCACATATGTGATTTCTCATGCTTGGCACACTGGCAGTGTGCCCTGCGCTTGTGATCCAGGCAAACTCTATGGATTGTCATAGCCGAGGTATGGTCTTAACTCTTCTTACCTCGTTTCCCTTGTCCTATCGGACTTACCCCGTGTTATTGTCCCGACAGACTATCTCTGTGTTTATTGTCCCAACAGACTATCTCTGTTTTATATTTATCGTTCCAACGGGCTTTCTCTATTTTGTGTTTACTACCCTAGAGAACTTTTTCTGTTTTGTGTTTACTGTCCCAACAAACTTTCTCTGTAGATGGCATGGAGTCTTTCATCCATGGTCTTACACTGATCCGCCATCCTAACATACTATCATATGATGCCATGGAGTCTTTCATCTATAGTCTTACTCATTATATATGGTCGTCATAGCATCTTTCATTTATAGTCTTACACCGTATACCTTATACATTGTACCACACTGTCATAGTGTCTTTCATCCCTGGTCTTCTGTTACATACCTCATACGAGACTTCCATAGCTTCTTTCATCTATGGTCTTACGCCATATACCGTCATCACAGTGTTGCCTTGAAGAACCAGACGATATAGCTGTCGCGGTAAATACATTTCCATGATTTCATTTCCTGAATCTTCCTCCCATTACGTCCGACATGCTTATCTCATATATGTATGACGTACTATGGAAATTTTATAATATTCACATTCAATATTCACAAGTCAATCAAACAATTTTTATTCTCCATAGTTTTTCTTTAAGGAAAAAAGTAAAAAAGCGAATAAAAACCATGTACCAGGTAGGTTCCCAGGAAAGGGAGGTGATTCATATTTAAACACTTAAAAACCAAGCTTTTCCTTGCCAGATCCAATCCTAAACATGCACCTTCTCATTACCACACTTCTCACAGTAATCGAATAACCTAAAAAAGTGAATGGAACAATATAACACATGTATTTTGTCATCATCACATTTCTTATCTTTAATAAATTAATTGTGGACATCTCATACATATATATCACAATTATATCATAAAAAATTATTAAAGAAATAAGTAATAAAATAAAATTATCAGCCAAGGTTTCAATTGTTCTATTTCTAGAAAACAAATGAAAAACCAAAAAAATTACATAATTTTTCGCCACAAAGCATTCCTTGTGTCATAAACCGCCATTGCTCCATCTTCTTCTTACCATGTACTCCTTTTTGGAAAAATTACATTTATGTCCTATGTCCGTTTTCAACTCACAAGAATTTTATAAATAAAAAATAATCTTATGTGGAGGTCCATGACCTATTTCCTAAGAACCACAACCTTGGTAAAAATAATAATTATATAAAAATTATAGAGAATATTGCATTAATTCACATACATTCCCCCAAACATGTAAATAATTACAAGAATGTCACATCTTATCAAATATTAATCAAATAATATGAAGAGAGAGATTTGATCTCGATTTACACCATAAATAAAACACAACCCGGCGCTCTAATACCAATTGTTGGAAAAAAACTCCAATTTGAAAACGATTTTCTTGTACAATGAAAAACTAAAATTTTGAAAATAGACCCGATTTGTGAAATTTATAACAATAAATCTTAATTGAATTTGTATATGAGGTTTTGGCTTAGCGGACGTTCGTTGTTCCCGGCTTTCAACCAAACGATCTTCTCTGCTATTCTCGTACCATGAACTGCTTCGAGTGTAGGCTCAAACCAATTAAATTGGATCACAAAACTAGAAAGAATTTTCTCTCCTTTTAGGGTGAAAACAAAAATTCTCTTCTTAATAAAAACCAGTAGAATTGTTATTTCAGAAAAATATATGTAATAGTTGAGAATAAATTCTCTATTTTTTTGGCAGAATAAAAATTTATCAAAATTGTGTTAATAGCTCTACCGGTGCTATCTATTTATAAGAAAAGAAGGTAGAACCCTTGTGAGTTGTAATGGTTTATTTCAAATAGAAAAATAATATCCTACTTAGAATGATACTAGGGTGGATAACACATCCTAATATTCCCAATAGGGTTGCCACCACCTTCATGCCCATGAGGGGTTTTTGGACATTTCTTACATCGGGTCCGATTATGAGTACTTCCTATGCCTTTTGACCAAGTACTTTTTACTATGATCCAACCTGAATCAATTTTTCTACTTTCCAAAATAAACTTTAATACTTGTATATAAAACAATTTTCTCATCCCTATTTTACCTCTAGCAAAATTTTAACAATTTTATCCCTAGTAAAATTTTAAGAAAATATGTTTAATATTTTACAACTCAACATGTTTGCTATGACCGAATAGTTTACTTTCATTTTCAGGCTTTAAAACAATCTGAAAATATCAACTTATTATTTTGATCATTTTTTAAGTAATTTATATAGGATTGCAAATGAATCATTTCTATTTCCATTTCTATTTCTATTTTCATGTCCATATTTGGAAACCTACATTAATTTCCAAATGATTCCATTTCTTCATTTTGGAGAAAACAATAACTATTCCTGAATGTTTCTCATTTCTCTTTTCTTGTTCATTCAGTTCATTTCGGTTCAAACACGCAATCATTTCTAGTTTCAACAGCTAGCAGAGGGACCGATTGAACATATGTAGTTGAAGCTCAAATGATTTATAATTAAGTTCTGGATTTTCGCATACTAATTATAAACTCATTTAGTCATGAAGCCATTCCACTATAGTATTGTGACTAAACTCTCCCCAATGACATAACATTACAAAAACAACTATCAATGCTTCTCCAATTACCTTGTCATAATTGTGTTGCCCTCAAAGGATATCCTTGATCTCTTTGGGGTAATATTTATTCTTTCAATATGATTCTATTTTATCTCATGGTAACCATTACATCTTCCTTCATGAAAAGTCAATAATTATCAAATAATGATTAAGTCATCCATCACAAATACGGACGACCCGTGGCCATGTTTACTTTTCATCAACCATATAATGTCAATGAAAGAATATCATTTTTCCATGTTTTGGGTTATGAATTCCATTATTATAAATAACACTAAATACTATAGAAGTTGTACACCCAACGCACCAACTTTCATTTCCTTATCTATTTGAACTCAAGTTTTTAATTACATCAAAGTGTACGAGTCATGCATAAATAGCCCGCCATCCACTCCGGATTTAGGTATACTGCACTATGAACGTCACAAGTGAATAAATTCATAAACAAATTTAGGATCTATTTTGCTTGGGTCTTGTCCAATGTACTGTTAGTCCAATAGATCACACCTATGTCTCTATCTTCTGGGAGTCATCTGCTCTGATGTCCAAGGAAAAAAATCTCCTCAATTGCACTTGATAGATGAGATATTGATGTTTTAATTAGTTTGATCATTTCTAATTACACTATGGACATGTTTAAGTTTTTCTACTAATACAAGTTATATTTCCATACTACGACCTGACCACGTAATACCGCTTAATATTAGTTCAACATTTAGACAATCAATGAGCAACATTTGCTTCCATTTTATTTTTACGTGCAAAAACCATGTGATGACAATTATACAAAGTATATTAATTTAATTAATGAATTATTTTATTAACTAATCTGTTTGAAAAATTACAAGTTTACAAACAAATATCTACACTTAGGGCACCAAATCTAACAAAACATTCATACAATAGAGAGGTTTTGAACCATCGATGCATTTGTGCAAAGAAACTTGGGCATTAGTCCAATATCATAGGTGGGAATAATTTTGTATAACCCCAATAGAACCCATTGAAATCCATGTTGTGTAAGAATTCTATGCATCATTTAGTGATCAAGAGACTAGGCGATTACTATATTGAAGTTTGGGGAATAGAAGTGCATGTCACCTCTAGAACAATTTGTGAACACTATAATGCTCCATAGTATGCTTCTAATTTTATTGAAAACACTCATTTAACATATTTTAATAATATAGATATGGACAATATAGTAAGCTACTTAACCGAAGGTAGGGGTGAATGGAAACACCACCCCGACACTAATGTACCCACTTCTTTTAATTAAGCAAATATGTTTCTCATCGCAAAGATGTGAATGTACTTTTTATGCATTCGAATTGCTCCTGCTTTAAATGTATCTAACGTAAATACTTTTCGAACTATATTGTTGTATGTTATTTTACAGAAAAAACAAGTATGTATCAGGACAAGGATATACCATTACATGATACGGTGCACAAGTGGCCAAAAAGTCGGGGTTTTCTTCCCTCACTTAATGATCTGGTATAAAAATAGAACCAAAAAGCCAACCTTACTTATTAACCGTTAGTACCTATATTTGAGTCAAAAATCACTTCTTGAAAACCTCTATACAAAACCCGAAACCAAAACATGAATTGCACTTATCCTTTTTCCTTGGTTCCTGAACTACACGAACTTAGATGTCGAGCTATACATATTGAAGGATAGGTAGAGACATAATGGTGGTTTTGAAAAATTAGAGTGAAATAGAAAGAAACAATGTGATAAGAAGTGTCAAAACAAAAAAAAAAGTCAGAAAAAGTCAAAATGAGATGAAAAAGTACTTATTTAATCAAAAAGAATTGTGAGAGAAAATAGTGAAAAAGTCAAAGTGATAAAAAAACTAAGTCACAAAAATAGAAAAAAACTTAGTCATTGGTGCACCAAAACTCGTTAAGCTAACCGTAGTTATTATTATACTATGACTTCCTACATGGATAAATAAGAAATGTGAGAGAATGAAAGATAAATCGATGAGAGGGAAAACGCCACTAAATGAAGTGAATAGGGAACAACACGATGTGTCAAACTAATTTCGTGCTTAAAATAATTTTGATGCACCCTATTCTTGAATTTCGTACCAACTTAAGCCTCAAAACGTTACAAGTCGAAAAGTCTTATGTGACCTAGATAAATCTATTTGTGGACGGAAATTGTGCTAAGTGAACGTAACAATAGTTATTGATATCCTATTAGTATACTTGAAATCCCTATGTAATTTTCTTGATGGATTAATATATTTGATAATCCTTTTGCTTATAGGCTTTTTAATATACTGAACTTAGGTGTTTGAGGTTGATAATGGTAAGTCATTTACATATCATGCCAGAATTATATGTACTTACAATTACCCCCATTCGCTTTGCTCCTAAACTAATCTTTGTATCATATTTGCTCAAAGGTCGTCATTTACTTTATGTTTTTCTTACTTGAGGACAAGTAATAACTTAAGTGTGAGGAAGTTTGATCTGTCGCAATTCGTTGTAGTAGATTAAACTACTTGTTGTACTTAATGATCTCGTAGGAAAACAATTTTGCTATGTTTTCATTTAGTTTTTACTTTCAATCTTCAGGTAATAAAATGAGCAAATTCAACAATTTATATGACATTGTGGGCCAAGGGAGGTCTAAAGGTAAACTAATATGTTTAGTGAGTGTGCAGGATATTATTCGAAGGCATAAAGACAGTGGATTGTCTGCGATGTTGCAACACGGAGCTTGAATGTCGCAACACAACAAACAGAGCACCAAAGAAGCAATCTGCCATCAGTGTCGCAACAAAGCCATAGGGTGTCGAGACACAACCCTGACGATACGCCCTAAGGAGTAAACAGCCATCAGTGTCGTGAAATAGGCCATAGGGTGTCGCGAAACGGACATGACAAGGTCACTTAATGGACCAAAGGTGTTTCCGTTCGCACAATGAAATTTAGCGAGAAATAGTCAATCGTTTTAGGCCAAGGACCAATGAGTTGACATCAAATATAGTAGTTATTTTAAGTCATTTCTACACTTACGAGCTTATTTTCTAGGCATTCTATAATTAATTATTGCATTTTCGATATTAATAGGTTAAGAACGAAATATTAATAAAATAAACATTTTTACGCATTTTATGTTATTTTGATGACCCATAAGACCGACTCGAGTCTCGTGAGTGAGTAATGGGCTAATTAAGTGTATAGAATGCCAATTTAGATCCAAGAATACGAGGAGCTTCCTTTCGTCACGACAATGTGATGAATATGGGAGAGCATTCATGATGGTGACGTCGTGATGTCGTGATGAGGAGACTTCCCACATCACGACGATGCGACGATGGCAAGCTAAGATATTGTTGATTTTTTGGACGACACTTTTGGGGATATTTCCATGTTTGGATCCTAGCACTTATCAAGATATTACATCGATTGGTATCTAAACGTATCTAGGGTTGAGTGGTCACCAAATAGCTCGTTGCCTATATAAGCAACCTTAAAGCCATCGAAATTGTCTGCAAATCTAGACAGACGATTTTTCCTATTCAATTTTCTTTGTATTTTCTTTTTATGTTCGCTTAGTCGGAACTTTTCTATCCCAATGTTAAGACAATTGCGAGCGAAAATTGCTCCGGCACCGCGCTTCAATATATATTCATAATCTTTCTCCTATCTCTTATTCTTTTATTTATATTTTCATTAACCTTATCAATTATCATTTGTATGAATAATTGAATTGATTATTGTGCTTATTTCATATCTCGTATGATTCAATTAATAAATTTATTTATTTATTAAGTAATTATTTATCTGAAATTGAGTATTTATTCAAGAGTGCTTAGTATATTAGGGGGTGACACCCTTGATAGAATATCAAGACAGGTGGGACCAAAAAGGTATCCTGTCGTGTATATCTTGTGCCAAGCGGTGAGATCGGGAGGGAATCTATATGCCTAAGAAGAGACTAAAAGGGTAACTTAGGTGGTAGTCCTTAGTGAAGATGAGACCGAAAGAGTATTCTTAACTAAGGATGATAAATAGCTTAATCTAGGATAATTAATTATTTAATTAGATAATTAGGGATTTAACCGATCATAAACTAAAGGCTCGCATAGTTAAGTTAATTAGTTTAATCAATATATTAATTTGGATTAACACTACTAATTTGTGACTCGATTACATTAATAATTGTTTTCTGTAATTGATTTAATAATAACTTCTCCAATCTGCAATCCCTTACCAGTGTTTTGTTGTAAATTTTACTATATTACAATTTAACTAGTACACTTGCAGACACCGTCGATTTAATTTAATATATTTTTGTGTGATATTTTTACTATAAACGATAACATGTTTATAGACGGCCAACTAACTACCAAACCTAAGCCTATAAATAGAATTGCTTTGAACAATTTAGGGGACATCTTTCTACTTAATTTTAACTTTACTTTCAATTGTAACTTAGAGTTCTTTCAGATGTAACTTTGTTTCATTCTTCGCATGAACTAGATTGTAGATTTGTCAAACTTATCATGGATTAATGTTCGTGGTGCACTATTTATTTATATCAAGATTTTTCTCATCTTTATTCTTGATCTATTCGTAATGTTTATCTTTCAAATCAATTAAATTGTATATGTTAGATCCATGAGGAACTAATCCGGTAAGGTAAATTAATGAGTGAATGTGAGATTAATTAACACTTATGTAGAGTTTCTTCACGAATCAGTTGGTTGGAAAAGAAAGAACTTAAAACCCTAGGCTTAACAACCCTAGGAAGTCATGTAGGTACCAATGAACCTGAAATCAGTATTACCTGCCGTGAAAACCTTACCCTAACTCGGTCTGACTTGTAACATCGAGAGATAAGTAGTTTTTGCCGACTCATTAGGTTACTAGAAGGTCGAGAAGCCTTACTAGGTTAATGACTAGTAAATTGAATAGAACCCAAAGTAAAACTTAATTGTCAACACTGAAACGAGTTAGTCTTCTGTCGTTTAATCTGATAAAGTCTATAATTTGTTTCTGCATTTACTTTTATTACTTTTATAAAATATCTTTTATCACCACCTTGGAAATAATTGTAATATAATTTAATTAAAGTACTAACTAGACTCATTAGCGTAAAAGTCAATATTAATTTAATCTAGCCTCCCTTGGGTACGATACTCGGAGTACTTCCAATGTTTCGTTGTACAAATCTATACTAAAACCTGACCCATAAACTTGCGGACATCGCCTTAATTCTTATATTTAATTGCAGTATTCTCACTTCCAAAGTTGGTAAGTCGGGAGGCGGTCATAGATGAACCCGACTCTCCAGCAGCTTATTAATTAAAAAGTTAAAAGGAAAAAACATTGAAACCAGCCAAAGACAAGATCAACAGAGCAATATGAATTCTCCATGCCAAAGAACCCCGACCAAATTTTCAAAAATTTAAACTTCAAGCAAAAATACTCACGGCCGGCAAATAACCCATACCCGAAATAGCATAAGACAAAAATTTATTGAAACATTAGATTTGTTGCAGATTAAAAACTCTGCCCCTAGCAGCAATGAAAGGTTAAACAGAAAATTGAAAATCCAGATTCACCATAGGCATACCAATTGGCAAAATCTTTCCCCAATCTAAGACCACCCACCCATGCATTTTAACTTGCAAAGGCTATCACCCCATTCAAGTGCACGAATTTGCTTTGGCTTTGTTACTATCTCTTCTTTTCTTTTGCTGCCTCCATTCTTTTTCTTTAGGCATTTTTTAATAGGCATGAATTTTCTGTACTTCAATATTTCATCTAAAAACAAACAGGGTGTTCCATCAATTTTAGGATTGCATTAGATTGAGAACATGTACATATGGGATGAAAAACCACCTTGGTTAGGTATATTTCTCTGACTCTTCATTTTTCTATAAATTCTACTACCAACACCTGTTTCCACTATCCAACTCTTCTCTAAACATGGATGTAACAATATGATCCTCCAAGAACCCACTAAATACAATAGTAGAAAAAAGAAAAGGAAAAAAACTTTAGAAGACTGAATATATCCATGTTGGGCGCAAATCCATATTCGATATTCACACCATAGTTCAAATATGAGAAGCTGGAGACCAGCAAACAACACTTCTAGGGCTGCCCAGTTTTAGCTTAAAGCATACTGCATATAAACTAACCTGTTTTACCGATTACAGAGAGACTATGCCTGAAAGTTCCACATACTCTGAACACTTAGTTTTGGCGTGTGGAAGCCCTCAGCCAGATTGAAAGATGCTGAAACCTAGAAATCCAAAATTTGGAATCAGTTGCAGAAGGAACAATCAAATCAAACTAAAGAACTTTGCATATTCATATACAATTTAATGAAGGAAAAGAAACCATTTTTCTTTTGACCGGAGTGAAATCAACAATGTTGTCAATTTTTGAAAAGTTACCTACAGTAGAATCAAAATGGCTGTAAATGATACAACATAGAGGAAATTCCAATATATTTGGTTTTGCTTCAACATTTACAGATATCGAAATCAACCGCAGAACCTTAATCTATGTTACTCAGATTCAGGGTTCGGTGTGGATATAGAGGGGTGTGTATCTGACACATGAACCAATTAAGAAAAATTAAACTATACCCCTTAACTGCTAGAGGCAGAACCTCTGAATTTTCATTTTGCTTAAATGCTCGTGGTAGATGTATTTTTGGATATGGATACCAAGACATGACTCTCCAAGAAAGAACCCCAAATACATGAAAATACATAAGAAAATTGAATATACCTGTGTTGGACACATACATGTATCCGACACTTGTATGATTATACCCAAGTCTAAGTAACAAAAGTGTCATAACAATAAATCTGGTCATTTTATTCAAAGCAACAATGAAAGAATAAAAAAGACCACTACCTTTTTTTCTATATAATGTAAAATAAAATAAAATAATTGGACTGAGGTTTAAGTAAAGCCTTTAAGCAGATAACAAGAAAATTAATAAAAAAATTCAAATTTATAAAAAGGTCATTACAATGTGTTTCATGACCAACCTCTCCTCTGTATGTTTCTTAAGCTATTTCCAAAGACTGGGACAGGAAAAGGCGCATCAGCTATGTCATCTGGACTCCTAGTATATGAGATGTGTTTAACACGGGTATGATAATCTGCTCAATTTTTTCAGTGTGTTTTCATATATTTGGAAGCTCATACCCTCATATCCATATCCGAATAAGTTTCCAACATGAGTACTTTAAGAAAAACAAAAACATGGAATAACATATCCCAACAGATGGATGTAAATGTTGCCTATAAACAAAGTAGATTATAGTGGATTACGCATTAGAGAAGCAACCTGATAAATATACCACTAAGGTATGCATATATGTTGCCCTATGTAGGTTGAACAACATATCCACCATTTAAATAGCAGCTGCAATGTAATTTTGAGTCTCCTTACTGTTACCGCATTTGTACCATTTTTCATGTTTGTAATTGCATAAAAACAATGGGACTGAAAAGATATCCGCAACGGAACCGGCCTAATGTTCACCTTTCCCAGAAATAGCCTGGATTCGAATCTCAGTTTTATATATATATATATCCGCACGGCAATTCAAATACCAGGATCAACCTAACTCAACTCAAACCCATAAATTAAAATTTCAAACCAAATGATATTACCTTAACTCTTCCATCTTCATTGACTAATGAGCTACACGACCACTCCACACCCAAAACCTGACTCAATGTCTCATAGTTAGCTTTAATTAAATCACCACCGAGAATTCTCCTTGACACTGCTAAGTCCCAAGATTTCTTTTCCAAATCATAGCAAGGCTCAAACGTTGTCAACCCTCTATGCACATAACTGTACTTCAATTTGCAATTAAAAGACCCGAGCTCATGCCTTGCAGATAACTTGTTGGCTGTATCAAACACCAAGGTCCCATCCAATACTGTCCGATGGTCGTTCCTCATGTGTGTGTAACTCCAATTTATCTGTTTTCCCTCCAACTTAAAAGTGTTCATGAACTGAAACTGAACATCCTGAGTAGAAAAAGAAAAGCCAAGGCAAATTAAGTAAAAGTCATTTTGACAGACACTTGCAATGCATAAACGAAATTATCACCTTTTCGGGGATGTCAAAGTCGATGATGAAAGAACCAGGCTTCTCAACTGACAGGAACAAGTCATCAAAGTTCAATGTGGAGCCATCGGAAAAATTGGTGTCTGAAAGCGATGCTCGGAGCTTAAGGTCTCCTGGATTAGCTGCTAGAATTGCCGACAAGCCTTTCTTGTTGCCGTTGGTTCCTCCTATAAAAGACACTGCAGCATTCATTATCTTTACCAATTTTTGTTTTTTTTTTTTTCTGTAATATTCTTTTTGTGAGCGGTGCGAGGGGCTCGATGAAGTCTTCCGTTGTTATTTGCTCTCCAGGCGCCAGTAATGAAATGGAAGTAGAGAGGTGGGCCGGGTTGATATTAATATAATTTATATTTGTTTAAGTTGAACCTAAATTGAAATATAAAGTTTGTTTAAACTTGTCACATATTATTTTTAAAATAATTTAAAAATATATATTTATATTATTTTCAATTTTATGTTTTATAATTTTTATTTATTAAAATTTTATATTTAATTATCTTATTAACATTTTTTTAATGTTTACACTATAGTACTATTATATATTATTATAGATTTAATTTTTATGTGTTATCAATTACATAATATAAAACATTAAAAATTTAAAAACGGGTTAAGCTGGGAAGATTCGGACCTTAAATGCTCAAGCCAAAATCCAACCCACATTATTTTTTATCAAAACGTATTTTTAAACCTAATATTTTTACCTAAACTCTCTCAAATTTCAATCAAATTGTTTTTCTAACTTAAGGAATGTAAATTTTAATTCAAATAATATTTAAATTCCAATTTAAATATCTTAATCCAACATTTATATACTAATACTATGGACATGTAATTAATATCAATTCGATTAACATAAATATTATTTTAATATAAAAATTAGAAGAAAACCTAAATTGAAGAGTATTACTGGAAGTTATAAAGTAGTTTTATCATCCCATATATGAAAAAATTTAGAAAATAAGTAAATTCCGATCTAAAGTAACACAAATACCAAATATTATTTTTAGAGAACTGCACCTTCTCTAAGTGTGCGGTTGTCAATCACCTGCTGGGGTAAGTGTAACACACAAGATACGACAATAATACAGTGTTTTATGGGTTTTAGCTAACACACATATATACTATATTTACCATGAATACAATCGATCTCTTAATTATTATTTTTTAAATAACTTTGAAAGATCTGGGAAGGATTATGTTTTCTATTCATATTAAAATATACGTCACACAAATACTTGAAAAAAATCAGAGAAACATAAATTTTGGGAGAAAAAAGCCATCCCACCCCGCTTTACTTGCAGTCTTGGGGAATCATAGCGACGGAAGAATCAATAAGAATAACACTATCAATCTCCAATGAAAAAATTCACCAACATTGAAACCTGAGGCACATGGCATTTTAAACAAACACCCATACTCAACAATCAAGAAACACTTGAATCTTTCAAAACATATCAAAAAATATATAACAAAAAAACTATGATCAATATAAATAAAATAAAGAAGACATTCCATTCTTTGCTACTAGAGGAACATCTTTAGTAGGCCATAAACCAAAACAACACCATTCCTTCAACTCCAACACACAAACCATTTTCACCCTAAAAACATTAGATTTCTAGAAATTAGAGTGAAAATGAACCTAATTCATAACAACTAGCACTATTGTTACAAAGTAGACAGATCCCAAGAACACTCACACGTCCTGCATTAGAGAATGTCATCATAGGCAACAATTTCTCTACCTTTAAATGGCAATTCTAACATTGAAGAACCATCATCAGTGGTTCTTGGGTTGACTATGGCTGATGCAAGCTTATTACTTCTTCCATGCCTGCTTAAAGGCACCTCAGGCCTCAAGAGCTTTGATGAACATGTTGCCCCTTTATCGTTGTTAGCATTAACCCCTATTCCGTCTCTCCATTGAGCTAAAGGATCAGTTGCCCACAAAACTTGAACCTGCAAGCAAAATCACAATTCAGAATTTCAAACTTCTTGATGTTGAGCGTCAACTGCTAAGCTCTACATCTGAACTTCATCTCATTAAAAAGTAAAATTTTCAATTTAACTGACTCCTTTAGTTCAATTCAACCTCAAAAATTCTAACTTCAGTTCCTTGTTAAAGGTTAAAATTTTCATTTCAATCAAGTTTTTAAGTTTCAATTCAACATTAAAGCTCCAAATTCTAACTCTTTTTTTTTTTTTTGAAACTTCATTCTAGCTTCAGTTCCTCATTATAGGATAAAACTTTAAATGTAATTCAATCTTTAAGTTTCAATTCAACCTTAAAGCTCTAAGTTCTAACTTCGGTTCCTCATTAAAGGTAAAATTTTCAACTTAATTGACTCTTTTAGTTTCAATTCCACCTTAAAGCTCTAAATTCTAACTTCACTCTTTAAGCTTACTACTATAAAAGCTCTAAATTGTAACTTCAGCTCCTCATTAAAGAATTTTCAATTTGACTCTCTTAGTTTCAAATCAACCTTAAAGCTCTAATTGTAACTTGAGTTCCTCATTAAAGGATAATTAAATTTCCATTTAATTGACTCTTTTAGTTTCAATGCAACCTTAAAACTCTAAATTATAACTTCAGTTCCTCTTTAAAGGGTAAAAATTTCAAGTTAATCGACTCTCTTATTTTCAATTCAACCTTAAAGCCATCCAACTTGGTTAATTTAGCCAAATTAGGCTCAAAAGGAAGCACCGATTCAATTATAAAAAGTAACCAAACAAGAATTGAAAAACTAAACACAGTTAATTATATAATTACCCTTTTAGAATCAACGGTAATGCCGAAAGAGGAATCAAGGGAAGCCGCAATGGCGGACTCGGCGGATTCCTTAGTGCGATATACAATGTAACCGACAGCATCACAATTGATGCGGATGCGAGAGATCGAACCGTAGATCTCAAACCTCGACTTCAAATCGAGCACCGAGCAATTCGGGGGAAGACCCATGACAATAACAGCCGGTGGCGGCTTTGGTTTGGCCTCATTCTCAGAAGACGGCGGAGGTGGCGGGTGAGGTGGCAGAGGACGACGCCGTTTAGAGATGGAAGCTGGGGCGTGACGGGAGAAGTAGGGTTTTTCTCTCTTTCGAGACATGTTTTCAGAAAGAAAAAAAAAAGGAAATAAATTGAGACGATAATTGAGAGCGAGAGAGGGTGGAGTTAAGAGTTCGCGGGTTTTGTTCATAAATCATCCTTTCAAGTATGTGTTTGGAGATTGATAGGATCTTCGAAGTTGAAGTCAGCTTTCCAAATATAGTAAATTGTGCGGTTTTAGGTAAAAAAAAAATTAGTTTCAAATTAGTTTAAATGAGTCTAACTTTAGAAAGATAAGAATTCACAACTAAAATTTTCCTGGCATTAAAATAAAATGAAAGTAAACTCTCAAAGCAAAGAAGTAAAAAACAAACAAACAAAAAAAAAACACTACAAAAAGTAATAGCACCCCAAGTGTTTAAGTAGATGTTGTCACTATTACTCAAAAATAAAGTTATTACACATGAAAAGGAAAGACCCTATTTATAGTTGAGCTCCCCATGATCCAAGAGTCTAATTTAAAATACATCAATTGTTGAGATTAAAGGCAATCTACAAAGTAGAGATTCTTAAAGGGATTTACAAAAGTTCTCTAAAATTACAAAATATTCACCCTAATAAAATATAAATTACTTGAGTGTTTACATATTCACCAAGCTAAGTAGATGGACCTTCAATCTCTCCAAATAATGGGTCAGTCTTGATAGGCCAAATGACCTCGAGTGACTAAGATGGATCATCAAAGTATGCCTTGGTCATGAGCTCATTTGCATAGCCCGTGACATTTTCCCCCATTTGTTCTAGTGACGCCTTCATTGCGTCCTTGGAATGGATCTGGTTTATCTTGTCTTAGAACTGTCATAAAGCCTCAGTTAGTTCCCAACTAGCTTTACTATAGAGAAGTCTCTTCTATCGAACAAAGTACTTATGCCTCGGCCTAAAGTACTTCCGTCGAATCACTTGAACTATATTTCCCCTTTGTACATCTCGACTGTAAGAGTCCACCGCTCTTACTTGCCCCCATTGTGACTTACTTCAATCGAGATCCCCTTGATCCACACAAATAAGCTTAGGCATACCCATATTGAACATTGGGTTAACCTTAAGTTTTGCCACCAACTTTGGTTTGTAAGCCCTTTGGCTTACCTACTTTAGAACTCTAAAAGAACCCTGTTCCTTTGCCAAACCAACAATAGATCATAATGAAAAACACTAGAAAAGTGTTTGAGATGTACCTCGATCATAGCATTTACTCTGTTTAACTGCCTAGTTTGTATTAGCGCTTTTCCCACGAAGCTTGATGAACAACTGACCTCTTTAATAGGTGCTAGCCCCACTAAAAACTCAACAGGCTTCATATGGATTTTCCATACCTCTAGCATTTCCAATGAGGTCCTTTTAGCACTCCGATTTACCAAGCCAACATTCCCACCACAAGGAATACCTTCAGCTAGCTAGATTGCCGACAATATCTTAGTTTCACCCCTCATGTCTCAACTCACCGACACAATGCATTATTGTTGATGAGTATCCAAGATGCATATGCAATCGGAAAAAGAAACAAAAACAGCATTGATCTTGTCAAGGAAATTCAAGCCAAGAACAAAGTCATAATCATCTAAGTGAATTACCTCGAAATCTTCATTACCTTTCCACTGACTAGCTCAAATTCTTATGCTACTCCCACAATTTGGACCTCTTTAGAATTAATAGTCTTGATCTTTTTAGTCAATTTGCTAACCGAGTGACCAAGTTTACCTGTGGCTTTTCCAAATATGAACAAATCAGATGCCCCTGTACCAACAAGGTCACTCCCCCTTCAGCTTACGATATTGATGTCCACAAACATCAACCATTTTCTACTTGTGATCCCTCTTCGCTTTCACAGAATTGAATGTCATTGATCCAAGCTTCAATACCCTTTCCTCATTGGACTCCACTTTCTTTTACTGATTGTGAATATTTCAGATGACTCTGGACAGTCTTGCGTCATATGCGGTTCATAACATAAGAAGTATTGTATTGGCTTATTTTCATTATCCTTGCCCCCTCAGATAGTTATTGGGTTTCTTTTTCCTATTTTGTGGTTTTCCATTACCATTATCCTTACCATTGTCACACCCCAAGTTTTTCTATTTTGTGTTTTGGTTGGTTGACTAAGTGAGGTTGGCGATGACTCACATATGAGCTAGTTAAATTCGCGATAATTGTTTCATTTAGCTAAGTTTTTCTTGCAAAATGTTCTGCTAGGTTCTATCATCTTATGGATTCCTATTCCATATTTTGTGAGCTTTTCCATTGTGAACTTGCCATTGGCGAGTTCAATTGTGGGCATAGGTTTTTTGTTTTAGAATCCACAATTAGTAGGATATGTACAAGAAACATGTCAAATCCTATGTAGGAAACGTGTCATTTTGCATGGCACCTATAGAGCCTCATTTATAGTGTTTGATCAGTGGAATCGTGTGTGCATGTAAAATTATAAGGTAACCCGTTATAGTGGAATTACGAACTAATTTCTATATAAATAGGATAAAGTCTTAAGAGGAGGACTTTATTTCCCATTTCTCTGTTCATTTTTTCCTTTTAGAAGAAACATAGTGTGTTCTTTGTTGTGTGAAGAAGGTACCAGCTTTCAGCTTGACTAGTAACTGACCCTTTCAAGCCAACTGCTGGTAATTTCTTGAGTCCTTCTTTAGTTTAATATCAGGGGATGATAGGGTTATAGAAGCCATATATATATATTTCTACTAGAGGTCAAAGGGAAGGAAACTTCCTTCTAGTTAACGATTGCATGTTTCCGATTCTTGTTTTTACATTAAAGTTCAGTTGTTTCTGTACTAAACAGTGTGTTTAATTTTATTTAGCTAAAATAATGGGAGAAGGCCCTAGTAAAAAAGGGAAAGAACCCGTAGAATAGGCAAAGCTTTACCTAGTAATTTCTCGTGAGTTCCTTTCACTTAGGTTTCTATTAAATCCCAACTAATTTCATGATAATGTTGTCTTTTAGGTAAGTAAGTTTATTTAAAATTAGTTGTGCATGTTTGTGTTAACAACCTAAAATGATAATAATAGTATATGCATGAAGGATTGTAAATGGATACACTTCCTTGGCGCACAAGCTTCGTATCTGGAATGGTGGAAGTGGGGAATGGTGGAAAATGTTGAGATGTGATGGGAGAAATGTATGGAGATTGTGATATGATATGAGATTTACCTCCGGTAAGGCAGGTAAATGCAAACCGCGATTGGTGATTGCTCCAGCCTTGCGGGGGAACACGTAAGTGTTGAAATTAACAAGAAGGATTTGCAGAGGTTCGGATGAATATATGAAATACTAGCTCAATAGAGCAATACCGTGAATATAATATCATGGCTCTTCAAAGAAATATGTGGGTCATAAGCTAACGCAAAGAAGGGGTCCATGAACAATCCATGCAGATCATGCACGTCTTACTTAAGGTTAATGCACATGAATAGTACTTAGATAAATACGTGTTCGTGTGATTTATGTTTAACATTGAAAAGTATCTGCATATGAACTAACTTGATTGTGGTGTGAAATTGTCTGTGTAACACCCTATACTCGAGTTAAATTACCGGATTCGGATATCGGTTGTTACAAAACTTAAGCACTTAACAAAAATTTTACGACAAGCGTAAAGCCATTTTAAAACATACTTTTTATTCCTTTATTTTCTATTCTTAGAACAAAAGATTAATGAAAGAGAATGTTTAATTATTACATCAGATTTTCAAAAGCAACATATGACATTACAACTTAAAACTCTGTTTTTAACTAAACGTCATATTCTTAAGGTGTTTCCTGTATGCTTAATATCGCAACTCAAATTGCAACCCTGGCACATTCCTAATTGGTCCCTTCTAGCATACCAAATCTTTAATTAGAACATGCATCACAAACAGACGCTTGTAAGTTCAAACGAACTTAGTGAATTTTAACCCATGTTACCTTTGAACGTTTACTGTTGAATTCCTCAACTTGAAGATTCTAGATTTCTTTTTAGCCTTTGGTAGATACTTTTCTAATATCAGGCGTATACATATATGCCGACTTTCATATTTGACCACTACATACACGATTCACTCATTAAGAAGATTATAGATTACACCACTCAATACAAATCTCATTTCCTTTTCAGAAATGGATGCATTCCTAAGAAGGAAATTCATACAGAATCTACTTTCGACGAATTCTTAGATAGACAGATGTTGAATACTTCACCCAGGATGGTGTACTCTCCGATATTTTTCTTGGCGGATACTTATACTAACTGATCTTTTAAGGTGAACTTCGTGTGAATCCTACTTTTGGTGGATTCTCATACTGAATTTGGCAGCTCTTAGGATACCAATCAAACCATATCTTAAATAATACCAGACCACAACTTATTTTGGTGGATGAAACATTCCCAGTCATCCCAAGGAATCTTAGGCAACCATGTTACATATCATGAGGACACCTAGGTTTGGCAGAAAACTTAAACTCTAGATAACCTCTATACATAGCATGAAAATATTTAGAATTGGCAAATAGCATGGTATTTAGATAACCTCCATTCATAGCATAGACAAACTTAGGTCCAACAAACACTTAGTCCACTCATAATTATGAATACACCAAGTTCCTGTACTGACGAGCTACTATGGCGGATTCACTCTTCAGGAAAAATATTGAGGACTCTTTCAAGAAATACCTCTAGGGAAAATTCAAATTTCACCACAAGGTTATCCAGTTCTCTACCATAAATTCAGCTAGAGGAGAAGTCTTAAAGTTTACCCAAATCTCGCTACAAAGGCAGTTAACTAGATTTTTCCTCGAGGGCGTTACAGAATATGCTACAAAAGCATCACAGATATGCCACAAAGGCATCATAGAATAAGTCACAAAGGCATCACAGAATACACCACAAAGGCATCACAGAATAGATCTTATCGTATTGATTTTACAGAAACTATCATGGCCATGAACTTTTCATAGATTTATTTCGTGATCTACTAGTCATAGTTATCCCAACGGAGGCTACACAATAAATCTCCATTTTCACAGTGATCTATTTGTCCGGTTAGCAATGTACCTGCCCTATTAAAGGTGATGCATTACTCATTTGACACGGAACATACTTACCTAGATTTCATGTACATTCTTGACAAATTCACACTCTCCAATACCTAATTTCACATGCATACATACCACATATCATCTTATTCATGCCACACATCATATATTTCATTTGTAAACATGTAGAAACTTTATGATACTTCACACACATACCATCATCGGTTATCTGAGAAGACATCAACATACAAATAACCATTGTAAATTAACATACATGAGTCAGGATAAAGACTCACTTGAAACTCACCCTTACTTTAGCTTGAAGTTTCTGTTCTAATAGTCCTACCCGAACTAGCAACAACAATAGGGGATTGAAAGCATTCACTAATCAAACAAAAAATCTTAGCTTTCAATCCTAAAAGAAAAGAGATTGTTTAAGTTTAGGAAGAAGAACCAAAACGTAGAGTAGAAGGAAAGAAAGACCACCTGAAATGTTCTTGTCCTACTATATATACTTGGTTCCCCTTCAGTGGATATTGACAAGTGTCAAATGTATACTAAAATTGTCCCTTAAATGCCCTACCAAAATCGGGAAAAGTATAAAAGGAAATTTAAAGGCAAATATTGTTTGACTAGCCAAGTCCATTTAGTTGACTCTTAACCAATCGCGTTGCAGGACCCACTTGCACATTTTACTAGTAAATCAAGCGTACCGTACCCCTAGTAGTAACTCATATGTGGTGTGGTCTTTAAGACACTTTAGTCTCCAACAGTTTTCTCATATACTTAGTAGGTGTTTCTTACTCAGCAAAAATTTTAATGCGTGCTCTTTAATTGTTGTACTCTTTCTTCAATTGAAGAATACCTTGAGATGAAATCCTTTGATACTTCTATGGGCGGTTAATTTATGCACCAAACCAGTTAGCTAAAAGTTTTTAAAATGGTGGACTATGCTACCATAGTGTGTCGAAATAGGTAACATGCATGCCTACTTGCCCTTTTTCTCGAATCCGCCAATGTTAAAGTGTGACAATCTTTGTTTTTTATTAGACATAACTAATATTCGCATGAAAATCTAAGTTACTGGTGACTGCATTTTAGTAGCAAATAGTATCTACCGGTGAACCCTAATTGTTTGGTGTTATGAATCCACCAATGGACCGTACACAACTATATTAGTGTATTTATGTGTAAATTGTTGGTATTACTAAGTGTTGTTAAAGCATAGCTTAATTTCATTTCTTGAAAATCCTATTCGAAAGTGTATTATCTATTCTTCGAACTCACTAAGTTCGTTATAAACTTACCTAGTTTCCCCTACCATTTCAAGTTTTGTTGAAAGTGGACTTTCGAATTGACTCAACCAACAAGCAGACTCTTTTGTGAGCCATTCATCATTCTGTTATAAAATGTATATCGATTCAGGGCTGCCTGTGGTTTATGTAACACCCCTAACCTGTCTCTATCGTTGGATTAGGGTTACGGGGCATTATTGTATAATAAAAAAACATTCATCAATAAATCATTAATTAAATAAATCACATTCAAAACTTATCAAACATAAACATTTCGTCCCTAAAAATAACTTTGAGGCAATTCAGGACTAATTTGAATCAAATTAGAAAATTTGGGAAAAGGTTGCAAAATTTGAAAATAAGGGTCACACGACCGTGTGGAATCACCTTAGGCCGTGTAACTTTTGAACAAGGGACACACAGTCATGTCCGAGCCCCTGTCCTCACCCATGTAACTCACTGAGTAAGGTTACACGCCCGTGTCACACGCCCGTGTGCCTGGCCGTATAACTCTCCAAGTTGCCCCACACACCCGTGTGCCAGGCCGTGTAACTCACTGACTTGAACCCTATGAAGTCCTCAGATGACACACGACTATGTCGCCAGGTCGTGTACCTTACACGACCGGCTCACATGCCCGAGTCCTAAGCCATGTGAACCCAAATTTTACCTAAAATCAAACCAATTCAAAACCATGTCATGCATAACTTCTCAAACCATTTAAGCACACATTCAAGGGGGTTCAAAAACCATTCAAACTTGTATAAACATACCATTCCAAGCATCCTAAATCACCTAACCAATATTCCATTTAAAGGCACCGCAATTTGCATCCAAACCTCACTTACCTAAACATGTCCATATGTAACATTTCATATATACAAACCTAGTCCATATAGGTACTAAAACATGCCTCAATAGGCCATTGCAAGACAACATCAACATGCTAAAAAGGACCATAATAACAAGCATATTAAAGTACCTAAAATGATAAAATCTAGTAAGGCCTCAAAGTGTGCCAAACCAACATAGTTTTCAAAAGCTTATACATGCCAAACAACATCGACACATTCATCAAAACACCATTACAAATCACCCTATACATGCCATTATAAACCTTGGCCAAAATGCTTAAAAACTACCGAATTGACTGCTAGATTGTGTGATAGGTCTCCGGCGAGCTTCCAACCAAATCGAGCTTTTGATAAACTATAAAACAAAGGAAAAAAAACTATGTAAACAACAAGTGCTTAGTAAGCTCGTATAAACCAAAACATAACTTACCATTTCATTTGCATAATATAAAGCATAAGTATTATATCAACCAAAAACCATATGCTTGGCATATGCCTAAACAATATCATCAAATTCAGAAGTCAATGCACTTGTACATGATCCAAATGAATTTATCCATAAAATAAGTAGATTTCCATATAAAATACATCATTTAATTCATAAATCCTTTCCATAAGATTATGTTTAATTCCATTTAAATATTTACCATTTCATTTCCTTTTCATACCCATTGAACCATCTAGAATTATATCGAATACTCGGGAACGCTCTCACATGGCGTGCCTTTACATATAACTGTAACATTTCCTTTACATCATTGCTCACACAAGCTATGAAATGGGCCTGCTCACATGAGCTATGGTACACGATGTTGCTCATACGAGCTGTGGAGAATCTGCAACAAATGCAGGACCTCAGCCATCAGTAGGACATTCAAGTCCAGCACCTGAAACATGAAATCCCTAATTGATTGTCATTCGTATCCTAAAAATTCTTAAGGTTCAATCGGGACTCAATATCCGTCAATTAGTCATAGCATTGATACGTTTATATATCGATCCACTTACATTAAAAATAACATAGTAAACATTCAATTTAAATAACATTAACACAATAACTGTTCATACGAACTTACCTTGATGACTAGGGGCGTAGAAGTTAGATCGAACTAATCCAAAGCTTTAGCTTTTCCTTGATCTAAGTCTGAACGTGGTTTATCTTGATCTAGATAGGTAATTTCAATCAATTAAATACTTCTAGAATTCAATTTAATCCACATTTCATATTTATGCAAAATTACCAATTTACCCCTAATATTTTAACTTTTCACAATTTAGTCCTTAGGCTTATAACTTAAAATCTAACCATTTTAATCTAAATCCATGTTAATCAAAGATGCAAAGGACCTTGAACCAACCCATATTTACCATCATTTCACAATAAAACTCTAGAATTTATACCTTTAACAAACTAATCACTATTTCCAAAATTCATCAAAAATTACTTAACAAAACTTGTTTATTTTTCAACAAAGATTTATAATCTATCAATTAACACAAAAAATCATCGAAAAGAATTCATGGTAAGTCCCTCAACCTTTAACAATTTTGTAAATTAACCCTTAGGCTATCTAGATTAAACTAAAACAGACTCAAAAACATAAAAATCACTAAAAATGGGGCTTGAATACACTTACATGCGAGAAGTCAGCTTGACCAAATCTTCAAACCCTAAAAATGGTGTTTTCTTCTTCAAATTTTGGTGGTGAGGTTAAGTGAGAAAGATGAAGCAATTTTTGTTTCATTTAGTTTAAGTTTAATTTGTTTAATTACCATTTTAACTTTTAAAAACTTTCATAATTACATTATATCTTATCCATGTACATCCACTATCAACATATATGGTATAATTCACATTCATGTCCATTAACTTTCATTTCCAAAGCCATTTAACCCTTTAGCTAATAGAACTTAACTTTTCACTTTTTACAATTTAGTCATTTTACTTAATTAACTAAGTAAACTTTAAAATTTCTTAACAAAATTTTAATCGACCTTAATTTAATCCATAGACATTAAAATAATAATTTAATCTTTGGAATTATGGTCCCAAAACCACTATTTCGACACCTCTAAAAACAATTTGTTACAGTTTAAATCTCTTATAATTGAATTATATAAAAGTGAACTTGAGCTTCTTTGCTATAAACGTTTGTATATAACGAATGATGGCACTTCACCAATTTACTAACTTTTATGTTATGTGAATCAAGGTTTAATCTTATTTTTCCCTTGATTTATGTCTTAAATATTTTAATCCATCGAATGACATTTTGGAGTGTTCACTTTTTTTTGGTTTGTTTTAAAAATACTACTTCACCAAACAACATTTAAAGGCTATTTTACTAAAATCGTCTTGATTGAATTATCTATTAAAACCAATGTTTTTGTTGTTACGAAAGATTTTTTTCCGGTAACATCATCGTTCACCGGTCAGACAGTCGGATTAGGGTGTTACAACTATTGCCGTTGTAATAGCTTGAATTTGGGCCTAGTCGAAATAGTGGTTTCGAGACCACAAATGTAATATTTTGAAAATTTCTACAGTAAGATATTATCCTTGGTATAGTAAAATAAGGAAATAAAGTAACAAAAAGGGAAATTTTGAGTTATGCCAACATTGAGAAGTATATTATGACATATTAATGTAAGGAAGGATTAAATCGCAAAAGTGAGAAAATTATTATTGCCCAAGAGTAAATACTCAAAATTTGAGGGGTTAAAGTGTAAATATGAAAAAGTTGAAGGACCAAAGGTGTAAATATTTTAAGGGTGGAATGATCTAGAAACTAAGGAAAATGGATGAATTAGGACCAAATTGAATAAGATAAGAATTATGAGGACTAAATCATAATTTTACCAAATTAAGTGTGACTAAATGATGGAATTTTAAAAGATTATGAAGGGCAAAATGGTCAATTAGAAGAGAGAAATCTAGAAGGCAATGATGATGTTGGTGATATTTTAGATTAATTAATTAAATAAATATTAGTTTATTAATATTTTAATATGATTTTTAAATGATATTTTATTAATTTATTATTATTCTATTTAGTATATATATGAAAGAAAAGATGAGGAATTATCATCTTCTTCCCATGCAACCAACGTATGAAGAGGAAAGAAAGAAAGAAACTTTCTTTTCTTTACAATTTGGTCCTTTATCAAAAATTCACCATTTTCACTTAGAAATCAAAAGAATTTCCATATCCATCAAGAGAGAAAGATAACAAGGAGACTATGGGGAGCTAGAATATCAAGTTAGATTCAAGAAATAGAAGCTGGAGGAGAGAGAAAATCAAGTTAAAGATTGAAATCAATTGAGCAATGTAAGAACATCAAGATTTCAATACATTTTGAGTTTGATATTATTGAAAAGGTATGAAATTGATGTTAATGTAGAGTTTTATTATATAAGGTTTTATGTTCTTGGTATGTTAGTGAAGAGAAAATAAGAGAAAGTGATGAGAAATAGTGTAGAGAAAGAAAATAAGAGTGTTATAAACTTAGTAATCAATATTTTGCACTAAAACAGTTTGGACAGCAGCAGTAGGTTGACTTTGAAAAATCACCAAAAATTGTGGGAATTGAATTAGAAGATGAATAAAATATGAAATTAAATCTTATTTAGTCTAGTTTCTCATAAAAAAAACGGTGTAAGCAATAGAATTGTAAATCATGAGATATAATAAATTTTGTGAGACAATGGCAGAATGATTTCGGGTTCCCCTGTTCTGACTTTGGAAAATCATCAAAATTGAATAAAATAATTTTAAGTTATAATTTATATTATTAGAATCCTTAATGAATCTATTTTTAAATTAAATAAACGGAAACATCATCCAAATTCTGTACAATTAGATAATTCATTTTTAGTGAATAGTGGGCGGAACTGTCAGACAGCAAAATAGGGGAAACTTTAAAGAATAAAATGTACTATTTGGATGAACCAAAAATTATGAAAATTTTATGGAAATAAGATATGTGAGTCTAGTTTTAGGGAAAATTAACAGATCTTAATTTGGATTTCTTCAGCTCAAGATATAAATGATTTAGTGACTATGACTCAAATGGACAGCTTTGAATAAATTTACAAGAAACTAGTGAAATTATAGATAATGTTACTTATAAGCATGTTATGTAAATTAAGGATGTGGAATGGAGAGGAGGATGAGGAAAATAAATTTATGAATATTATGCTAGCATGGATTTGCATTTCAAATGGTTAATTTGTATGATTTGGGTTCGAGGACTAAATTGAACAAAAGTAAAACTTTAGGGGCAATTTTGGAAAAATTTCAAAAATGACCAAATTGCATGAAATGAATTGTTTTATCATTTAAATTACTAAATTGAATGAAATATTAATTTAGATCAAGATTGGGTGGAAATTCGAGAAAAAAATAGAAATTTTTCAAAATGTCCCTAAATTTTGGTATTTCTGCAATTTAGCCTGGTGAGTTCGTATGAACTATATTTTGTATAATTTTAATTGAATTGAATGCTATTTGGCAATTAATATTATATATATGCGTGTTTGGAATTGAATTATTATTGGATGTTTTGAAATGATTATCGGAAGCTCGATTGGGTTGGAAGCTTGTTGGAGATATACCACATTATCCATTGGTTCTATCGGAAATTTTGGATGATTTGATTCTGGTTATTGTATAAGTTAAATTGGTTAATGTCAGCTCATAAATGTTTTGATTTTGATTGGTTATAAATATGAATGTTTGATGAAATGAAATGTCTGAAAATTAATTCGTAAACTCCGGTAATGCTCTATAACCCTATTCTGGGGAAGGATACGGGTTAGGGGTGTTACAGCCATAGTTGCCATTTGTATCTTGTTCTTCCTTATGGTCTCACCCACCATTACCCGTCTCTTTGGGCCTGGAAGACTCAAACTTATCTTTCCTTAGATTAAGCTCGAAAAAGGATTCTACCTCAGCAATGGATTTGGTAAGCTCTTTGACTCCTAGTCGACGCAACTCTTACTTCGTCCAATGTTTCAACACATCTTTAAACTAGTAGAATATCTCTTTCTCACTCAAATCAGGGATTTGGAGTAACAACTCAATGAACTCCCAGACATACTCTCGAACTGTGCCTTGTTTTGTAAGCCAAAACAACTTAGCTTGAGCTTCTTCCTTTGCATACGTAGGGTAAAACTACTTCATAAATTCATTTTAGAACTCCACCCAAGTCCCAATAGTAGTAACACCTTGTCTCTCATCTGTGGACATACGAAACCACTATAAAAAAGTGACATCAGTAAAATAAATTGAAGCAGTATTTACCGTACTGGCATTATCCTCAATGTCAATTGCACGAAAATACAGTTTCATCCTACATAAAAAGTTGTCCACATCTCTCGCAAACCTAGACCACTTAAAATCTTTTGGTTTGGGAACATCCATTTTACGCTACTTAGAAACCAAAGCCAACATCCCTTTTCCTATAGCAGCTCTATACACAATGAGCTCTCCTTAAAGCTCCCTCATTCTTGTCATCATGGCTTTAGTATCATTCTTTAAAGCCATGATCATAACTTCGAGAGTATCATTCCTCTTATTCAACTTCTCATCAATTGACTTGAGAGCCCTATGTATCTTTCCACATTAGCATCGATAGAACCCAACACCTATTCCACAACAAAGGTCTCCTTCATATCACCTATGGAGTCCTCGAGTTTTGCAACATTGCCTTCCAAAACTAACAAAATATCCCTCAATCTGCTAGCTTTCATGCCCTCTCCAATGAGTCTCCCTAGGCTTAATCTGCTCATCTACTATTTTCATCATCTCAATCGACACATTACTGAATACTAACTATAGTACCAACTATCACGAGGCTTGAACTTAAGTCTCACAAGTCGCACGACCTTAGTAGAAACTTAGCTTCAAATCTCTGCCTAAGTCAGTCTCACTCTTAAAAGATGAGAATTCACAACAGAAATCCTCTAAGGCACTGAAATAAAGTGAAAGCAAACTTTCAAGCGAAGAAGAAAAAGAGAACAGAAAAACCATAAGAAAACTAAGCAGGCCAAGTGTTTCAGTAAATGCTCTTAAAATTACTTTGAAGAATTACAATTGAGTGATTACAAATAAGGATAAGTGCTCTATTTATAGTTGAGCTCCCCATGATCCAATGGTCTAGTTTAAAATACATCAATAATTGATATTAAAAGCAATTTACAAGTTGATATTCTTAAGAGATTTACAAGACTCTCTAAAATTACAAACTATTTACCCTAGTAAATACAAATTATTAGAGTGTTTACATATTCACTAGGCTAAGTAGATGGGCCTTCAGTCTCTCCAAGCAATGGACCAGACCTGTTGGGCCAAATGACCATAAGTAAACAAGTTGGATCATCAAAATGTGCCTTAGTCGAGGGCTCCTTTTTGCAGCAACCTGTGACATTTGGAGATTGATAGTCCATTAAAAATTCGAGTCCGCTTGCCATGTAACACCCAAGCCCAACCTGACAACAGGATCCGAGTATGAAGCATCACAAATAGATCATGTTGTACTTAACCAAAAATTTCTAAATATAAATCTAAAATAAACAGACTACATTGGGAAAATTATTAATCCTTAGAACTTTAAGCTTAAGCTAAAGTTTAATTTTCTCAAGTATTATATCCCTAAGTAGACTATTAGTTTACAATAAGACCCCTAAAGTTTTTAACTTAAGGTTAACTATTTTTTAGTCCAGTTTCTAAAAATATTGTTTGGTTACACCATGATTGATCCAGAGACAAAGCCTCCAATAGTACACCCTTCTTATGCATGACTCTAACTGCCTGCGATCCCCGATCTCCACATTATCTGGCTTGGTCCCTCCTCTAAGTCCTCTATCAACCTCGCAAATCCTGCAAACATAAAAAAATAATCTTTGTAAGTTCAAATGAACTTAGTGAGTTCCTTCACTGCCCCGTAATTTAACCCTATTGCATGAGGGTAACAAATGTAAAATAAACTAAACATAAATTAACTCCCTGCCCGCTCAAGGTGAGTGTTCTTTATCAGGGTTGCAGACTCCACCTGATCTTGCAAGCTACTCGACTCATCATAAGACCTTACTCTGGTCGAATTCTCCACTTGATAGTAGTCCAGACACCTTATCATATCAACGAGTCTTATCCTTACTTCTTATCTTTTCTTCTTTTTATGCACCTCACATACAAGGTTTTTGATGACCACTATGGTAACTTTCCTAACTCCCCGCTCAAGGATCCTTAGGTCATATCTCCCTTAGAGGAGTTTCTCAGTCGGTCCAATCCTTGGTGGACTCGTCTATTTTCCTAACGTAGTCTTGGAGGACTTGTTAATATCCCATTAATTAGGTTTATTCACATTGAACCTCGCCATCTTGGTGAACTTACCCTAATTTCACCTTATTCTGAGTTACATGTGGTTGAATTACTTTCCCAAAATCTGCCTTATGCACAAGACTAACTAGGGACCTCACCTGTCCCATGTGAAGAACAACTAACCTACTAACCTGGTAGGCCATCGCTCATAAGATTACATGAATCATCTTCCCTCTTACATAAATTCTCCATATGGAGCTAACTTCATGAATTGTTTCCATAATGGACTATCCTCAAAGAAGAATAGTCTTGACAGACATATTGTCTCTTGGTTAGACTCCTTATCTTGGAAGGTCACTTCTCCATTCTCCTACGGGATTTACCTCTTGCATAAAACTTCATAGAGTACTTCTAATGGCTCTTGATTATGAATCCTTTCTTGCGATCCTCAAATAATTTCCCTTTTAAACATTTCCATAAATAGGCCAGCTCTAGCACGGCCTATCCTTCTCTAATTCTTGTTGGGTCTTCACCCATGCCTTGTTGGCTTTCACATCTATCCTTACCACTTTCAAAATTTTTGGCGGATTCCATAATATTCATCTGTCACTACTTACACTTTCTTTTGATTCCTCTTCCACCTACGCAGTTCCTCATACTTGTCATATTGGCAATATACCCCTCACTTGAGGTCCTGGCGGACTTTTAGTATTTATTTCCTAGCGGACTCTATGGGTTGTCATAGTCAAGCTATAGTATTGCACCCTTTTTACCTCATTTCCTTTGTCCCAGTGGACTTACCCCATGTTTGCTATTCCAGCAAACTCTATCTATGTTTATTGTCCCAATAGACTGTCTGTTATGTGTTTACTATCCCAGTGAACTATCTTTAGGGATGCCATGAAGTCTTTCATCCATGGTCTTACATCATTCTGCCATCATGGCGTACTATCCTATAATGCCATGGAGTCTTTCATTCATGGTCTTACTCATTATATCTAGCTGTCGTAGCATCTTTCATCTATGGTCTTACACCATATACCTTATACCTTGTATCATGCTGCCATGGCATCTTTCATCCATGGTCTTACACTATGCACCTCATACTAGACTACCATAGCATCATTCATCTATGGTCTTACGCCATATACTGTCATCATGATATTACCCTAAAGAACCAATCAATACCACCATTGTGGTAAATACCTTTCCATGATTCTCATTTCCCAAATCCTCCTCATATTACCTTCTTTACATCACCTAAACTTGATGCTTGAACACCACAGTGTTCCCTTCGCAAGGCCTAGAGCTTCGCCCATGGTGGTAACTATTAGGGTCACTCCCCATTTGCCTTTTCTCCCAACATGCAAAGCATGCAGATGCCATACTAAGACCATTTTATTCTTACTGACATGTATTTACAAAAATTTCATGCTTATGCAACCCTAGAATACTCAGACAACATAAATCATAACATCCATGATTGGAGTTTTAGAAACTCACCTGAAGCTTCATTGTTTCCACAACTTAACTTTCTCGAATGCCAGAACTTCCATTCTCCCGGCAACTAAGCATTACAACCAAAAATCTATTGGTTAAACTTGAACTTCATCTTAAAAGCTTAAACTTTTATAAGCATGCAAAACCCCTAAAATGGTTCTGAAGGCCCGTAACCATATTTACCCATTCTTAAACACACAGAAGGGTTAAGAACCTTACTAGCTTACTGGTTTCCCTACTTTTCCATCTCTATCCTCATGAAGTCTACTTCATGCAGAACTTTTCATGGCCTACTCTTCTTCAAAGTATATGATGAAGAAAAGAGAAAATGAAACATAATCGAGAAAGAAATTATCCCTAGGAAGCCATCTCCCAGCTATTTATAGCTCTTCCCGCACTATTACCAACCTTAGGAGGATTATCCATTTCTAATCATGTTGTCCCCTACTAAGGAACCGACTAGTTCCATTCTAACTGAACTAGGTTTGGTTCTCAACCATGTCCAAATTAGTTTCTAGCTTTCCCATTCCTTTCAATAGAGATTGTCAACTTGCAGTATCTTCCAATTTAGCCCTCTAATTATTTCAAGTTCTTGAGTTATTTGGAAATCAGGTGTTAAATAACAAGTGTCAACGTATGTGGCATGAGGCATGAATTGCAATGCGTCCATTGTTTATGCAATCAGAAATCAAAGTCAAACTTAACTCAAATATAAAAATAATAATTAAAATGTAAAATTATTCAAAGTTTCAAATTTATTATACTTAAAAAAAGTTTCAAACTCATTAAGTCCAACATAAAATTATTTAAGTCTAAACTGTTTTTTGGTGATAAAAAAATAATAGGTAAGAATCATTATACCAACTGTAGAATAAACAAATCAATCATCAATCATACTTGTTAAGATTCCTCTCCACCATATTGGTAACATCATCAGACATACTTTAAAAGAAAAGGAACTTTGGGGAGTCATATAGTAGCAACTTCGCAACAAGATCAGTGGAACGGTTGGGTTCACGGGTGACATATCAAAACACTACTGTCCAAAGGCAAGCATAGATGTTTGAAATTTTTCTAACTAAAGCTTCACTATTATCTTCACTTGTTCTTCTTTGTAAGGAGCAGATAAGGTTAAAATTATCGCTCTTTGCTTCCACTCTCCAATGTCCTATCTCCTAAGCAATTTTAAGTCCACCAAGCAAACCCCAAGTCTCTGCTCCTAGTACCAAGAAACATCCCATGTTTTGATAGAATCCTCTTAGCTAGTAATCAGAATGGTTTCAACTAAGCCCATTGTAAACAAAAAAATATATAGGATTTTTCCTTTGTAATTTATCACATTTTTACTTAAACCTATTGTTAAAACTAAGTAATTGTTTAATAAATTAATGAAATATGTGAAAATATGAAATTAGGACATAAAAATTATTAAACTGTGATTTTATGCTTTATTATATAGTTTTCATGCAATAAATGGCTTATTTTATATTATATTTTTTAATACATAAAGTGGGCCATGCATGTTAAATTAAATAATAAAATATAAAATTATATTTAATAATTCATTTTAAAATAATTCATTAATAATTTTGGTTTTAATTAATTAATTAAATTGGATAAATTTCATTCTTTGGTCCTCTAACTTGTTGATTTATTCTGGATAGGTCTGATAGCTTTGCTGGATTACAAAACCATCCAAATTGGAGACCAAGTCAACCCAATATTCGGCTACACATGGATGTCCATTTAAACCATTCTTTGGTTTATGGTCCTTGTAGTGTTGAAGACATTAAAGATTTGCCTGAAGATTTACGATTGACCGAGTCTCTATCCTGACTTGTGTGGCATCCAAAATTGCTTAAAAATAAAAAAATCAAGTCAAAAGCCACTAAGCATGGCCGGCCACAATTTGAGGAGATTTGAAAAGGTTAACATCCACTATTTTTAGCAAACTATCCCCCTCTCCTCACCTATAAATAAGACTCTCCCATTCCTTCATTAATCATCCCTCAAGCATCCCTCAAGCATCCCTCAATCATTCCTCATTCATTCTCATCATTCATCATTCTCTCTTTTCTCCAAATTCTCTTGGGCTTTTCCATTACCACGCCTAGCATCACCTTTTCATAGAGATTTTAGCAATTAAGCCTCTTAAAGAAACCTTGGTCGGCCACCTTGGAGAGCCATCAACAAAGGAGCAAAGCAAAGGAACGAAGGAGCCTCGTCAGTCAGAGTCCTAGGTGACAGCCACTCTAAATTGGGTTTAATCTTCATTTTCTTTAATTTAATATAAAGATATTTGCTATGTGTTATTTTTTCTTGTTTACAACAATGTTAGTTTAATTTTATTTAAGCTAGGATAATTGTTTTGATTAAATAATATTTATTTGATTCATGCTTATAATGTTTGTGCCTCAATCGATCATGTTTCCAATTAAAATCAAGTCTGTATTTCGCTCATACGTGATTGAAATGCACCTAAATTAGCTGAGCGATCCTGACCAGACGATGGCTAATGGACACATAATTGAAATGTGCATGTTCAATTTAGATCCTGACTCGATTAAATTGGAGGTTGCATAACAACTCTGACCAAGCTCTGTTATCTGCATAGTTTTTAGATTTGTGTGATTAAATTGTTTCAAACCTGACACGTCCCTGTTACCTCACACGAATGCTAAGAAACCCTTAGTACATAAGGATCAGTAAAATGTATATTTACTAAGAAAAGGATTCCGAAAGGACCTAATGTGGTTCCCAAACTCATGAAAGATCGAGTTTCCATGGAATGTTCTTCCGAATGTTATTAAGCATGTTGATAATAAATTGAGTTTAATAAAGTAATTGTCCTAGTTTATTTATGTTATAATTGATGCTAATTGTGTTTAATTTTACTAAAATCTATTTCATTCGTATAGTTTGCATACTTAGGATAATTTGCATTAGGGATCATTGCATTTAGTTTAATATATTTTAATCACCACTTCTCAACTATATTGTGTTTTATTTACCAAATTGTTAGTATAATTTTACAAATTAAGTGACTTAGCACAAATACAATCCCTGTGGAGATGATAGCTCGATATTTACTTATTACTTGACAATGACTATGTACACTTGCAAAACCTACGCATTACAAGTTTTTGGCGCCATTGCCGGGGATTGTCAACTGTTGCCATAGTCATTTTTTTTCGTGAAATTATTTATTTTCAATTTGATTTATTTCTAACATTACTAACTTATTCTTTTTAATTTTTTTGATTTTCTTTTCAGGTGTTTATGAGCATAGATTGAATTATCGATTTACTCCCTATAGACCCTGAAATTTGAGCAAACTTTCAGACAAAGAAGACATGAATGAACAACTGAAAGACAAGTCGAGATGGACCTTCCAAATCAGAATCAAGACCAAGGTAATGAAGCCGATCATGTACGAATTCCTATCCTCATTGTCGATGATAGGGATCGATGCATCAGACAATATGCTGTGCCAATTTTTAGTGAGTTAAACCCAGGAATTAGAATGCCAGTTATTGAGGCAACCCAGTTTGAATTGAAACCAGTGATGTTTCAAATGCTACAAACGGTGGGCCAATTTAGTGGTATTCCCACAGAAGATCCACATCTCTACCTTCGATTGTTTATGGAGGTGAGTGATTCATTCAAGATAGCTGCTGTGACTGAAGACGCACTGAGGTTGAAGTTGTTTCTGTACTCGTTGCGAGATCGAGCACGAGCATGGCTTAATTCATTGCCACAAGTTTCATATCTACATGGAAAGAATTAGCTGAGAGATTTTTGGTTAAGTATTTCCCACCTAGCAAAAACGCTAAGTTAAGGAACGAGATCACAACTTTCCAACAATTAGATGACGAGTCTTTGTATGAGGCTTAGGAGGGATTTAAGGAGTTACTTCGTAAGTGTCCTCATCATGGGATTCCTTATTGTATCCAGTTGGAGACATTCTATAATGGTCTCAATGCACATACAAGATTGATGGTAGATGCTTCCGCGAATGGTGCAATTTTGTCTAAGTCTTATAATGTGGCTTATGAGATCACCGAGAGCATCGCGAGTAATAACTATCAATGACCAACAAATCGAACAGCTTCAGGAAGATGTGTAGCCAAAGTTCATGAAGTTGACACCCTCACTTCGTTATCAGCTCAGGTATAATCTATTTCTTCTATGATAAAACAGTTAACCACTTATAGTACTAATAATTCTGTAGCTCAGCCACCAAGTCCGATTAAAGTAGTTTACTGTGTGTACTGTGAGGAAGGTCATTCTTTTGAGAATTGTCCATCAAATCCTGAGTCAGTGTACTATGTGGGGAACCAATATCAAAATAGGAGTGGACAAGGACCCCAGTCCAACTTCTACAATCCTTCATGGCGTAATCATCCTAAATTTTCTTAGACCAACCAAGGAAATGGACCAAACAACTACTTATTGTAGCAAAGACCCAACCAATCTCAAGGGTTTAATCAGCAAGCTCCAAAACCACCTCAAGCTGAGGCATCAAACAGTTTGGAGAACTTGTTGAAAGCGTATATGGCAAAGAATGACGCTTAGATCCAAAGCCAAGCAGCAACACTGAAAAATTTGGAAAACCAAATGGGTCAGTTAGCTATAGAGCTACGTAATAGACCGCAAGGAACCTTGCCGAGCGATACTAAGAATCCAAGAATTTTGGGTAAAGAACATATCAAGGCAATGGCATTGCAAAGTTGTAAAATTCTAGAACCCCGATTGATTGATGTCGAAGATAAGCCCGTTGAGAAGAATCAACCAGCTGTTGAAGTTCCTACACCAAAGGAATCAAAATCTGCAAAGTCTGACAAGGTTAACCCTAACTTAGTCAATTCAGATATTTTAACATCTTCTTTGGATGCAGATTTACCTACTTAAAAAGGTTGTTCGATTCAACCGAAAGTTCCATCACCTCCATATCCGCAAAGATTGCAGCAAAACAAGCAAAAACAGGAGGCTTTAGAACAAATGCTGAATTATGTGAAGTGTATGAAGGATATACTATCCAAGAAGAAACGACTGAGTGAGTATGAGATTGTTACCTTGACAAAAGAGTGCAATGCGTTCCTGCAAAACAAATTGCCACAGAAATTGAAAGACCCAGAAATCTTTATTACACCCTGTAACATTGATGAATCTTACTGTGGTAAAGCTTTGTGTGACTTAGGAGCGAGTATCAACTTGATGCCTAAGTATATTTTCAAGATGTTAGGGATAGGTGAAGTAAGACCTACAACTGTGACACTTCATCTAGCGGATCGATCTTTAGTATATCCCGAAGGAAAGATCAATGATGTTTTGGTAAGAGTCGATAAATTTATTTTTCCTGCTGATTTCATTGTCTTAGATTTTCAAGCAGACAAGGAAGTATCGATCATCCTTGGGAGACCTTTCTTAGCCACGGGAAGAACGTTAATTGATTTGCAAAGAGGAGAACTCACCATGCGAGTTCAAAATGATAAGGTAACCTTTAACATTCTTAAAGCGTTGAAATTTCTCGATCCGACAGAGGAGTGTTCAGTTATGGAAGAGATAGAAACCTTGGTTTCTATGGAAAGCAATTTTGAAGAAGATCCATTGGAGAAAGCCTTAGATCTTGACCCTTTGGAGGATGAAGAAGGTAAAGAAAACATGCTTTGATGGAAGCCAATCCCGAAAATTTTATTCAATCTACACGATTTGAACCGTTGGAGTTAGAAGTCAAAGAATTTGTGCATCCCAAGTTGTCAATTGAAGAACCACCTAAACTCGAACTAAAGGTACTTCCTTCCCATTTGAAATACATTTATTTAGGTGATTGTTCTACTTTGCTTGTGATTATTTCAGTTGAACTGACGAAAGATCAAGAGGAGTAACTAATTGCTATTCTAAAGAAATTTGAGAAAGCAATTGGTTGGACCATAGCTAATATTCGAGGTATAAGCCTTTTTTTTGCATGCATAAAATCATTTTAGAAGAATGTGAAAGAGCTCGAATTGATGGGTAAAGGAGGCTCAATCCTATTATGAAAGAAGTTGTGAGAAGGGAAGTGATCAAATGGTTAGATGTAGGAATTATCTATCCTATTTCAGATAGTTTGTGGGTAAGTCTGGTGTAATGTGTGCCGAAGAAAAGTGGAATCACGATTGTTGAAAATGAGTGTAACAAGTTAATTCCAACAAGAACTATTACCGGTTGGAGAATCTGTATTGATTACAGAAAGTTGAACAAAGCCACTCGGAAGGACCATTTTCCGTTGCCTTTTATGGTTCAGATGTTAGATCGACTGGCACGTAATGAATTCTATTATTTTTTAGATGGCTATTCAGGATATAACCAAATAGTTGTAGCCCCAGAGGACCAACATAAAATAACCTTTACTTGTCCATACGGTACGTTTTCTTTTAGGGGAATGCCTTTTGGTTTTTGCAATGCACCTGCAACTTTTCAACGATGGATGATGACAATATTTACTGATATGGTTGAAAATTTTGTTGAGGTTTTCATGGATGATTTTTCTGCTTTTGGTAACACTTATGATATCTGTTTGAGTAATTTTGCTAAGGTACTGAAGAGATGCGAAGAGACAAATCTTGTCCTTAATTGGGAAAAATGTCATTTTATGCTCAAGGAAGGGATTGCCTTAGGTCATAAGATCTCAAAAAAGGAATTGAAGTCGATAAAGAAATGGTGGACGTAATTGAAAGATTACCGGACCCAATGAATGTGAAAGGAATCAGAAGTTTCTTAGGCCATACCAGTTTTTATCGAAGGTTTATCAAAAATTTCTTGAAAATTTCTAAACCATTGTGTTTGTTGATAGAGAAAGATACAGTGTTTGATTTCAACAAAGCATGTTTGGAAGCTTTTGAAGAGCTAAAGAAGCGATTAATCTCAGCCCCAATAATCGTTACACCTGATTGGAACTCACCTTTTGAGTTCATGTGCGATGCAAGTGACTATGCCATTGGAGCAGTAATGGGTCAAAGAAGAAATAAAGTGTTTCACCCTATTTACTATGCAAGTAGAACTTTGACGGGAGCCCAACACAATTATACGGTAACCGAAAAGGAACTCTTCGCTATAGTTTTTACTTTTGACAAATTTCGCTCATATCTTATAGGTACCAAAGTTACAGTATTTACTGACCATGCGACCATTAAATACTTGCTCACGAAGAAAGATGCAAAACCAAGGCTAATTCGTTGGATACTTTTACTCCAAGAATTTGACCTTGAGATCCAAGAGAGAAAAGGTGTCGAAAATTAAATAGTTGATCATCTGTCAAGGTTGGAGCAAGATGAGGTAACTCAATCATGTGTGCCTATCAACGAGAATTTCTCAGGTGAACACTTATTTGAGGTAAATCAAATTCATGAAATACCCTGGTTTGCTGATTTTTCCAATTACCTTGCATGTCGAATAATTCTTCGAGAAATGACATACCAACAAAGGAAAAAATTCCTTCATGATAGTCAGTATTATCTTTGGAAGGATCCATTTTGTTTAAACAATGTGCAGATAATACAATCTGAAAGTGTGTAGTTGAAAGCGAGATTGTTGAGATCTTGTATCATTGCCATTCATCTCCAAGTGAGGGACACTTTGGTGGTTCACGTACTGCAGCAAAGATTTTGCAAGCAGGTGTCTTTTGGCCTACAGTATTTAAAGATACTTATGCTTATGTGAAGAACTGTGATAAATGCCAAAGGACTGGAAATATATCAATGAGGAATGAGATGACCTTGACAAACATTTTGGAGATTGAATTGTTCGACGTATGGGGCATTGACGTCTTAGGCCCATTTCCTTCTTTGTATGGGAACAAACACATCCTAGTTGATGTGGACTATGTATCCAAGTGGGTTGAAGTTGAAGCATACCCTACAAATGATGCTAAGGTAGTCATGCGATTCCTACATAAGCATGTGTTTACACAGTTTGGGACACCAAGAGCTATTATTAGTGATGAAGGTTCTCACTTTGTGAACAAATAGCTTAAGTGGTTGCTTGACAAATATGGTGTGAAGTACAAGATTGCTACTGCCTATCACCCTCAGTCTAATGGGCAAGTTGAAAGAGTGAATCGCAAAATCAAAGGTATCCTTGAAAATGTAGTACACCCTAGCAGAAAAGATTGGTCTCGAAGGCTCGATGATGCATTATGGGCCTATCGAACAACATTTAAGACTCCATTAGGAATGACTCCGTATCGGTTAGTCTTTGGAAAGGCATGTCATTAGCCATTAAAGTTGGAGAATAAAGCTCACTGGGCTTTGAAGCAATTGAACTTTGATCTTAAGCAAGCCGGTGAGAGAAAGATGTTACAACTTGATGAGTTGGAAGAGCTGAGGTTGTTTTTCTATGAGAATGCCAAAATGTGTAAAGAAAGATCAAAGAGATGGCATGATAGTCATATACAACCTTGCAAGTTTAAAGAGGGTCAGAAGGTTTTGTCGTTTAATTCAAGGTTGAATTTATTTCCTGGGAAGCTTAAATCCTGATAGAAAGGACCTTATACCAACTACCGAGTTTATCCTTATGGAGCTATTGAATTATACAACAATTATGGAGGTACATTTAAAGTTAATGGTCAACATCTCAAACACTACTGGGATGGTGAAGTTGAGCGAGTTGAATCCTCGCTCAAATTAACAGACCCTTAATTTTTCATAAACTCATTTTGTAAATAAATAATTAATTAGAACTTATTTTCTTAACTTATTACATTTAATTAATTTTGGCTAAGGAGATTGGAACTTAAGTGGGACTGCTGTGACCCCTCCAACCTTTTCTTGGAATTAATTTAATGTAATTTGTTAAGAAAAAATTTTCTAATTAAGACTTAAATTTTTTTAAAAAAATTTCATTTGTTCTGTTTAAATTTTAAATTTTTATGTTAATAAAGTGGGTCAAATTTGGCCCAAGTACTAATCAGTTTTTTTAGTAAGATACAGTCTGAGTTTGAGGCCCAAGACAGCAAAAAGGAGGGAAAAATTCATGCCTTGCCGTCACACCAATTGCTTGCCGCCCAAGTAACCCTAATGTAGCTAATTTTTTGCTACATGTTGCCCTAATTTTTCCTATATAAACCCATTTCCATTCTACTAATCTTCATATCCCTCAAAATAATTTTCTTACACCCTAAAAATCCCTAAATCTCCCTTTTGTGCTGTCAACCTCAAATCTCGAAAGAAACCTTAGTTCTCTTCCTTTTTTGCCTAAATTCCCTTTTACCGTCACAAGATTTTTGCCGTAGAAAGTTCTACCCACTTTCCCAATTTCTTGTTTCTCTTTTGTGCAGAAACTTTGCCGAATTTTCTGGAAAAGATACCATGTCTCACAAAAGAACCAGATCTTCAAAGACTACTCCTAAAAACCCAATTTTGATAATGAAGAAGTGAAAGAGAGATTTGATTCAATCTTCAAGCATCAACCTATGATGCCGGAAAAAGGTTTTAACTATAAGAGTAATAATTTGATGGTTGTCCCTATACCGATTAGAAAGAAAATCAATACTCTCAAGTGGGAACAATTTTGTGATGTTCGTTCACTTCCCGATGGTGAACTAGTTCAAGAATTCTATGCTAGTTTGACTATGCAAGATGCTACTGATGTTGAAGAAGACGAGTACTACCCTATGATGAATAATATCAATTGGGATTTTCTTCAACAAGTGCTTGATGTTGTGACAAATCCGGGATCCCAATGGATTATAAGAAAGTATAGGAGCCATTCTCGTCGAAGAGAATACTTAAAACGAGTAGCAAAGGTATGGTTTTATTTCGTTCGCTACAGTTTTATGCCTATCTCACATAGTTCCACCATCTCGATGGAACGGATGCTTTTGTTATATGCAATTTTGACAGAAAAGTCCATTCATGTTGGGAAAATTATCCTCAAGGAGATTTACGATTGTGCTAAAAAGAAGGCAGGAACTACTTATTTCCCATCATTAATCACTTCACTTTACTTAAAGGCCAATGTTAAAACACAAGCAAATCTGAAGGGGCGATAAGTTCAAGGATGCATTACAAATTATGATCTTGAAAGATTAGTAGAGAGGGTGCATGAACTGAATCAAGGCAAGCAAGAAGAGCCAATTGAGCCAGATACAGAGGAGTCAACAGATGGAACTAAAATTGAAGCTAATTCAGTCACAGACACTGAAGAGGAAGAATCTAGTAAGGAATCGAACATTCCTAAACCAAGGGTTGAGCTAGAAGAAGAACCAGTCAAGCTAAGTGTTGAACCTGAATATACAACTCCTATGCCGACTTCTGCAAGTACTTCAAGGAAATCGAAGTTGTCAATTTTGATGGATATGTGCAAGTTCATGCATAATCAACAACAAACTTACTGGAAATATGCAAAAATTAGAGATGACGCAATTTGAAATAATTTTAAAAATATCTCTAATACTTTTGTTCCTGAGTTCCCAAATGCTATCTTTGAGACATGGACGGAAGATACTGACGATGCAAGCGGAGATGGAGCTAAAAAAGACAAGGGGAATAAGTTAGAAAAATAAAAGGGGGGATCTTATCCTGATATTTATTTAATTATTTTTAGGTTTTTAGGAATTTTTTTTCGTAATTAGGATTTAATTTCTGCAGAATAAAACATAGCAAGCATGAACAAACTTAACACTTCTTTAGAAAGAATAAGACTAAGTGATGTGGTAATGGGAATGAACATGTCTAGAATTGGGTTATTAGGGAAGACTTGGTATTTAAGCAGTCTTAATTACTCACCTCTCTTTCTTTACAACCCTACCTAGTGTTCAATTTTCATTCATTACTTTGTTCATTGCTTCTTTTTAAAGGGGGTAAGGCAAATAAATTGCTCAAACTTTTAAATTTTTTCAAGTATGCTTCAATTATTTCTTTCATAAGTATGTTTTAATAAATGAATGTTTAGAGATATTTTTTTTACTGAGATAGTTTGTATGCAAGTATGAATGATGATTTTATCTAAGTGAAAGTATGTTATTATGAAGAATGGAATGCTTGTATGATCTTAGCTTTAGTAATGTTTGCTATGAAAACTTAGTTCCTTCTGAGATTAAGCATGCATGAAGGTTTATATCTTTAGAATTGACTTAGTAACTTTCTTGACACTAAATCCTAGGGGATATAAAAATCTAAAATGATATAGGCACTATTTCTTTGGACTGTTTGAGCCTTTTCAAGCCAACCCTATGATATTAGACCCTTGAAATTGTAATTTTGAGCTTAAAATAAACCTACATTATAAGCCAGTTACCATATTTTTAAAATTATACTAATTTTGTGGACTTATCTTAACTAAAGTTGTCTTGGGAATCAACATTTGAGAAAATTTTCATAAAGATGTTCGTTAAAAAAAAAGAGCGAAGAAAATTTCGTTCAATCTTCAAAAAGGAAAAATGTATATGCTTGAGTTCAAAATAAGTTTGGGGGTGCTCCAAAGGTTCACTTAAAGAAAAAGGTTGTACTACGAGAAAACCAAGACAAAGTTAAAGGTTAAGATTTTTAAAACCAAAATTTCTCATCTTTTAAAATCCCTACCTTTAACTGAGCCCCATTACAACCTTATAAAAGACCTATTGATTTGATGATTATGTCACCTACATTAGTGGAGAGGAAGCTCTAAGTTCAACATATGAAGATCATAAATAAGCCTTGTGATTGTTTGCTTGATTGATAGGAAATTATGTTGACTGAAGAATGTTATCTATGGCTGTGACATACATGCAAACTATGATTCATGTTGTCATATTTTGAAGCTTAGTATAATCTTAAGGAATGTTTGCATATGAATTACTTGTTAATAAAGAAGCTCGATAAGCATGAAGTTATTAATACATGATTATGGGACAAAGATTGATGCTGCTTACACAATTAGCAATTTTGCCTTAGCAGGACCTTTTGCTGTGCATAAACATTACTCGGGATGAGCAATGATTTAAGTTTGGGGGTGTGTAAATAGAAAAATATATAGGATTTTTCCTATGTAATTTATCACTTTTTTATTTAAATACACTGTTAAAACTAAGTAATTATTTAATAAATTAATGAAATATATGAAAATATGAAATTAGGACGTAGAAATTATTTAAATGTGATTTTATGCTTTATTATATAGTTTTCATGCATTAAATGACTTATTTTATATTAATTTGAATATATTATAATTTTTAAGACATAAAGTGGGTCATGCATGATTAAATTAAATAATAAAATATAAAATTATATTTAATAATTCATTTTAAAATATTTCATTAATAATTTGGGTTTTAATTAATTAATTAAATTGGATAAATTTTATTCTTTGGTCCTCTAACTTGTTGATTTATTCTGGATAGGTCTGATAGCTTTGCTAGATTACAAAACTGTCCAAATTGTAGACCAAGTCAACCCAATATTCGGCTACACATGGATGTCCATTTAAACCATTCTTTGGTTTAATTACACAAGGTTCTTGCAGTGTTGAAGAAATTAGAGATTTGCCCGAAGATTTACGATTGACCGAGTCTTAGTCCTAAGTTGTGTGGCATCCAAAATTGCTTAAAATTCAAGTCAAAAGACACTAAGCATGGCCAACCACAATGTGAGGAGATTTGAAGAGGTTAACATCCACTATTTTTAGCAAACTATCCCCCTCTACTCACCTATAAATAAGACTCTCTCATTCCTTCATTAATCAACCCTCAAGCATCCCTCAAGCTTCCCTCAAGCATTCCTCATTCATTCTCATCATTCATCATTCTCTCTTTTCTCTAAATTCTCTTAGCCTTTTCCATTCTCACACCTAGCATCATCTCTTCATAGAGATTTTAGCAATTAAGCCTCTTAAAGAAACCTTGGTCGGCCACCTTGGAGAGCCATTAGCAAAGGAGAAAAGCAAAGGAACGAAGGAGCCTCGTTAGTCAAAGTCTTGGGTGATAGCCACTCTGAATTGGGTTTAATCTTTCTTTTCTTTAATTTAATATAAAGATGTTTGCTACGTGTTCTTTGTTCTTGTTTACAACAATGTTAGCTTAATTTTATTTAAGCTACAATGATTGCTTTGATTAAATAATATTTATTTGATTCATGCTTATAATATTTGTGCCTCAATCAATCATGTTTTCAATTAAAATCAAGTATGTATTTCATTGATACATGATTGAAATACACCTGAATTAGCTGAGCGATCCTAACCAGATGATTGCAAATGGACACATAATTGAAATATGCATGCTCAATTTAGATCCTGACTCGATTAAATTGGAGGTTGCATAACAATTCTGACCAAGCTCTGTTATCTGCATAGTTTTTAGATTTGTGTGATTAAATTGTTTCAAACCTGACACGTCCCTATTACTTCACATGAATGCTAAGAAACCCTTAGTAAATAAGGATCAGTAAAATGTGTATTTACTAAGTAAAGGATTTCGAAAGGACCTAATGTAGTTTCCAAACTCATGAAAGATCGAGTTGCCATGGAATGTTCTTCCGAATGTTATTAAGCATGTTGATAATAAATTGAGTTTAATTAAAGGAATTGTCCTAGTTTATTTATGTTATAATTGTTGCAAATTGTGTTTAATTTTACTAAAATCTATTTCATTCATGTAGTTTGCATACTTAGGATAATTTGCATTAGGGATCATTGCATTTAGTTTAATATATTTTAATCACTACTTCTCAACTATATTGTGTTTTTATTTACCAAATTGTTAGTATAATTTTACAAATTAAGTGACTTAGCACAAATACAATCCCTGTGGAGACGATAACTCGATACTTACTTATTACTTGATAACGACTGTGTACACTTGCACAAACCTACGCGTTACACCCATCAGTAGCTAATCTACCATTCGCCTCCATGAGCACCAAGTCTGCATTAATTTTAACCCAACCCTCTGGTTGCCTCTCCCAGATCGACTACATGATAATGACATTCTCCTTATCAACATCACCACTATTAGCCTTCATAATATGTTTAGTCCATGCCAAACAATCTGTCAATATATCTTTCAAACCCCTACTTTCAACCCCAAGCACATAAGCTTTCCTATTCTTTTATATCCCCCAACACAACATGCCAAATAATACCTCCCACTCAATATCATTAACAACAATTCCACCAATATTCTAAAGATACTCAAACAACCAAGAATTATATTTGGAAGAAAAGAAATTACTATGAAAATGCGTTGGAACTGGATTCCTCAAAATAATTACCTCCAGCCTACAATCTTGAATAGCATGATCCCTCGTCTCCCTCCCTTAGCCACAAATCAAACAGTGATTATTTATCGTCATTCCTCACTGACACATTATGTCATTCATTAATAAGCGATCATTAGCAAGTAGATACAAGAAATGTTTAGTTTTGTAAGGTAACTTCCTTTTCCAAATATAATCCTACTTGCAATCATTTGGCCCTCATCTATACTTTGTAAATTTCTCACATATCTTAACTATTAAGAAACACTCATTATTAAGGTAATGCCAAACCAATCGATCATGACCATCCTCTTCTAAAAGAGGCCTAATTGCCAAAATCTTTGCTAATGTAAGAGGAGAAAATAAGAGAGCAAATTAATCCCAAATCCAAGAGCCATTATCATTAACAAATTTACTTACCATCATATCCGCAACTTTGAAGTTCAGATTCATGATATGATCTCATAACGTGCCTATATCCGAGATTCATGAATCATAAAAAAATCACAATTTTTCCATATCCAAAAGATCATATTGTATTATTTAGAACTTCTGTCCATACTCTCGAGAGTGACTTCCAAAGATCAGATCTTGTTCGATTAATAGATCAAGGCTATCTTCCTGTAATCCTATATTTATTGCAGAAAGTTTGAACCCAGATCGAGTAGTTATTATATAAGATATTAAAACCCAAGCTTAAGCTAAGCTTTATTGCATTCAACCACCATTCTTAACCCAAGCCCAATATTATTCAAAAGAGTGGAACAATGTTCCCAATTCACCAAAGCTGGCTTGCACGAGCCAGATGAGCCCCAGATAAACCCTCTAACAAAATTCTTAATATCCATACAAAAAAATGGGCAAACTTATTGCTTGCATAAAGGAAGTTGGAATTGCAAGAAGAACCGACTCAACCAGAGCCACTCAACCAGCCAAGGAAAGTAAGCTAGCATTCCACCCAAATAATTTCCTTCTAACTTATCCACAATAATTTTAAAGGTGTTAATCGAGGCTCTAGAGTGAAGCAATGCCATACCCAAATATTTCCCTAAATTGCCAACTTGTCAAATCCCACCAAGAAATTGATAAATGAAGCCACAATATCCTTGGCATTCTTGGAAAAAAAAATTTGTCTTACTTGCACTCACTTTATGACCCAAAGTTGAACAAAAGGTATCAAATACTCGTTTCACCACCTTAGCTTGCGCCAAGTTTGCTTTAGAGAAAAGAATAAGGTCATCCGTAAATAATAAGTGTGAGAGAGCTAGGCCCCTTTTGGACAATTGAAACGGAACCCACTCCTTCTTTATCATTGTATCCTCAATAAGATGTGCCAATCCTTTCATTCCGATCACAAATAAATACGAGGAAAGTGGATTGCCTTGAAACACACCCCTTTTTGGTATAAACTACTCAGTGAGTTCTCCGTTCAATAGTAACTACATTGTGGAGGAAGAAATACAGTCAATTAATTGAATCAAGTAGTTACGAAAACCAGCTTCAACCAAAGTGTTTTGTAAAAAAATCTTAATGAATTTCGTCATATGTTTTTTTCCAAATCAACTTTGATAGCCATCTAAGATTTCTTCCTAGAACATGTAAGCGTAGTGTGGATGACCTCATAGATAAAAATAAAAATATTGTTTATGTTTCGACCAACAATGAAACTAGCCTGCAATGTCTAATCAACTTTGGCATGATAAGCCGTAATATGTTCATAATTGTTTTAGTCACCAACTTCTGAAGCACGGTACATAGACTTATCGGGTAAAATTGTGTAAGATGTTCTTGGCTAAACACCTTCGAAGTCAAGTGGCTCAAAATTCAAATTGGAAAATGATTTAAAATTTTGAAATCACAAAATTACCTAATCCAAAATCAAATGATCTCACCCAATTCACAATACTACTTGAATTCATATTGTTAATAAAATTTCTAATTGAGTTAATGTTATGAATAAAATGAAATTAACTCAATTGAAAAAGATAAATTTTATTATAATATAAAAACATGTTAATGTGATTGTATAGATAATTTTTCTAGTTTGATTATTTTTCCACATTAGCTCCTAAATTTTGATACTATCTATAATAACCCAATTTTTAGCGGTACCGAAAATAGTAGTTTGGGAAAAAAAATTTCGATGATCGAGTCAATAAATATTATTTATCAATATTTACGAGGTTATTACAATATTATACTAAATTTTGGTCTAATAATTTTAGTTATGACGAAAGTTAGTCAAGGTACAGGTGTATCGATTCAAAAGTTAGTGGTTTTAGAAATTGAGATATCAAGACCTCGTTTCTGTTAATCGAGCTCATAAATTTTTTATTAAATATTAAATTTTTACAGAGCTGTTATATAGGTGAATTGAATTTTGGTCCATAAATTTTAATGCTTGAATGGTTAATTAAGGTATAAGGACTAAATCATAAAACTATAAAAGTTAGTTACTATTTATTTTTATTAGCTAAAATGCATGATTAATTATTATTTGAGGATCTAAGAGATAATTAGTCCCTAATTAACATAACTAGACAGTTAATGATTTTTATAAAGATTTTATATGTTAAAAATTTATTTAATTAATAATATTATATGTTAAAATAGTAAAACAAAATGAATTCATGTTCAATTAGTTCTCCACCGAAAATAAAACACCAAAACACCGTGGAAGAAGCTTCAAGGTTCAGCAAGATTGTCTTTCTTGCATGGAGGTTTAATTGAGGTCCGTTTTTCGTAAATTTTAGGTTTTTGATATTGTTGTAGCTTAATTTATCTAACCCGGGTATTAAATCGTAAAACTATCAAAGTTTTAAAATGTTTTCATTGGTGGATTTTGATGTTTTTTTTTATGTTAAATAGCTTAGTTGTAAGCTTAAATTTGAAATAGGACTAATTTGTAATGTGAATTTTGTTAATTTTGAGTTTAAGGACTAAAATGTAAATATTTCAAAATTAACATGGAATTTTGATAATTACAACTTTGTGGTTGTCATCTTCCGGTAAGTTCATATGGAACTTACTATATTCTATTATTAAGTTTGAATTGTATGTTTATGCCTATTAATTTTATATATATACAAGTGTAATTTTTATTAATATCGACATCTATCGACTAAATTGTAAAATAAGAAGTTTAAATGTTAATAGTGAATAGATGAGTATTATTATTGATTGAAGTTGTAAAATGATGGAATGATGTGTATATGATGATAACTCACTGTAAATGCATGTGAATTGTTATAAAAAAAAATGAAAAGCGAGTATATGGCTACTAAGATTGAAAATGGATTGAATACGAGGAATTAGGCCTGTGTGAACTTAGTGAATACCTAGGATACAAATTATATGTCATTAGGGTTTATACAGTTCCAGGTGTTAGTCTTGTTGTTTTATTGATGACTAAGGTCCTACATTTGGTGTAGATTCTTTACAACTCATGTTAGCAACTTTGCGTAAAGTTACCATCCTAGCCCATAGCTCATGTAAGTACGCCCATTTTCACAACTCGTGTGAGAATTTATTTGTACATCTTGTGTGAGCAATCTTGTCCTGTGTGTCTGAATTATATTTACTATAGTTCTCTAGGCGAAAACAGTAAGTAAATGGATTCGAAATTAATAGAAAGATTAAATGTGAAAATCAGTTGTTATACGTATGAATGGAATGTAAATAAAAGATTAAATGTATTAAATTGTAATGTTGCAAAACGAGTATGATTGAATGTGATATGAAAAGAATTTAATTATATGTGTTTATAAATTGAGCATGAATTGGATATCATATGATTTGCTATATTAAATCATTATATAAGTATATGTGATTTGCATTTGCGAGTTCTTAATGTATAAATAAACTAACCTATTGGTTGCTTTTGTTGGAATTTATACGGAAGTACAAGGAAGATAAGGATGTCATATTAATTACCAAACTGGTTTAATAGTTTAATTTAGTTTTAGGTCATGGTATGTTGCGTAAATTTCATACGAGTTTACTAAGCATTCATAATGCTTATCTTGTTTGCTTTTCTATCTCTGTATAGCTTATTTTGCGAAACGTGGTGATCGAATCATACTAGAGCTCACACTATCAAGCCTTCTATTCGATGGTTTCAATCATTCTAGACCTAGTTATGTGGCATGTGTCTAGGTTTAAATGTGATTAAATGTTTATTTTGGATGTTGAGGAAATTATTCTTGGCTATAAAGCTTGTTTGGGGATATGTATATGTTATGTATATAGGCTTTGAATTGTATAAGTGTTTGTTTGAGTTATGAAAATTAAGGTTCATATATCATGCTTGATCTTGAGGGCTTATATAATATGTATATAAGCTTTTAAATGAATATGTGAAAAGTTCATGATGATGATAGAATGTTTAAGTATAATAGTCATAGTGAATGCTAATCAATGTGGAAATATTGGTATTGAGATAACTAATGTTTGTGATAGATGAATGATAATCTTTTGGAATGTTACTAAGGTTGGGATGTAAAATGGTTTGACCTTAGAATGTGAAATGGTAATATTGGCTTATGGCATGAATGGTACTAAACTAGTTGAATGATTTCAAATGTTTTGTAACTTTTGCTTTGTGATGGTGTCATTGTGGAATATTGGTTAGACATTAGTAGGATGTTATATGACATATTTTGGTTTGGCCTTGATATGTTTTGAACAAGCTTAAAGTTGTCAAAATGTATTTTTGAAGTTACCTTAATGGTTGGTTTCGATACAAGCACTTAAATGACATATTTTGGTGTCACATGATCATTTGTCACACACGGGCTTGTGACACAACCGTGTGCCATTGGAAAATAAGTTGCATTTATGACACATGATCTGAGTTAGTTACACGGCCCAACCACACGGCCGTGTGACTTTTGTTGGATTTTTGAATTTACGTCCACATAGCTTGAGTGAGTTTTACGGCATGGGTACATAACCGTGTGACTCCAGTTTCACACGGTCTCTAATTGTAACATGGCCTAGGCACACAGCTGTGTGGCCCTGTTTTGAAAATTTTCCTCAATTGTTGAAAAGTTTTTAATTTAGTCATTATTTGTACTCAGGTCAACTTAAGAGCTTTCATAAGCTCGAATAAGACTTAAATTTAAATGTATACCATAATATTTGAATGTTTATGACATGATAGATTATATGAAGAATTTATTTATGCTTTAATTGATCTATAACTGTGGAAACGTTGCAAATTAGTCCTAGTTAAATTCTAGGTTGATATTAGGGCATACATAAGCTTGTATAAGGCCCGAGAAAATTTATATTTGATGATTATGACTTGAATTAACTATCATTGTGTGACTCATGTTTTATTTGAATGTTAATTGTGTATTTATGAAATAATTTCATGTTTTAATTGAAATAAGGATTATGAATTGTTTTTAGGGTTAAATATAAAATTAGTACCTAAACTTGTTCACTTCTGCTAGATTGGTACCTATGGTTCTTTTCTCCCAGATTGGTACCCAAACTTTTTTTTCGTCCACTAGTTTGGTACCTAAACTCCTAGACGTTATAGCCGTATCTGGTGTGTCACATTGAACTGTCTCTCAAAAATTTGGCTTGTTGACAAACTTGTTTCTTATTTTTGGAAACCTCTTATTAATATCTAACGGATCACTTATTCATATGCTTGTCTTGTTAACTGCTTTTTGTTATATTAAGTTGATTTAAAATGTGAAAGCATTTTAAAAACTCTAATGTCTAAAGCTCGTGTCTTTGAAAACAGAAATCATTTTGAAAATCCGTTTTCAAATAATTAGCAGTATAAAATATGAAAGTAAAAACCCAATTAAAATTTAAAACCAAATAAAAGGCCTTATTACAAAGACAAAACCCAACTTATTAATTAAAATAAAAACAAAAGCTAAAGTGAACAGTAGTGATTGTATGGCCACCTCCGAATCCCTCGCAGCACCGAACCGCCTATGGCTGAGGATTACCTGCACAGTTAGAAGAGAGGGTGAGTTTACGAAAACTCAGTGTGTAATCCTCTACTAAACAATCAACATACAACATGCAGAATCAGTCTGGGCCTGAGCCCTATACAGTAGCAGTGTGTGGGCCATAGCCCATTACAGTAACAAAGTGTGGACTTAGCCCAATACAGTAACAGTGGGGCCTTAACCCAAAACAGTAGTTAGTACAAATGTAGTAATGCAACCCACCCCAATCCAGCCAACACACCACTCCGTACCACCAACACACCATGTGGGGATAAAATCGACCCACCCAGCCAACACACCAATATCGTAGCAAAGCTGCTAGTAATAGTAATGCAACAAAGTCATCGAAGTGAAAGAACGCATGAGAGAGTGCTAGTTTCACTAACGCAAAGAAAGCGCCAAGAATGTGATTTGTGGCAAGGCCACCGATCTGATACACTTCCCTATATCAAAATCCCCACCCCATGTAGTATGTCATGTCATAAATCATACGTGTATGCAGTATTTCATATTTAGTAACAATCATGTATATATATATCATAGAGCAATTCAGTCATACACTCATTTCAACTTTTTAGGGTATAACAGTTATTTTACCCTTCAAGGGCATTTCGGTACTTTTACCTTTTGGTGGTATTTTGGTAATTTTACCCTTCAGGGGTATTTCGGTAATTTTACCCTTCGGGGGTATTTCGGTTATTTCACCCTTCGAGGGTATTTCAGTAATTTCACCCTTTAAGGGTATTTCAATAATTTCACCATTCGAGGATATTTCGATAATTTTACCCTTCGAGGGTATATCGGTAATTTTACCCTTCGAGGGTATTTTAGTAATTTTACCCCTCGAGGGTATTTCGGTAATTTTCTACCCAAGCCCATGGAAACGCCCATGGAGGCCTCTACAGTCCAGCGTCCAGTTTTGTGGGCTCAATTTTCTTCACCAGCGATCGTACACTCATGTGGCCTTGATTGTCGTGTTTCAGCTTTTCACCGATCTACGATTATAGTAGAATGATTACACACATGTTTGCGAAGGCGCACCTAAATCCACGAACACCCAAAATCTACATTCAAACACATTTTCTATTAATCGCTAACAATAGGACTAATCTCTTTATTTATATCCAAGATCAAAACTAAACTAATACTTGCCTCCACTAACAAGAATGGCTTAGCCCACTTTTACAACTGATGAGGATTAACTTCAAACTAGTTGTCAGATATCTGCAACACAACAATCTCATTAAACAGTATTGATTAATTATGTGGTTGAAATCCACACATGATCATATGCAAAACCATAGAACATTCGGCATTCACATAAAATTAACCTACCTACCTTGATCGAGAAATGAGAGAGAGATTTCGACGACTTTACAACGCTTACACTGCACCACACATCGAGGAAAACCTTAACACCGCAACAAGCAGCATATCGAGAGGAAAACATCAGCAGTCAAAAATCAAAGTATTACAGAGGAGCCTATTCAGTTTTAGGAAGAGAAATACAAGAGAACAGAATGAAGAGCATAACACTTACCGGTAGTCGACAATACTTGTAACACAAAAATGGAGAGGACAAGAAGAGATGAGAAGAGAAGATTCGACACAAAAAGAAGAAGAAAGAGGAAAAAGAATTTGGTAGAGAGGATGCAAAAACTATTCGACCACCCCAATCAAAAAGAAATAAAGGAAAAGTAGGAAAAGGTAGATGAACAAACCCGAGAGATTCCCAAGGTCCTTTGCGAAAATCGACACAAAAAAAACAAAAAGGAAGAAGGAAAAGCTAAACAAAACCGAAGCAAACAGAGTAAAGAAAGACCCCCAAACTGATTATCTTACTGACTAATGAGGAAATTCTGCACAAAACCCCTCCCCCAGTCAATTTTTCCAAGTTGAATTACCCCCAAACGACAAACTTCCCTCCTCACTCTCAAACTCCTTGGTTTTCTCCTAAAATCTCTCCCCTTATCCCTCATTAATTTCCTCCATCAAATCCTCTCCAACTCCCTCTATGACCAGTTCAAACTCCCTTAAGCAGTATTCTAATCCAACTCCTCCACCTACACCTAGCTCAAGCAGCAAAATAAATACTCCAATGTGTAACCAAGACTTGAACCTCAGACCTCACAGTTACACCACATGCCACCTTGCCACTAGACCACAAGCTCTTTTGTGTCATAAAACAAAAAATATTATTTTTAAAGCTTATATACTAGCGTCCAGGTTTATTTAAGAGAAAAATTAAAAATTCTGCAAAAGCCAAGGCTTGAACCCAGGCTCCCCAAACACTCCCATACACACCCAAATCACTTAGCCACTAAAGTAAACAAGCAATTTGTGTCATAAAATGCAGAAATTAAAAACTTATATTTTTAGGGCATTACAACTCTACCCCTTAACAAAATTTCGGCCTCAAAATTTACCTGGTAAAAAAGGTGAGGATATTGTTGTCACATCGCCTCTTCGGGTTCCCACATGGTTTCTTCTGAACTGTGATTACGCCAAAGCACCTTGACTAGAGGAATAGATTTATTCCTTAGTACTTCAACCTCACGATCCAAAATCTGCACTGGTTCCTCCTCGAAGGTCAGATCTGGCCTAACCTTGAATTCCTCAACTAGAACAATGTGTGTAGGATCAGAGCGATAACGTCTTAGCATAAAGACATGGAACACATTGTGAATCTAATCCAACTCTGGAGGCGACTCAAGCTAATATGCAACCGGTCTCACACACTTTAGTATACGGTAAGGCCCAATGAACCTAGGGCTAAGCTTACCCTTCCGTCCAAACCTCAGTATCTTTTTCCATAGGGAAACCTTGAGAAATACATAGTCCCCCACAGAATACTCAATCTTTCGACGTTTAAAATCCGCGTAGGACTTCTGCATATCATATGCTTCCTTCAACCGGTCTCGAATCAATTTCACCTTCTCTTCGATATCAAATACTAACTCTGGCCCCAGAACTCGCCGTTCGCTCCAACAGGTGAGAGTACGACACCTACAACCATATAACACCTCGTACGGTGCCATTTGAATACTGGACTGGTAGCTATTATTATACGCAAACTCCGCTAATGGCAAATAATCTTCCCAACTGCCTCGAAAATTCATTAGACAAAATCTCAACATGTCCTCCAAAATTTGAATCACCCTCTCTGATTGACCATCTGTGTGGGGATGAAATGCAATACTAAAGTCCAGTCTTGTAACCAAAGCCTCGTGTAACTTCTTCCAAAATGAAGACGTAAAACGAGGATCTCTATCTGATATAATAGAAACTAGTACCCCTTGCAGTTTTACAATCTAAGCCACATACAGTTTAGCCAACTTCTGTAAAAAGTAATCAGTACAAACTGGTATGAAATGGGAAGATTTAGTCAATCGATCAACGATGACCCATACCGAATCCTTCTTGGTAGTCGTTAAGGGCAGCCCACTTACAAAATCCATGGTTACTCTCTCCCACTTCCAAAGTGGAATCTTAACTGGCTAGAGTAACCCTGAAGGTAACTGATGTTCAGCCTTCACTTGATGACAAGTTAAACACTTACCTACAAAATTAGTTACTTCACGTTTCAATCCAGGCCACCAGTACAACTCATGAAGATCTCGATACATTTTATTCTCTGCTGGATGCATAGCATAAGGACTACTATGCTCCTCTCGCAGAATAGACTGTCTTAAATCATTATCCCTCGGTACACAAACTATCCCACAGAAAAACAGTGCCCCTTCACAATTTAACCTAAAATTTGAAGTTTCCCCATTCTCAACTTGTCGGAAACGAAGAACTAGTGACTCATCCAACAACTGTTTACCCTTAATCTGTTCTGTCCATGTCGGTCTAACTTGCAACTCAGCCAACAAACTCCCATCATCAAACAAGTTGAGACAAGTAAACATCGCTCTCAATTCAAATACAGCCCTACGGCTCAGTGCATCAGCTACCACGTTAGGCTTATCAGGATGGTATTCAATCGAGCAATCATAGTCTTTAAGCAGCTCTATCCATCTTCGCTACCTAAGATTCAACTCCTTATGACTGAGGAGGTACTTAAGACTCTTATGATCTGTGTAGATAGTACACTTCTCACCGTAGAGATAGTGCCTCCAAATTTTTAAAGCGAAAACCACCGCAGCTAACTCTAAGTCATGAGTAAGGTAATTCGTCTCATGAGGCTTAAGCTACTGAGACGCATAAGCAACCACCTTACCCTCCTACATTAGCACACAACCCAAGCCAACGTGTGATGCATCACTGTATACATTGAATTCCTTTCCAAACTCTGGCTGTATTAAGACAGAGGCCTCGGTCATAACTTTCTTCAATTTCTCAAAACTTCATTGTTGCTTATCAGTCCAGTTAAACGGTACCCTTTTACGCAACAACTTAGTCAGAGGTTCAGCAATTAAGGAAAACCCCTCAACAAAACGTCTGTAATAACCTACCAGACCCAAAAAACTTCGAATCTCAAATATGGTCTTAGGTGGTTTCCAATACAGTATAGTTTCAATTTTTTGAGGATCAACCCTAATCCCCTCGGCAGACACCACGTGACCCAGAAATCTCACTTCTCACAACTGAACTCATACTTGCTGAACTTAGCATACAGTTGTTTCTCCCTTAGAATCTGCAGAACAATTCAGAGATGTGCATCATGCTCATCCTCGATTCTCGAATACACTAAGATATCATTTATGAATACCACCATGAACCGATCCAAGTAGGGTTAGAATACACAATTCATTAGGCCTATGAAGGTAGCTGGTGCATTTGTCAGCCCAAACAGCATCACTAGGAACTCGTAATGACCATAACGAGTCCTAAACGCAGTCTTATACATATCATCCTCATTAACTCTTAACTAATGGTACCCAGAACAAAGATCTATCTTGGAGAAAACTGAAACTCCTTGCAACTGATTAAATAAATCATCTATCCTCGGCAAAGGATACTTATTCTTAATAGTCAGTTTATTCAATTGTCGATAGTCGATACACATGCGCATGGTCCCATCCTTTTTCTTTACGAACAATACCGGTGCTCCCTATGGAGACACACTAGGTCGAATGAATCCTCGATCCAACAGTTCTTTGATTTGAGCTTTTAACTCCACCAATGGCTTCAGTGCCATCCTATAAGGGGCGATAGACACTAGAGCCGTTCCTGGCAGAAGCTCAATTAAAAATTCAACTTCACGATTCGGAGGCAACCCAGGGAGCTCATCAGGAAACACATCAGAAAAATCCTTAATCGTTCTAACATCTTCAATAGAAGGACCCTCAGAGTCAAATACATCAATATAGGCTTGAAACGCCTCACAACCCTTGCGAACCAATTTTTCGGCCCTTAATGTAGAAATCACATTAGACAGAAAATCCCTTCGCTACTCAATCACAGTCACCTCCTCATCCTCAATAATTTTTATACCATATGTTTAGCAGAACAATCCAAATTTCTACGGTGTTTCACCAACCAATCCATCCCCAAAATTAAATCAAATTCATCAAATGGTAGCTCCATCAAATCCGCTAGAAATATAACTCCTTGAACCTCTAGGGGCACATCTCTGAAAAATTTGTCTACCTTAACCGATTGTCTCAGTGGACTTAACACAGTCATCTCATTAACAGTACTCTCACACTTGATACCCAATGTGCCAGACACGGTGCATACAATGTATGAATGCGTAGACCCTATATCAATCAAAGCAGTATAAGGTACATTTTGAATTAAGAACATATCGGTTATCACATTTAGAGCATCACCATCCTCTCAGTGACAACCAGTATAAACCAGTGCTGGCTGCCTCACCTCAATGTGATCAACCCCTCTACCATACGTTCCACGACCTCATCCTACACCCTTACCACCTCTAACCTACCCACGACCTCTCGGTGGCTACTGACCACCTCTCACTAGCTGAGCAAAACCCTAACCTACAGCTTGCATCTGAGTAGGCCTCTGAAGATAATCTTTAACTTGATGCTCCTTAGACCTACATCTGAAACATGCCCCAATCTTCTTCCAACACTCACCCAGATGATGTCTCCCACAATTAGCACAAGGTTGTAGTCTAGCAACAGTAACCCCAGCTCGAACTGGCCCATCAAACTTGGCCTTCTTTTTAGGCCTACTAGAAGAACTTGAGGGCTCCGAATCCCTCCTAAACCGGCCCCTATCTTTCTCACGGTTCTGGCGCTTAGAGCGCTTCACATCCTCGGTAATTTTTGCCTTTTTAATAAGGGCAGCAAAATCTCGCTCCCTCTACGGAGCTATCAGGACTCGCAACTCATCCCGGAGGCTGTCCTTAAATCGTACACAACATTCATACTCAGTTGCCACTGTCCCCCGTGCATAATGACTCAGTCGCAGAAACTCTGCCTCAATTCTGCCACAGTCTTAATCCCCTAAACCAAACTCAAAAATTCCTTTCTTCGGGTGTTCACATAACTCACGTTAATCGATCAACCTGAGTACCTTCTCTCACAGTAAGCCACCACTGATAAGCTTCATTTCGTAATAAAGACACTGTACCTTTTAGCTTCTACTCCGAAGTGCAATCAAGGTAATCCATTATTCTTTCCGGGGCTTCCAACCAGTATTCTTCCACATTAGGGGCTACTCCAGAAACACCACAAAAAATTTCCGCTCCATTCGAACGAAGTAGTTCTGAAATTGACCCACGGCTCACAGTACCTGTACTAGTACCTGCGACACTTTCCAAAATACGAAGCATAGCTTGGGATAGTGCATCATCCCCAGCTGCTCGATCAAATGATCCTGTTTCAGTCACCGGTGAAGCTGGTACCTCCCTGGCCCCAACATTAGGCCTATGGCATGATGCCGAAGACCCAGCCCTAGCACCTCCTCGGCCTCTACCGCGGCCACGTGTACCCCTTTCACGAGTTCCTCTAGTGCTCATATCAGCTAACGTGTTATCTGTTTTAAGAAATTTTATGCATCAGTTTGAAGTTCTAGTAATTGTTAAGAAATGTCTTATGTAGAGCTGTAATCAGAGTTTTGTTTTCGTGACACCTGGTTTCCTTATAGTTTTCAATTCCTACGGTCTCAGTTTCACTCTAACTTAAGAGTTTTAGTACTGTCCTACTATCTATAGTAATCCCTCAATATTTTTCAGTTTATGTAGTCTATAGTATATAAAAACTTACAGATTCGGCTTTGAAGACTCAGTGTGCCACACTTATAACCTTCAAAAATAATTCAAAACAGTTTTCCAAAAATTTTAGATTTTTTTTCAAACCCATTCCACAGCCAAGTTTTGCAATCAAGTTCTGATACCACTAAATGTAACACCCTAAACCCGAGCTAGACGTTATAGCTGTATCTGGTGTGTCACATTGAAGTGTCTCTCAAAAATTTAGCTTGTTGACAAACTTGTTTCTTATTTTGGAAACCTCTTATTAATATCTAACGGAGCACTTATTCATATGCTTGTCTTGTTAACTGCTTTTTGTTATATTAAGTTGATTTAAAACGCGGAAGCATTTTGAAAACTCTAACGTCTAAAGCTCGTGTCTTTGAAAATAATAATCATTTTGAAAATCCATTTTCAAATAACTAGCAGTATAAAATATGAAAGTAAAAACCCAAATAAGATTTAAAACCAAATAAAATACCTTATTACAAAAACAAAACCCAACTTATTAATTAAAATAAAAACAAAAGCTAAAGTGAACAGTAGTGATTGTGTGGCCACCTCCGAACCCTCTACAGCACCAACCGCCTATGGCTGAGGATTACCTGCACAATTAGAAGAGAGGGTGAGTTTACGAGAACTTAGTGTGTAATCTTCTACCAAAAAATGAGCATACAACACGCAGAATCAATCTCGGCCTGAGCCTTATACAGTAGCAGTGTGTTGGCCATAGCCCATTACAGTAACAGAGTATGGGCCTTAGGCCAATACAGTAACAGTGGAGCCTTAGCCCAAAACAGTAATCAGTACAAATGCAATAATGTAACCCATCCCAATCCAGCCAACACACCACTCCGTACCACCAACACACCATGTGGGGATAAAATCGACCCACCCAGCCAATACACCAATATCGCAGTAAAGCTGCCAGTAATAGTAACGCAGTAGAGCTGCCAATTTTAGTAATGCAGAAAGCTACCAGTAATAGTATTTGTGGTAAGGCCACCAATACAGCACACTTCCCCTATATCAAAATCCCAACCCCATACAGTATGTCATGTTATAAATCATTCGTGTATGCAGTATGTCATATTCAGTAACAGTCATGTATATATATATATCGTATAGCAATTTGGTCATACACTCATTTCACCCCTTGGGATATAACAGTCATTTTACCCCTCGAGGGTATTTCAATAATTTTACCTTTCAGGGGTATTTTGGTAATTTTACCCTTCGAGGTTATTTTGGTAATTTTACCCTTCAAGGGTATTTCGGTAATATTACCCTTCGGGGGTATTTTGATAACACCCTTCGAGGGTATTTCGATAATTTCACCATTCGAAGTTATTTTAGTAATTTTACCCTTCGAGGGTATTGTGGTAATTTTACCCTTCAAGGGTATTTCAGTAATTTTATTCCTCGAGGGTATTTCAGTAAATTTTTGGCCCAAGCCCAGAGAAATGCCCATGGAGGCCTCTATAGTCCAATGCCCAGTTTTGTGGGCTTAATTTTTCGAACGAGCGATCGCACGCTCATGTGGCCTCGATTGTCGTGTTTCAACTTTTCGTCGATCTACGGTTGTAGTAGAGTGATTACACACCTGTTTGCGAAGGCGCACCTAAATCCACAAACACCCAAAATCTGTATTCAAACACGTTTTCTATTAATCGCTAACAGTAGGACTGATCTCCTTCTTTATATCCAAGATCAAATCTAAACTAATACTTGCCTCCACTAACAAGAATGGCTTAGCCCACTTTTACAACCGATGAGGATTAACTTCAAACTTGTTCTCAGATATCTGCAACACAACAATCTCATTAAGGAATATTGATTAATCATGTGGTTGAAATCCACACATGATCATATGCAGAACCATAGAACATTCGGCATTCACATAAAATTAGCCTACCTACCTTGATCAAGGAATGAGAGAAAGATTTCGACGACTTTACAATGCTTACACTGCACCACGCCTCGAGGAAAACCTTAACACCGCAACAAGCAGCATATCGAGAGAAAAACATCAGTAATTAGAAATCAAAGTATTACGGAGGAGGCTATTCAGTTTTAGGAAGAGAAAAAGAAGATAACAGAATGAAGAGCATAACACTTACCGGTAGTCGATAATACTTGTAACACAAAAATGGAGAGGACAAGAAGAGATGAGAAGAGAAGATTCGGCATAAAAAGAAGAAGAAAGAGGAAAAAGGATTTTGTAGAGAGGATGCAAAAACTATTCGACCACCCCAATCAAAAAGAAATAAAGGAAAAGTAGGAAAGGTAGATGAACAAACCCGAGAGATTCCAAGGTCCTCTGCGAAAATCGGCACAAAGAAAACAAAAAGGGAGAAGGGAAAGCTAAACAAAACCAAAGCAAACAGAGTAAAGAAAGACCCCCAAACTGATTACCTTACTGACCAATGAGTAAATTCGGCACAAAACTCGTCCCCCAGTCGATTTTTCCAAGTTGAATTACCCCCAAGCGGCACACTTCCCCCCTCACTCTCAAACTCAAACTCCTTGATTTTCTCCTAAAATCTCTCCCCATATCCCTCTTTAATTTCCTCCATCAAATCCTCTCAAACTCCCTTAACCAGTATTCTAATCCAACTCCACCACCTACCCAGCTCAAGCAGCAAAATAAATACTCCAATGCGTAACCTAAGACTTGAACCTTAGACCTCACAATTACACCACATGCCACATTACCACTAGATCACAAGCTCTTTTGTTTCATAAAACAAACACTATTATTTTTAAAGCTTATATACTAGCATCTAGGTTCATTTAAGAGAAAAATTAAAAATTTTGCAAAAGCCAAGGCTTGAACCTAGGCTTCTCAAATACTCTCATACACACCCATATCACTTAGCCACTAAAGCAAACAAGCAATTTGTGTCATAACATGCAGAAATTAAAAACTTATATTTTTGGGGCATTACAAGTACCTAAGCCCAACAGTGTTAAGATTTTGCTAATGTGGTAATGTTGGCCATTCACGTGGCGCCACGTGGACTGCTTTTCTAGATCCTTTTCTTTTTCATTTTCCCTTTTTTCTTTTTTCTACCTTAGTCACCTTGCATCTACACCACTGCTAGGCCACCATCCAACCTCCTCCGGTGAGCTCTCTGACCAACAACACCATCATTTTTTGCCTCCCTTGAAAATCCATCATCATTTATTTTTTGTGTTCTTTTTTTAGTCTGTTTCTTCAATTTGTTTAATCCTCGCACGATAAAGTGAAAGAAAATAAATATACATTTGAGAAAAAGGTGAGAAAATTTTAATGAACTGATTTTAATTTTTTTTCAAGCTTAAATTCATAGATAATTTTTAGGTTTTCATTTTTCTTATTTGTTTCCAAAGGTTAAATCAAAAAATCGATGAAGGAATCAGAAAAGAGTTTAGATCTCCAATTATGGCATGCATGTGCTGGACCCAACCCCAAAATTTGAAATTTTCTTTATTACAGACTGAAGTAAATTTGCAACAAAAGAAAAAAGTTTTCTTTGTAAAACACTTAGTCCAATCGACAAAATTTAGAGTTTTAGTTCAAAAATTTCCTTTGTTAGAAACTAACCCAAATCTGTAAAATAAAAAATATCTTTGTTAAAAACCCATCCATTCCAATTAATGCTCAGCCACATGAGTTCCTCCATCAATAGTTCAAAAAAGGAAGGGAAAAGCTCCCCAAAATAATGCCAAGAAGTCTCCTTGTACGATCTTATCCTCCTGACATGGATAAAGTAATGAACTGGATTCAATTCTTTTCAAGCTTAAATTCATAGCTAATTTTTCGATTTTTTTCTTCTGTTTTTTTCAAAGGCTGAATCAAAAAATCGATGAAGGAATTAGAGAAGAGCTTAAATCCACAGCTATGGAATGCATGTGTTGGACCCAATCCCAAAATTTGAAATTTTCTTTATTACATATTGAAGCAAATTTGCAACAAAAGGAAAAAAATTCTTTGTAAAACACTTAGTCAAATCAATGAAATTTAGAGCTTTAGTTCAAAATTTTCCTTTTTTAGGAACTAACCCAAATCTGTAAAATAAAAAATATCTTTGTTCAAAACCTATCCGTTCCAACTGATGCTCAGCCCCATGAGTTCCTCCATCAATAGTCCAAAAAAATGAAGAAGGGAAAAGCTCCCCAAAATAATGCCAGAAAATCTCCTTATATGATCTTATCCTCCTAACATAGATGAAAGTTTGAGAGCAGGTGCTCATATTGGAGAGTGGTGGTTCATATTAACAGCGACAACGACGGTGGCAATGAGGCAAGAAGAAGAGGAAAAGGGGGAAAGAGAATAAGGAGAGAAAAATGAGGGACTAGGAGGAACGTGAAAGAAAAAATATAAAGGTAAAAAATAGAAAAATTAAAATAAAAAATAATGGCATCATCATGATGTCACTAATGACATATGTCGTTGTTTGATACTTCCACCTGTCCCAAGCTTAACGATGTTTAAAAAAGTACTGAACTAGTTGACGGAAAAAAGTTCGGGTAGCAACCTAAGACAAAAAAAAAACCATAAGTACCAATATGGGAGAAGTGGACAAGTTCAAGTACCAATTTTATATTTAACCATTGTTTTTATTGTTTAATTGAATATTTAAAGTTGGTATTATATGTGATTGCTCTGTTAATTATTGTAACATCCTATAGCTCGGGTTCGACGGTCGGACCGGGTGAGGGTAATTACATTTAGTAGTACTAGAACTACAGTTTAGTCGATTCTAGGACTAAACGTAGCATGTGTTGAGTCTAGAAATACATGCCACAATAATCTATGATAGTGTGATGTTTTTGATCCAATTTGACTCTGTTTTCTTATAGGTTTACTATGTAGGCTAAGTTTAATCGTGAACTATCAGATCAGGTAAATGGTAATGTTTCCAATCAAGGATCTAGTCTTAGTGTGCCATTTTGCAAAGACCAAATAATGAAATAAAAGGTGTTTTCTTTTAAAAAATGAACTAATGATTCTTAAAGATACCCGAGCTAATCTTGCAACTACACAACCTCCACCCCCAATTGTGCCCTCCACGGTAGTCTCTTGTCCTCAAAATCTGGTAAATGTTCACATAATTCTAATTGACAATATTTGAAAATGTGGAATTGAATAATTCAGGGATAAAACTAATGATGATTCAGTCAGAATCAAATATTGTTGGAAAATAATCAGTGAATTTTTTATGAAATAGTATGTTCTTCTGAAGACAGTTTGAAACGCTATGTCATTTTGAAAGATGAAGTTTATTGGAGATGAATAATTTTGATGGTAGTTGTTCTTAAAGATCGAGTAAATTGTAATTTCCTCTAATCAAAGTTCAAAAAGAAATACACTAGCAGATAGTATCTAGATAAGAAGTACAGAGAATTTCTAGAGTTGAAATAGAGAATTATGTCTATAGCAGAGAATGAATGAGAGTTTATCGGACTCCGTAAATATACCAAAGATATTTTTCAGACAAAAGCCGAAATGTATACTCGTTTTGAATGGGGTTTAAACGAATACATATAAATGTTAGTGAGAGCTCTAAAATTGAAAGAGTTTGTAATTTTATCTAAGCGATTACAGAAAATGGAAGACGTATGCAATAAAAGGGAAAATACTAAGTTGAGACTCTAAGATTCCGATAAACAGAGTACAATTAGATCATTTTTTACTCTTCCATTAAAGAAATTAAAAGATGTTTATAGTCGTTTCACTTCTTCATCAAGATTTTCGGAAAAGATAAGTCGAACTCGAGTAACTTGAGAGCCTCGACTACATCAGCAGCCAGTGCTGGCAGTGTTCGTAGAATAGATAGATTGGTTTGTATTCATAGTGGAAAACTTATTGAAGTGAGTGTTGACTAAATATAAAGGCTTATATTTATTTGGTTCTTAAGAACATTGGAAATAAGATTGCCTGAACTGAACAAATCAATACGAGAGACAGAGTATGAAATCTGTGACCACTCCTCAGAAAAGTAGACGATCGAGAATATAATGTTAGCGTGAGGGATAGTAAAGTGGAGATTAAATATACGGCTATCAGATCTGAAGCTCAAGCTACTATCAAGGCTTATGCTATTTTGAGTTCATGGAGAGGTTGTTGTTCCTGATGTCATTACGGGTACATTTCCTTAAAATTTGATATTATTCCTAATATTGATTGGTTAACTTGTTAAGAAATGGTAGAAATTGTAAACAGAAAGTGGATTGTATTATGATAATATAACAGTAAATTGATTAATGATCGATATGCCATATCTAAATATTCCACCAATATCATAGTGATGTTATCTGCTCAAATATTGATCTAAGAAGGTCTTGCATTTTAGATACATAATATATAGATTGAAGATAAAACAATTCTGATGGTTAATGTATTACTTAATGTGTTCGTAGAAGATTTGCCAGAGTTTTCGCCTAAAGGAAAAGCTAACTTTGTTATTGAATTAGCATTGGAAACTGCTTCAATATTTGTTACACCATATAGTATAGCGCCGACAATATCGAAAGAATTGAAGCCTCAGTTGCAAGAGCTATTAAACCAAGAGTTTGTTTATTTGAATGTACCACATTGGGATACATCAATCGTAATTGTGAAAAAGAAAGATGAAACTTTTAGATTTCATATTAGTTGCAGAAAATTGAATGAAACTATTGTAAATAATAGATATTTGTTGTTCCATACTGATGACATCTTGATTTACATGAGGAATATAGATAAACTTGATCAACGTATAATATATGTACTGAAAACTTTTTGAGAAAAGCAATTGTATGAAAAATTTACCTAATGAGAGTTCTGACTTCTAGAAGTAAGATTTCTAGAACATATATTTTGGGCTAAAGGTACTCGTATTGATCCAAAAAAATCAAATTTTATTTGGAAACCTCTAAAAATGTATGGAAGAGCACAATTTCTGAGAATAAGTAAGTGCTACAGATGGTTAATTGAGGCTTTGTGGTGGTTGCATTACCGTTAATGAAACTATTACAGAAAACTACTAATTTCATCGGGTTAGGAAATGGTTGACAGAGTTTATTGTGAATACTCGTTTGACTTGGAGTTATGACGATTTTATTCTCAGTCGACTTAAAAACCAAACCAGTATATCTTCAAAGAATTCAAGAATTTCATAAAGACAATTTGAAGTTTGCTAGTTAAATGAAGATTTGTACTTCCGAATTTAGTATTGATGATAACGGAAATCTACGTCTTTGTAACTGTTTGACTATGCTGAAAGATTCAAAACTAAAATGAGATAACTTACATGAAGCTCACAACAGTACCTATTCGTGTTATCGGGTTAGTACTAGAGCGTTCAGTTTTATAAAATAGTTGTATTGGTTGTAAAGTATAAGAAAAGAGATTTTAGAATATGTAACAAGAAGTTTGTTGCGTTAGCAAGCTAAAGTCGAGCATAGAGTTTCGTCAGGTTTGTTACAACCTCTGATGATTCTGGAGTGGAAATGGGATAAATTCACTATGGACTTCGTATCGTACCAAGTTTATTGCTATCATCGAAAAAGAAAGACACAATCTGGGTTATTGTTGACAGACTCACCAAATCCACACCTTTCATTTAGGTTATAACAGATTACTCACTTGAAAGTTCCAATTGCAAAACTCTATTACACTAGTCAAAATTGAGTGAAAGAAATCTAGTTGGGACTGATTTGATCAGAGAAAAAGTAGATAAAGTCTACATTATCCAAAACTATTTGGAAGTCGCCTCAAACCATCAAAAATCGTATATCGATCTAAAAAGAAAGGAAAGCTCAGACCGAGATTCATATGACCACATGAAATTGAATTATAACCTGCCTTATCATATTTAGAAAAACCGGTAAAGATCTTGGTGTAAGAAGAAAAAGAATTACGTAATAAATTAGTACCATTAGTGGTAGTTCTGTGGCACCAACATGGTACAAAGGAAGTTATGTGGAAAACCGAAGAATCCATGAGAACACAGAACCCGAACTATATTTCAAGTAAGAAATTTTGAGGACGAAATTTTCTAAGGGGGAGAGTTGTAACAACCCGATTTTTAGTAGTACCAAAAATAATAGTTTCGGAACTCTATTTTTCGATAATTGAGTCAGTAAATATTATTTATTAATATTGATGAGGTTATTACAATACTATACTGAATTTTGGTCTAATAATTTTAGTTATGTGGAAAGTTAGTCAAGGTACAAGTGTATCGGTTCAAAAGTCAGTGATTTTGGAAATTGAGGTATCGGGACCTCGTTTCTGCAAATTGAGGTAATAAATACTTTTATTAAATATTAAATTTTTACAGAGCTATTATATAGGTGAATTGAATTTTGGTTCAGAAATTTTAATGATTGGATGGTTAATTAAGGTACAATGACTAAATCGTAAAAACTATAAAAGTTAGTTACTATTGATTTTTATTAGCTAAAATGCATGATTAATGATTGCTTGAGGATCTAAGAGATAATTAGACCCTAATTAACATAAGTGGAGGGTTACTGATTTTTATTAAAGATTTTATATGTTAAAAATATATTTAATTAATAATATTATATGTTAAAATAGTAAAACAAAAGGAATCATCATCTTCGTTTAGTTCTCCACTAAAAATAAAACACCAAAACACCATGGAAGAAGCTTTAAGGTTCAGCCAAATTGTCCTTGTATGGAGGTTTAATTGCGGTTTGTTTTTCGTAAATTTTATATTTTTGATATCGTTGTAACTTAATCTAGCTAATTCGAGTACTAAATCGTAAAACTATCAAAGTTTTAAAATGTTGTCATTGATGGATTTTGATGTTTTTTACGTTAAATAACTTAGTTGTAAGCTTAAATTTGAATAGGGCTAATTTGTAAAATAAATTTTGTTAATTTTGAGTTTAGGGCTAAAATATAAATATTTCAAAATTAACATGAAATTTTAGTAATTTATTGAATTTAGAAGGCTTTACAAGGATGAAATTGAAATCGAATTGATAAATGAAGCTTAGAATTTAAAGATATAACAATTTCGATTTTAGGGCTAAATTGAATAAAATGTGAAACTTTAGGAAATTGTGTGAAAATAAATTAATTTTTATGTGCATCTTCTAAGATGTTATAAGGTTGTTGAAATTGATAAATTGTTCTGAATTATTATATATTTGGAATTAAATCAATCGTAAGTTAAGCGAGAAATAGGAGAAATTGCAAATTAGTCCACGAGACTTTGTGGTGGTTGTTTTTCAAGTAAGTTCATATGGAACTTACTATATTCTATTGTTATGTTTGAAATGTATGTTTATACCAATTAATTTTATATATATACAAGTGTAATTTTATTAATACTAAATCTATCGGACTAAATTTTAAAATAAGAAGTTTAAATGTTAATGGTAATATTAATATATTTTATTTATTATATAGATTTTATATTTATTTAATATTAATAGAAATATTAATATTAATATAAAATTTAAATTTATTATTATATTTTTTGAAATTATTTATTTTTATATTTATTTTGAATTTTTAGAATTAAGATCAAATTAAGAACATTTGTAAATTTAGAGGGTTAATTTTCTAAAATTATGATTAAATCGATATAATTGTAAAAGTTAAGGGCTAAATTTGTTATCATACCAATTTTTTATTTGCCACTTTAGCTTGCCGTTTTTATTTTAATAGGAGTGACCAAAATTACCAAGCTATATAACGTGGGTGTTTAAATTACAAATTTTTTTATTTTAAGTGCCTAAAATGAAAATTTTAATAGTTAAGTGACTATATGTGTAATTTACCTTTTAAAAAATAATAAAACCATTTATAACAAAATAATAAGATATTAAAATGAGAAAACTTTCAATTGCAAAAAAAGGCTAAGTAAAAAAGTCTTCTTTTTTTATATATATATAAAAAGACCTAAAAGGTCAAACTCAATTAAATTGCATCACTAATAACCAGTTCATGGATTTCCAAAGGATAATCCATATCAAAGGACCAATTACATGAGTCAGCGGTCAATTTTTTACAAATAAAATCGGCCACCTTGTTACAGCAACGGTTGGCCCAACAAATACTAATCGACTTAAACTTTTCCATGGCTTTGTGAATTTCGTTGACCCGCACACCCATGATAGTGACGTCTGTACCGCGGTTCTTAACTCAATTAACAAGACTGGCACTCTCAGTCTCAAAAACAACCGTTGTAATATTGAGGGAACACGCTATCTTTAAACTTTCTTCAAAAGCATACAGTTCTGCCCACTCGGCCGTCACAACCTCATCCTTGAAACCCCCACCATCTCCAATTGTGAAACTATCCTCATCACGAACAATAACCCCACAGCCTTTTTTTATTATTCTTAACAGAGGCATCAAAGTTTATTTTTGCGTAACCACTCGGTGGTTTCTCCCATCTTTTACATGCAGGAGTAACAGGTAACAAGGGATCATTAACCAGATTGTAAATACGGAAATCATGCTGAGGGTTTTGGCTCTTTCCCAGACAACATGCGCATCATCTTCCTTCCCTCGAAAGATAAACTTGTTTCGATTATTCCAGCTATTCCACAAAGTTGTAACGAAATCGGCAGTAGCTTTCTTGTCCAATATCCGCATCACGTCCTCCATCCAGTCGATGCAGCAATAGTAATCTTTTATAAGAAGTTTGTTATCGAGGCCACCAATGGATAGGATGGCCCTTGCTGTTGAGCAGTCTTTAAGAGCGTGAATTAGAGTTTCTTTATCAACACCGCACCTTGGACAGTCCTGTCGAAAGCCCTGGCGAATGGAAGCAATCTTAGCGTTCGTAGGCAGGAGCTCATGGCCCACACGCCAGGTGAAAACACGGATTTTGGGAAGGGTGTTCAGCTTCCATAAAGCTCTCCAAAAAAAAAGCTATGGGGGCCGAAACCCACTTGGTTCAACATGAGCCAAGAGTATGCAAATTTGGAGGAAAAGAAGCCAAAGGGGTTGTGAAACCACACCACTCTGTCACTCTGATTCTTATCACCAACCAGTAAATTGCAAATTTGGTTCCCCAAGAAATTACCATAGATCGCACACACCCTTTCTTTGTTCCATCTTCTACTGTTGTCGATCCACAAGTCTTTCACCCTTCTCTCATGAGTATTCAGAGTATTGGGGTTCAAAACATTACCGTTTAAGCCTTCAAACCCCAATTGTCATTACGGATATCGATGCTTTCACCATTGCCAACCTGCCAACCGAAGCCATTCTTGAGTGCCTTAGCAGCTTCGACAATGCTGGACCAAGTGAAGGACGGTTTGTCCACCACTTTGGGCTAGAAAATGTCACCCCAGGGAAGTACTTAGAACTCAAAACTTTATAGCATAATGTGTCTTTAAAGGAGATGAGCCTCCACAATTGTCTGCCAAGGAGAGCCAAATTAAAGAGATGAAGGTCCCTAAAGCCAAGCCTACCTAGGGGTGTGCATAATTTGGGTAAAATCAAAAAAATTCGGTTAACCGACCGAATTCGGTTAATCGATCGGTTAACTGAATTTTTCCGATCGGGGGTTGGTTAATTTTTTTTTTGATTTTTCGGTTAACGGTTAATTCGGTTCGAAACTGATCGGTTAACCGAATTTTTTCAGTTTAACCGAAAAATTAATAAATAAAATTATCCAACCCAACCCAATAAAACTAAAATTAAAGTATACCCAATTACCCACCCAATAAAACTAAAACTAAAGTCTAACTCTAAGTCTCTAACAGCTGTAATAGTCTAAAACTAAAAGCCATTCCATTCCATCCGCGTCAGGCCGTCCACCCGACCGCCTGTTCCGATTATTGTTCTTCTTTTTCTCTAATTTTTCTCTTCTTTCTCTCTAATTTTTCTTGTTCTTCTCTGCAACTTTGTCAACCCTCAACTCCTTGCAACTTTCCAAAAAGGTAATAAATCTCCATTTCTCTACTTTTATTTATTTGTTTTTGGGCTAGGGTTTCTTGAGAAACTGATTGAAACCACTTTCATTGTTAGAGTACACTAGATGGGTAAGTGATGATCTTTTTATTAATCTGTAGATAGGCTTTTATTTCTGTAGGGTTAGCTTTTGGTGTGCTTGTATTAATTCATGCTATGCATATACTTGTCTTAGATGCGGAAACTGCTTATAGTTTTGAAAATGCTTATTTAGATTAATTGTTGTTTAAGGCCTAATTCGTGAATCGGCGGCCAACACTACACCAAAACAGGCTTTTAGCGGCGCTTTATGGAAAACGCCACTAAAAATAGGCATTAGCGGCGTTTTCCAGAAAGCGCCGCAAAAAACCTAAGCCCAACGACACCGTTTTTTGAGCTTTCGGGGATTTAGCGGCGTTTTTAAGAAAGCGCCGCTAATGCTCAGGGCTTTAGCGGCGTTTTTGAGAAAGCGCCGCAAAAAAACCTAAGCCAAACGACACCGTTTTTTGAACTTTCGGGATTTAGCGGCGTTTTTAAGAAAGCGCCGCGAATGCTCAGGTCTTTAGCGGCGTTTTTGGTGAAGCGCCGCAAAAAAACCTAAGCCCAACGACGCCGTTTTCTGAGCTTTCAGGGATTTAGCGGCGTTTTTAAGAAAGCGCCGCTAATGCTCAAGTCTTTAGCGGCGTTTTTGGGAAAGCGCCGCAAAAAAACCTAAGCCAAACGACGCCGTTTTCTGAGCTTTCGGGGATTTAGCAGCGTTTTTAAGAAAGCGCCGCTAATGATCAGGGCTTTGCAGCATTTTTGGGAAAGCGCCGCAAAAAAACCTAAGCCCAACGACACCGTTTTGTGAGCTTTCGGGGATTTTGCGGCGTTTTTAAGAAAGCGCCGCTAATGCTCAGGGCTTTAGCGGCGTTTTTGGGAAAGCGCCGCTAATGCTCAGGGATTTAAAATAATTTAAAATATTTGTTAAAAATGGAAAAATTAAAATACTATTATTTAAAATAATTTTAAAGTTTTTTGGATACATTACTGCTTTTTTTAGTTTATATATTAAATAATTTCTTATATAATCGTAAAAGAGATAGTATTAATTTTAAAATATTGAATTTATTATCACTATAGTTTAGGGTATATGGTTTAGAGTTTAAGGTTTAGGTGTTACCATTTTAAGGTTTATGGATTATAGGTTTAGAGGTTATGGTTTATGGTTTAAAGGCTGGGGTTTAAGGTTTAAAGGTTATGTATTAAGGGTTTATGGGTTTAGGGTTTTAGGGTTTAAGTTTATGGTTTAGGGTTTAGGTTAACTAGTGTTTTCTAATCTATATATTAACTAATTTCTTATATAATTTTAAAAGATATAATATTAATTTGGTTCTTCAAAATCGATATAAGCTACATCCAAGGATATCCCCATCTTATCCCATCCAGGTTCAGTATTTTTAGTGTTCGGTTCAGTTTTTTGCTTGTTTTGCCTTGCCCCCGCCATGATCAAATAATTATATATGGATTTAGGGATTATAGTAAGGGTTGGGATTTAAGGTTTAGGGGTTAGTAGTTAGGGGTTATGGGTTAAGAGTTAGTGATTTAGGGGTTAGGATTTAGGGATTCAAGGGTCAGGTTAGGGTTTAGATTAATTAGTTTTAAATTTTTATATTAAATATGTTTTATATAATTGTAAAGAGATAATAATAATTTTAATATATTAAAATTATGAGTATAGTTTATATTATTTAAGAGATATATAATAGATAGACTTTATGTATATTGAATGGCCAATTTAGGGTTTAAGGTTTATTTGAGATTTATTAAATGATACAATTTTATACAATTAATTAATATTTTTACATTTTAAAATATTTGATATGGATATATAGGTAATTATTTAATTTGGATAGGTCCAAATTATAAGAAAAAATACAAAAATAAAATGATATGGGTATATAGGTAATTATCTAATTTAGATAATTCTAACTTAATAATTAATTACACTCATTTTATCATTTGTTTTCTTATTAAAATGTTATTTTGTTCAAAATAAAATAATTTTTTATGCGTTTATAAAAAACGCCACAAAAATAAATTTTCTTTAAAAATAGCGAGATTTTTAGCATAGCAAAACAAAGGTCGTTTTATTCCAAATGTAATAATTTTATGCGTTTTTATGTAAAACGCATAAAAGGTGAGCAATAGCGCTTTTATAAAAACGCCACAAAAAATAATTTTATTTTAAAAATAGCGAGATTTTAGCATAGCAAAACAAAGGTCGTTTTATTCCAAATGTAATAATTTTTTGCGTTTTATGTAAAACGCCGCTAAAAGGTGAGAAATAGCGTTTTTATAAAAAACGCCACAAAAAATAATTTTATTTTAAAAAATAACGAGATTTTTAGCATAGCAAAACAGTGTCGTTTTATTCCAAATGAAATAATTTTTTGCGGCGTTTTACATAAAAACACCGCAAAAAGTGAGTAATAACGGTATTTTTATAAAAAACGCCACAAAAAAATAATTTTAGTTTAAAAAAATTGCGCCATTTTATAAATTCCCCCCTTTAAACTAAAATTATTTTTTGTGACGTTTTTTATAAAAACGCTCTTTTGCAGCGTTTTTATAAAAAACGCCACAAAAAAATAATTTTAGTTTAAAAAAATTTCACCATTTTATAAATTCCGGCGCGCGAAATCCTCATCTTTTCCCCCTAAAATCCCTAATTTCCCCCTTGAAACCCCCAACATTACAAACATACCACCGTTTAAAACTTTTAACTCCATGCCCATTGCTATCTTTTCTTCCTCAACCCCCATTCTTAAACGCCCAAATTTGGGAAGCTATTTTTTCTTTCTCTGCAAAACTTTCCTGGTACACATTTTTGCTGGACGGGCATAATTTGGAAGACTCAAAGCAAAGCACTGCTGAGTTTACTCAACCCTATTTTATAGCATGTAACAATAACCTGCTTTTAATGTAGGCTGTTTTGCTAGTACCTTGAGGGCATATCCACTGCTAGTTTTAGTATAGTCTCGACTTTTAGGTTGCAAAGTCGATCAATCCTAGTAAATGAGTATAATTATAGAAATTATTTACTGTGCTTCTCGAGGTCGTTTATTTTAGGGATTTAGTTAATGATTTTTTTGACTGATTGTTTTTTTTTAGGTGCAAAATCTTCTTCAACAAATGGTGAGTTATAACTGGACCCATTCTACAGTTGTTTGAATATATCTCAGTAATTGACAAATATTTCATTTGCAGCAATCCAGGTTTCAAACAATGTCGGAGTCCATCATCACAAAGAATATCCTTTTCGTATATTTATAGGGGGAATTTAATGAATTTGAAGTTTTTACTGTGCAATACCGGGCCTGGTTGAGATGCTATTAACCCTGAACCTTAATCTGTGGCAACCCCAAATCTAATATGCTAGATGATTTTTATTTTCTAAGATAATTTGTCCTAGCTTACATTCAATCTAGAAATACATTTCAACATTGTCTCTAGTTACTATGAATTGGGTTCATTTTTCTTCAATGTTTTAGGGTGATTTCGGTGTGGATTAGTTTTGGGTTTAGATGATTTCGATCTTAGCTTTCAGTTGTTTTTAATTTGGGTTCTGAGGTTTATTTATTGGGTGTGGTTTTAGATCATTAGGGACACAATTCACTTCAGAGTTATGTTAATTTGGTTTTGAGTTAAATTTTGTATGATCCAATTGAGTTGAGTTAAAAAAGTGTTTTCTGGGTTTTATAATTTGCTTCTTTTATAACTGCTTTTCTTTTTTTGTTCATTTATATTCTTATGTTTTCCATGTGTTTGTTTTAATGCCTGTTTGGTATTTCACATATATATATGTTTTGTTGGCTTTGAAGGTAAGAAGATCCTCATCATGGTGAGAGGCAAAGCACAAATGAGGCGCATACAGACCGATACGAGCAGGCAAGTTACATTTTCAAAGCAAAAATAGCTTACTAAATATTTGCTTTAGTTACTTAGGTCGGCCAAGATTTTGTTGGCAGACAACCTTAGGTAAAGTCACCATTTAGCCATGTGCTCCTTTACTGCTCAATATCTATACTTCCATCAACTCTTTGAATGACACAAGATTAACTACAAAGGGTATATAACAGTTTCATCTTCATCAGTAATTGTTTTGATTATATTAGACAGAATCAAAACTTATATGAAATCAAATATTTTGCCTCATTGAATCCCCATCTCAAAAAAAGCTTTTGTTTTTTTATTCTTTTAAATTTTGTTGTTTTAAAATTGCAGGAACTTAGAGAAGCTTCGGCTAATATTGAACCAAAGCATCGAAACGACATTGCAGATTTAATAAATAGTTACAAAAGTTTATACCCAAAATGGGTTTTTGATCTCAGGTAATTTAAAACTCTTATTTACTTAATGGTGTAATTTTGAATTGCATTGGAAACTTTAATTTGTTAGAATTTGATCCCAAAAACTCCATGTTGCTAAAAGAGAATATATTTAAATACCTGGCTTCTTGCTTTTTTATAATTTTCGGTTCGAATGGTTTCTTGCTTTTCCACCACCCCCTAAATAAAATTGCCGATTCTCTTGTAAATAATTTAGAGAAATAATTAAAAGAAAAAAAGTAAACCCATATTTGCATAGGATTTTGGACCTTCACCTCTTCTCTTCTTATCGTTATTTTCAGCTGAAAAAGGCTTTTACATTAATCACCCTTGAAGTTACTTTCTACAGGTAATAATAAATTTTCCTTTTTTTCCTGTCTGCTTATTGGGTTTCTTTTAATTCATTCCTTAACTGGTTCATGTTGATTTTTTTTATTTTTTTTGCGTATCTTCTTCGATTTTCTTCTGAATTTTGTTTGATCTAAGCTTATAATGGGGAGATACCCATATTCTATTTAGTCTTAAATTTTATGATTTCACTTCCTATAGAAAAATTAATGCATGTTTTTGTCTTTCAATATAGGAAGCAGGTAAGCATGTGAGTTCAAACTATTTGGTAGATTTTAATCAAATTGATTGAATTGCCAGGATTTATACTTTGCAATATATATATATATATATATATATATAGTTTTTATTTGTTCAATGTTCTAACTGAAATTTATGCCAATGAAAAACTTCTATATCTTTGACCAAGTCAATTTCTTTATTTCTCTTTAGGATTTTAGTGTGCTTAAAACTTTAATTTTTTTATGCTATTAAAGCATTGGATTATCTTTGCATGCTGCAGGAACAGGCTGCTTTGCTAACATGTTGAAATGTTGATTTTGATAATTCCTTACATATTAAATATTGAAGTGTTGATATTCAAGCTAGTAATTTAACAGTAAGGTTTATTAATGTTATCCAATTAATTGGACTAACTTATCAGGTTTTGTAAATTAAAGGGATAAAATTCATAATTAGACCTTTACTTATTTATTTTTATTCCAAAGTGTTACCTTGAAAGTTAGTATTGGTTTAATTTTCCAGTACTTATTGTGTGTATGTTTTGCTTTTATTTATTTGCAGATGTGGTTTTGTCTTCTAATGTATGAATCTGAAGTGCATTTCTATTCTTCTATTTGCTGTTAAGACTTGAAACTGAAGACAGAGCAATGAGACTTCTAAGTAATGTGTCATTTTTGTTGAAACCAGGGGGTTATTTTTTCGGTATTACTCCTGAAAAAGTGATTGCCAAAAATTGTTGTTTCTGGATTTGTGTATTTTTTTTCTTTTGGTTCTCGCTGCACTGCTTCGGAGGTGATTGTGTAAACATTTTAGTGTGATTTAGTTATTGTAAGAATATTTTTAACATTGTTAATTTTAATATTATTGTAGGAATATTTTGAATTATAATTCAGTTATCAATTTATATCATATATTTTTCATTGAATTTGAAGTATCATTTAAATTTGTCGTTTTTGGTTGGATTTTATGCTACAAGAAGGATTGTATATCAATGAAAATCGGATATTACAAATTTGCCAAAATTAGTGGCGTTTTTTAATAAACGCCCTTAAAGAACCGTACTTTTAGCGGCATTTGTGACAAAAGCGCCGCTAAAGATCAAGTTCTTTAGCGGCGTTTGTGGGTAAAGTGCCGCTAAAGGTCATGCTCTTTAGCGGCGTTTGTGGGTAAAGCGCCGCTAAAGAACATGTTCTTTAGCGGCGTTTGTGGGTAAAGCGCCGCTAAAGGTCATGTTCTTTAGCGGCATTTGTGGGTAAGCGCCGCTAAAGAACATGTTCTTTAGTAGCGGCGTTTGTGTGTAAAGCGCCGCTAAAGATCATGTTCTTTAGCGGCGTTTTTTTACATAAACGCCGCAAAAGTTAGCGACGTTGTCAATAACGGCATTTTTTGCGGCGCTAGTGAAAGCGCCGCAAATACTTTTAGTGGCGCTAAAAAGCGCCGCTAAAGGCCTAAAAAAGCGCCGCTAAAAACCTATTTTGGTGTAGTTACAGACCACATCCGGATTCGTGAAACTGCTTATAGTTTTGAAAATGCTTATTTAGATTAATTGTTGTTTAAGGCCGGATTCGTGAATCGGCGGCCGAGTACAGACCACATCCGGATTCATAAAACTGGTTATAGTTTTGAAAATGCTTAGTTAGATTAATTGTTGTTTAAGATCAGGCTAAGTTCATTAAGGAATGTATTTCATTAGGTTCATTAAGTTCATTAATTGTTGCTTATAGTTTAAGATTAGACTGAAATGTATTCATTTAAAGTTTGAAATTTTAAGTATGAAATTGCTGAACTGAATATACTTAAATTTGTTGAGGATATGGACTACTACTGATTGAAATAATAGGGAATTATGAGAGGTTAAATGCCAACTTTGGCCTCTGTCCAAATGCTGGACTTTCAGCATTTAATTTCCCTGTTTAAAGATGTTTAAACTTGTTAAAAAATGAAAAAAATTGTGTCAAATTGGCCTCTATCCAAATGTTTCGGATTGTTTTGTCGAAAAGTTAGATGAGATGTAATGTATTTCAAATCATGTTTTACCTTTTAACTGTGTACGTAGTTTTGGCTTAAATTTGCATGAAAAGACAACAACAAAGAAATCCTTTCTTTTGTTTGTTTTTGCCTCTTTTCGTAGGAAACAGAATTACAGAGAAGGTACATGTATGTATACCTAATAGGGCAAACAAAATTGGAATCCAAATTGCAGCTGAGACAGCACTCGATGTTTCAGCTCATCAATACAAACTTCTGTTGTATTAAGCACAAAATGTTTATTCATGATTACCGCTTGTTAATTGTGATTGCGAGCTGTTAAATGAAGACTCAGAATGATATCTTCTCATATTTTGGTGTCAATAGCTTTGGCACTGTTTTTGAATTTATGCAACTAATCTGATCAACAAGGAGTCCTTGTTGTGATTCGGTTAATTACCCGAATTTTTCGGTAATTCAGTTAATTTGGTTAATTCGGTTAATTTTTAACCAAAAATAAAAAACATATAATTTTCAGTTAATTCGGTTAACCGACTTAATTAACCGAAAAATTTTAGTTCGGTTAACGGTTAAAAATTTTGGAAGGTCGATTAATTCGGTTATAGCTATTTCGGGTCGGTTAATCGATCGGTTAACCGAATAAACACCCCTAAGCCTACTCATGCCCTTGGGATGACAAACTCTCTCCCACGGAAGCATCATCCAAAACCTTCCACTTTCTTTGCTATCCCACCACATTCTACAAATCTTGGATAGCATGTCTTCCACCACGCCCCTAGGAGCCAAAAAAACTGAAAAAGCATAAGTTGGTAGAGATTGAAGGACAGCAACTCCCTCTACTTTCCCTTCTATGTAAAAGGATAAGTTATTCAAACAAAAGAAAGAAAAATCATTTCCTTTTAAAGTTACTTAACTTTCCTCCCATTAACCTCAATCTAATCAAAGCGAAAGAGAATCAATAAAGTTTGGCTCTCGAGTGTCCAAAAATATGCACTATTTAAGAAAACGTAATTTTAAATCTAATCAGTAAGAAGTAAAGCTTGTAATGCCCCAAAAATCTAATTTTTGATTTGTTAAATTCTTTTATAAATAAGAATTTGTTTTAATAGTTAGGGGCATTGATAGTGTGTAGGAGGTCTTGGGTTCAATTATTTTTGCACCTAGCCTTATCTTGTTTGTTGGGCTTAAATATTATTTTCGGTCAATTCATAATAAGGATGAGTCTATTGGTTTAGTAGTAAGACTTTAACTTACTTTAAAGTTATGTGTTTGAATCCTTATGTGAGCAAAGTAACAAATTTTTTGCTATTTCTATTTGAGCCTCCCTTATGGTGATTGTGTTAAAAATAAAACTTTATATTTGGATAATCTGATAAAAATAAGAAGTTGGGTTGGTTTTAGTTTTTATTTTCTTTAAATATTTTATTTCTTTTCTTTTAAAAAATAAATAAATCTCAACAAAATCCCCTAATTTTCTCTACACTTGGCACGTTCCCATCTTTCCCATTTTTTCCTACCTAATTGTTTCACGTTGTTCCAGTAAAAAGAAATTGCTAGCATTTGTTTCTTTTTTTTTTCTTTCCTTTTCAACTTCAATCTTTCTTTACTTCTTATTTATGGTACCGTGTGTCAATTCGATTTTGGTGGTAGACGTGTGACTGATTGCTAGGCTATTTCATTCTTGAGTAAGTAGTGTTGTTCTTCTCATTATCTTTTGTTAAAATGAGGATCTGTGTGTGTTGCGCTATTTCATGTTAATCATTTGAGTTCTCTCAAGGGAAGTTCACGAGGCGTTTGATCCTTCAGCAAGTTAAGCTCTGTGGTATTCAACTGTGTCATTAGGGGTAAATTTGATATAGTCGATGAATTAAGTTGAATAATCAAAGGGAAGAAAGAAAGAACAGAAGAAGAAGAGAAGGAGAAGAAGTTGAGAGGAGAAAACCAACAGAAGGAAAAATGGCCTGTTTTTCATTATACCCTCCTTGCTGTCCTAGGAGGTTAAAAGGTACAGCCAAAACAGATAAACAGTTGTCCAAAGCAAAGGCAAAACTTACTGTTTCATTTAAACGGTCCTTTGTACACTGAAATCGGAATTAAACTAAACGCAATGTTTAACAATAAGCAAATTAGAAATTAAAAACAAGTTGAAATTGGCAAACTTGAAACCCTGAGCTCCATTTGGCCTGTATCAGATACTCGCTTCTTGAATAGGATCCTTGTCCTCAAGGATCAAAAGTAGGGTACCTGTGCTGTAATCCTTGTAAGTCCTCCCATGTTGAGCCTTCTGGATAAGTGTTGAACCATTCAACCAGCACCTCTGTCGCAGCCTGATTGCCCTTCTTGACCATCTTTCTGTCTAATATTCTCATGGGTTCCTTGTCGATGACGCCATCAGTCCCCATTACAGGTAGTATAGATGAAGTTGGTGTCTTATCAATGTGCTTTTTGAGCTGGGAAACGTGGAACGTAGGGTGAATTCTTGATCCGACTGGTAAGGTTAGCTTGTAAGCAACTTGACCCACTTTAGCTTCTACAAGGAAGGGTCCAAAGTATTTAGGAGAGAGATTATGATTCTTCAACTTGCAGAGTGAATGTTACCAGTATGGTTGTAACCTTAAGTACAACCAATCCCCTACTTTAAAACTCCGATCAGATCTTTTCTTGTTGGCAATTTGTCTTATTCTCTCTTGAGCCCTTTTCAAATGGAAGTGAAAAAGTTTCCTCATGACTTCTCTGTTTTGCAAGCTTCGGTCTACAATAGCTACATTGGAAGAGCCAGCTGGGTAAGGCAAGTGTAGGGGTGGTGTTTGACCATAAAGGGCCTCATATAGGGTGGTGTGGATTGCTGAGTGGTGTGTGGTATTGTACCACCATTCAACTCCTTAGGACATTCACTCACCATGCATCTTAGATAGCCTTCTAGATACCGGTTCAGAATTTCAGTCTATCCATTTGTTTATGGATGGTATGCTATTGACAAGCAAAGTTTAGCTCCTAATCTTTTAAACAATTCTTGCCAGAAATTACTCACAAAAATCTTGTCCCGATCTAATACAATTGTTTCAGGAATACCGTGTAGCTTGTAAACTTGTGTCAAGTATTCTTGAGCTACGCTGATGGTTGTGAAATGGTGTGAGGGAGGTAAGAAATGCCCGTATTTTCTGAGTCTGTCAACTACCACTAGGATGGTGCTTTTGTTACAGACGATAGCTAAATCTTCTATAAAATCCATGCTGATAGCCTCCCAAGCTCGATCGGGGATAGGTAGGGGATGTAGGATACCAGGGGAGGCAACATGGTCTGTCTTGCATCGTTGACAAACAGGGCACTCTCTGATCCATTTCCTTATATCCTTGGTTAGGTCCTTCCAGTATATTTGTTCAGATATTCGTACTTTGGTAGCGTGCGCCCCTGAGTGACCTCCCAATGGGCTACAGTGAAAACATTCGAACAACTCCCTCTTGAGTTTTATGTCGTTCCCTATAACTGCCTTCCCTTTTCTCCTTAGTACCTACCCATTCCACGAATATTTTGGATGCCTCTGAGGGTCCTCTTGAAGCTTAATGCATACTTGGTGCGACTTGGGGTCAGATAAAGAAAATTTCACCACTCTCTTCCATAAGTCTGACCATGAAGTACTCCCCACACATTGAAGGAGTTGTCCTTCGAATTCGTGGGCCTTCCTAAGCAAAGCATCAGCTACCAAATTTTGAGCACCCTTACTATATGTGATGTAGTAGTCATAACCGAGCATTTTAATGACCTATTTTTGTTGAAATGGAGTAATAGCTTGTCGATCAGCTAAAAATTTTAAACTTTGGTGATCAGTTCTGATTTAAAACATCCTTCTAACCACATAGGCGTGCCATTTTTTTACTGCCAAGAGAACCACAAGTATTTCCTTATCATAGATAGAAAGTGCTTGATGTTTCACTCCTAACCCTTTGCTAAAAAATGCCACTGGTCTCCCTTTTTGGTGTAACACGGCCCCGACCCGTTGACCACATGCATCCGTGTCAATGCAGAATTCTTTATTAAAGTTAGGCAAGCATAGCATTGGTGCTTGGCATACTGCTTGCTTTAACATTTCAAAGGCAGCTTGTTCATGGTTGGTCCAATTCTAAGGGGTGTTTTTCTTGAGTAAATTGGTCAACGATCGAGCCATAACCCCATAGCTTCTTATGAATCTTTTATAGTAACCCGAAAGGCCTAAGAAGCCCCTTAATTCTTTGACCAATTTGGGGTGGGCCAATTTGAAACTCCCTCTACCTTTGCGGTATCCATCGTCACCTCTTCTGCAGCTATAACATGCCCCAAATACTCTATTTGATGAGTGCCAAATGTATATTTATTTTGCTTGACAAACAAATGGTTGTTCCTCAAAAGCTGCAACACCTCTTGTAAATACATCATATGTTCAGTCCAACTACTGGAATAGACAAGTATATCGTCAAAAAATACCAAGACCAACCTTCTTAGTAAATCTTTGAAGATAGCATTCATCACTGCCTGAAAGGTTGAAGGTGCATTGGTTAAGCCAAAGGGCATAACCAAAAATTCGTAATGCCCTTCATGTGTTTTAAAAGCAGTTTTGCTAATGTCTCCCTCATATATTCGAATTTGGTGAAAGCCCGATCGAAGGACCAATTTGGAGAAAAAGAGAGCTTGTCTAAGCTCATCTAACAGTTCTTCTATAGTGGGTATCGAAAAATGATCCTTAATGGTTAGTTGGTTCAGGTGGCGGTAATTTACACACAAGCGCCAACTCCCGTCTTTTTTCTTAACCATAACAACCGGTGAAGAAAAATAGTTGTTACTGTCTCTTATGATCCCAGCGGGCAACATCTCCCTGATGAGCTTCTCAATTTCTATCTTCTGTATTGTAGGGTGCCTATACGGCCTCACATTCACCACATTTGTCTCGTCATGCAATGGTATTCTATGATCTTGTGTTCTGACAGGGGAAGTGTATCAAGCATTCGAAATACATCGTCATATTCTCTTAAAAGTTGTTGCAAATCTGTTAGAGTAGATGCAGGTGTCATTTTTAGCTTGGTGTGTTGTTTGGCAGCCAATATCATGGGACAATGACCGAGTGGTGTCATAGACAAGCATTTGGACATTTGTTGACCCGTCAGTATATGTAAGCCTCCAGGTTAAATACCTTGAAGCAAGTAATCGTGGCTCTCGTGTTCGAACTTCATAGTGAGAAGCTGGAAGTTCCAAGTGATGGCTCCTAAAGAAAGTAACCACTGTATCCCAGTACCAAATCGTAACCTTTCACCGGAAGGACCATAAAGTCAGTTACAAAACTGTAGCCTTGTGTTTGCCACTCAATAGCTTGACACCGTCCCCTCGTGTACAAACTTCCTTCATCAGCAACCATAATCTCCATTTTATTAGCTGGTTCCACAGATAAGTTACCTCTCTTGACCAGTTTGGAGTCCACAAAGTTGTGTATGCTACCCGAGTCTACCAATATTATCACATCAATGTGCCCAATTCTAGCTGCAATTCTCATGGTGTTATGCCCTTGGGATCCCTGTAATGCATGTAATGAGAGAACAGGAGGGATGGCTTTAACTTCGGGTTCTGTATTCTCAAGCTATTTGGAACAATCTTGAAACTCTTTCGTTGGGCAGGTTATGGCCTCCATTCCTATTTCATTGTGAGATCCCACCGCTAGCTAACACAGTTGGGACTTCACGCACTTATGTCCTGGGGTATACATTGCGACGCACCAGAAACATAGCCCTTTTTTCTCCTATCCTCTATTTCGGCTTGGGATAAGGACTTGGTTAGAGTGCGATGATTGTTTAGAGGTGGTTTCAGTTTGTTATGGGTTGGAGAAAGTCTTCCAGAAGTGGGGACATGACTGATGGGTTTGGGGTTAGGAAATAAAGGTTTAGAATACCTCCACTCCCCCATTAGAGAATGCCTTTTGACCATGTTTGTAGATACAATGCCTTCGACCTGCCTAGCTAACATAAAAGCTTCTAACAACATTTGAGGTTTGAATAATCTAAGGTACTGGCCAACTTCCACTTTAAGATTACTTATGAATATACTTAAAGCGTAAGGTTCAGGCAAGTGTAGCTGGTTGAAAATGCTTACAAATTGGTAGTGGAACTCGTCAACAAACCCCTGTTGCTTCAAGGTGACCAACTCAGTCATCGGGTCAGTAAAGTTGGAAGAGCCGAATCTCTCTTGCAGCCTAGGAGCATAGGTTTCCCACGATAACATTTGAATCCCTCCATGTCGTTGGCTCAAAAAGTGGTGCTAGTCCAATGCTAGTCCAATGCTTTTCCTTCCATATGAAGCATAACAGTTCTCACCTTATATTGTTCCAATATACCTTCAGCTTCAAAAAATTACTCTAATTTCGACCATTACCCTCAGAAGTCACCCCCATCAAACCTCGACATTCAAACTTGGAGTTTCTTCCCATAGAGTCTAAGGTACTAGCCCTTGAATGGATGCCCATGTGACTTGATTCGACCATAGGTGACAATAAAAGAGACTCATTTGGTGGAAATCTAGGAGGCGTACCCCCCAACACCCCCTTTCCCGTGTCTGATATTTGCTCCTGAGTGGTTGGGGTCACACGTCCGACATGCTGGTCAAAGAAATTTTGGAGCTCGGTTCGAATGCCAAGTTTTATGGTTTCATAAAACTCTTTAAAGTGAGATTCTATTCGAGTGTCCATTTGGGGTACATTGGTTTACTGTTGAGCGAGTTCCTGTTGCATCAGCCCCATGTCTTTTTGCATGACTCTCATATCCTTTTGCAGTCTCATGGTGACACCATCACCGGCTATCAATATCGTTATGGCTCTGATACCCTTGATATCATCAGTGAATTGAGTTGAATAATTGGAGGGAAGAAAGAAAGAACAGAAGAAGAAGAGAATGAGAAGAAGTTGAGAGGAGAAAACCAACAGAAGGAAAAATGGCATGTTTTTCATCATACCCTCCTTGCTATCATAAGGGGTTAAAAGGTACAGCCAAAACAGATAAACAACTGCCCAAAGCAAAGACAAAACTTATCATTTCATTTAAACGGTCCGCTGTACACTGAAATCAAAATTAAACTAAACGCAGTGTTTAACAACAAGCAAATAGAAATTAAAAACAAATCAAAATTGGCAGACTTGAAACCTTGAGCTCCATTTAGTCTGTATCAAAGTCGTTAAATGTTGTGCTGGGAACTTCAATCAACATAGTTTTGCCCATTTATTTGTCGATTTTGCATTTAGATTTTGTAAAATAACATGTTAATTGACTCGTATTTTCTGTCAAATTAGGTATTGGATTACTCGATTCTTGGAATTACATTAGAAACAATCAAGGTGTGTAACGAAAACTCAAGAAAACAGTGAACAATGAAAACTAAAAAAGGAGATTGTATAATTATGTAGTAGGTCGTCTGTGGCACACGGTCATGTGACAAGTCGTGTGCTGGACCGTGTGAGACACACAATCTATGCCAATTGGGCCGTGTGGACCCAAATTCTAAAATTTTACTCTAGGACCGTAAGCGTCATTCGGGTCTAACGTAGGCCTTCTGTAGGGTCCGTAAAACATAACTTAAGCTTTTTAAACATGATCTCTAATGTTATGTTAATGTGAAATATTGATATGTGTATGCATGGTTATTATGATGTATGCTCGCATGATCTGAAATAAAGTAAGTCTGATCTATTTTTCATCAAGCATGATCTGTATCTATTATAAGAGTATGTATGACATGTATATTCTGATATCCGATAAATTTTTTATGTGCATTAAGGTGGGATTTGTGTTTTGGAGGAAGTGTGGGCAGTTTAATTATCTGTCGTATTTGGTGGCTCAGCCACATGTATAATTGTATTTGGTGATAAACCGCCTATTGATCTAGCAACTAAGCTGCAAATATTCTGAAAAGTGTCATACTGACACTAAGCGGTGTGTAAGGTTAGATAGGTATTTGATACCCTATATGTTGTGTTGGATGGTCGTAGATGGTGTGTAGCGAATAGGGGTAGGAATATAAATATGCATCCGATATGTTCTGACACTATTTTTGTATTCGGGATATGTCTGAAATGATTCTTGTTGGTTTTATGATATGCTACACATTGAGTTCGAAGCTCGTTCTGTCAAGTAACTCTCAAGCTTAAGACGGGTCATAGCAACGGGAGCTCGATTAAAACGTTTATTATTTGGTATTTACAAAAAAATTGGTTTATTTTGTTTTGGACTATTTTTGACTGTTTAAAGTTTAGATTTTATTCTGATTTCCGTTTTAAAGTACTTTGACATAATTTTTATGATACTCACTGTATTTGTAAAACTATGGTTTTCCAACAACATATCGTATTTTAAAAAATCGAGTAAGATTAAAAATTTTGCTACAAATCTAAATATTTAAAAAGTATAAATAATCAACGGTTTCATCGAATTTGGTTAAGAAAGAAATGATCGCTAATAAACTGGATTTTTACTTAGTAATAATTAGCATCAACTTTACAAATCAAACAATTTTTGGGTTTTTTTCAAATGTTTTGCAGTAACATCACCAGATCTGGCCATAACGTCTAGGCCAGGTTTAGAGTGTTACATTTGATGGTATCAGAGCCTAGGTTCAAAACTCGAGCTATGATTTGGGTTTAAATTTTTGTAAAGAATGTTTTATTTTAACAAAGTGTCTTTCTGTTAAAATCTGAAAAAACAAGTTTTTGAATACCGAGTCTCCAGCACCAATCATGTAAGTACTTTTGCTTTAGTTAAACTGCTTAGTTAGAAATAATACTGTAGTTTAAGTAAAACTCTTGGTTTAGTTAAAAACTATAGCGACACTAAAAAATATTATGATATGATCTTTGGCATAAGACATTTGATAAGAAAATTTAAATTGATACATAAAATTCTACCAATGTAGATAAAATACAATGAGTGCATGTGGAACTCGTGGATGTGGTACCCGTGAGCGCGGCGGGCGTCAAAGAGGAGCTGGAGCTGAGCCATCTTCGATGGGCAATATACCCAATTTGGATACAAGTGAAACCATGGGTACACATACTGCTAAGATTGGTCTTAGGCTCAGACGGTTGGGGACGATGTATTGCTCTAAGCCATATTGAGAGTTTAGAGAGGGTTGTTGGGACCCATTCTGGATCTGGGAGCCGAGGGTCAGTAACTGAACGACTTTGGTCCAATGGTGTTAAGCTGTTTAAGGGCGTTACTGGGGTCGCTCTAGCTGTGGCCGAATATTGGTTGGAGGCTATAGAAAGGATTATGAACGATATCGACTACACTCCTGAGCAAAAATTAAAGGGTGTTGAGTCGTTGCTTCACGATGAAGCTTACCAGTGGTGGTTGACCATTGATTATGGTATTCAACTTGATCAAATTACTTTGGAATATTTTAAAAATGTCGTCCAGGGAAAGTATGTCGGCGCGAGTTATGTGGAGGCTCGTAGACGCTATTTTATGGGCCTTACTCAAGGGGATATGACTATGGCCGAGTATGAGGCCAAGTTTTTGAGGTTGAGCAGATATGCTCGTGAGCTTGTCTCAATTGATTACAACAAGAGCATTTGTTTCGGGGAGGGGCTGAGGTATGACCTCAAGGTTTTGATAGCTCCACAGAGGGAGCGAGTTTTTTTCCCTCTTGGTAGACAAGACAAAGATTGTTGAGGAAGTCAAGCGCACTAAGCGCAAAAAGAGGGACTGAGAGAGAGGTTGGACTAAGACTATAAGGGATACAGGGCCCTTTAGCGCAAAAACGGGCCAGGTTTGATGGGCCTCCACGGGTTGAGACACCAGTTGCTGTTACTAAGACTCGTGTTTGTGGGGATAGTGGTAGACCCCATCCGAGTGAATGTTGGAGAAGATTGGAAGCATGTTTGGGATACGGGTCTATATATATAGGTAATCGTGCAAGTTTAATCTTCCTTCAACATTTTTTTTATAATTTCATATTTTTAAAATATATTTTAGAGTTTTATAAATTTTTAATAATTTTTATAATTTTTTATTCTAAATATTTAAAAAAAAAAAGAATTTTCGAATGATAAAGTATTGTGGGGTTATCATTTGACATATGACAGATAATGAATGGCTATAGATATTTTTATAACATAGAAAGAATTAGAGTTAAAATGCAAAATTTCACCATGCTACCGGGAAGTATTAAAATTTATCACTATACTTTATTCTGTCTAATTTGGCCCTTATAATTTGAGAATAGGGTTAAAATTTTCAAATGAATTTTATGTGATTGAGTTTTACCATTAAAATTTGAATTTTGTTGAATTTTACCACTAATGTTGTTTTTAATTAAATTTTACATTGATTTTGATGATTTGAAAATGAATTTTAACTAAAAATTCAATTTTAAATATTTTATTTTAATAGTTAACAATAAGCTAATTTACAAAATATTAAAACTATTAAATTAACTTAAAATTTTATTTAATAAAGAAATACTTGAAAATAAAAAATAAAAACAGAATAAGTTTACTCTTTTTTATAAATCTTTGTTTTTTCTATTAATTGTTAGTTTCATATTATTTTTATTTTTAAGTATAATATTATTTTCATTAAAGTTTCACTTCAAATTCTTTTAAATTAAAATTAAATAGTAAAATTCAATTAAAAATAAAATTTTAATAACAAACTTTAATAAAATAAAAGTAAAGTGACAAAATTAAAATAAATTTAAAACATACTGGTAAGTTATATTAAGCTCAAAAGTATAATGTCAAATACTAATAAAAACCAGTATAGATAAATTCAAGTGGTTAAAAATCGATTGAATTATTTTTTTATTTCAAAAATAATTTTTAATTGAACCAACTAGAATGGTCAGACCGATAAATTGATGGCCAGAGCGACCGACATTATAAAATGTTACGTCCTCATTTGAGAAAAAAAACCTGGAGGACCAGAACGAATAAAAGGCATACTTTAGGACTAAATGATGCATTAAGGCATTAAAGAAAAATCTCTAATTGATTGTATCAATCTCACAATCCTTCCCTTCCTCTCTAAAACCCCTTCATTAATGGGAGCAAAAAACAAAGTTCCAATAGCCCCAATTTCGTAGTTTACAATGGCTACTGTATCACCAGCAATTGCAACTTCGCCACAGACATTATCATTCTATTTGAAGAAAACCCATCTCAATATCTTACCCTCCCATTTACATGGCCCTACTGCTCGAAGCAATGACCTCTTTTTAAGGTCAAAATTTCAAAACCGGAAGTGTTTTCCAATTCCTTCTACCCGAACTAGAGCTTCCTCAAATGGGTTTCTTAATTCAGCTCATACAAGCAAAGAAGATGAAATATTGCCTTCTTTTGAGGAGGCTCCAGTGAAAATCATCTTCTGGGTTGTCTTCTGGGCTTCTTTGTCTCTTGTTTGGTACGCTGCATCTGGGGACGCTAAAGCGGCTACTGTTGCTGCCGACTCCATTAGAGCTTCAAGCTTTGGCCTCAAGATTGCCAATGCGTTGCGTGGCTTGGGTTGGCCCGATGAGGCCGTGGTTTTCACTCTTGCAACGCTTCCTATTCTTGAGCTTCGGGGAGCTATTCCTGTTGGTTACTGGATGCAACTCAAGCCTACACTCCTGACAATATTATCTATTCTTGGGTTAGCTTTTTTTTCTTTTTCGTTAATTGAGGATCTTTCAAGTCTTTAGTTCATTATAGCTTCATGTTTATAGAGTTGAGCTTAATTGTTGTGAAAGATTTTGTTTTAACCTGTTTGTTTTTGGAAAATTTTGGCTTCAATAGTTTCCATAGAATGCATACTTGTCACTGAAATTTTAAGGTAGCATTTTTTGTTTTTTGTTTTTAATAATACTGAAAGTTAGTCATAGGGATGTAAAATAGGCAAATATGCTGGTAAGCTATTTGGGTTAGTTTAAAAAGTAAAATTTATATTTGGTTTGATTACTCTGAAGTCAAGCTTGAGCAATTTGAGGTATTGAACGAGCTAATTTTAATATTGTAATGCATGTGCTTGAGTGTACTAAAAATTAACAATTAATTTCTTATGCATAATTTTTCTGGGAAATTAAATAAGCTGATGATAATTTTTTTTTCTAAAAGTATCATTTAACTGCAGGAATATGGTTCCAGTGCCATTCATTGTACTTTACCTGAAAAGATTTACTACATTTCTTGCTGGGAAAAACCAGTTTGCATCTCAGTTACTTAGCAGTCTCTTCGAGAGAGCCAGACAGAAGGCTGGTCCGGTGGAAGAATTTCAATGGCTTGGCCTAATGCTTTTTGTGGCTGTTCCTTTCCCTGGAACGGGAGCATGGACTGGAGCCATTGTAGCTTCGATTCTTGAAATGCCCTTCTGGTCAGCTGTATCAGCCAATTTCGTTGGTGTTGTGTTTGCCGGGCTTCTCGTAAACTTGCTGGTGAACCTCGGTCTCAAGTACGCCACTGTTACCGGTATCTTTCTCTTCTTTATATCGACTTTTATGTGGCAAATCCTTCGGAATATTAAGATGTCTTCGAGCGCATCAAACTAATGTTGAATTACTTATTGAAATTGCCCCTTTTTCTTCTACCATGTCTGGATTTGTATGATTCATCTATCAGAATCTTAAAGGGCATCTCTGTTATATATGCAAACCCTTATTCAATAATTAAGATTGTGATTTTTAGGAGCAGAGACTTAGAACTATACATGGTCTTCATTTTCTTGTTATCCGTGATCCATCACAGATTCAGAAATAGCTATGAGGCCATGATCCTTGAAAACATGAAAAAGTTCAGAAAATTGAACATTATATCTCACATCCCGAGTCCAAGCTGCGTGGTATTCAACCATTAGTAGGCAAAATCATGTGTTAAATCCTCCCTCAGTTTGTGAGATTGAATGAAAATTAGTCGAATCAGTTGGATTTTCCAACATCCTTTGCAAAGTGAACACCGTTACCATATTGCTTCAACTATTCATTTTCTTAAGCATTTACGCTGGGTTCTATATGAATATGATCTCCAAAAATGAAAAAATAAAATAAAATAAAATTCTATACATTTACAGGGTTACAGAAAAATCTCAACGGGCTAAACACAATGATAACGTGAAGGTCAATTTCTGCTTTGCTTAAGTTGATTTAATATTTGTACTTCAGTTTGATCAATTTTTGGCATAGTGCTTTTTGGTTTTTGAGATTTTAGTCTTGAACAAATAGTATAAGTTAAATCTCTTTAGTTAAATTTTGCTATTAGTTTTGTATTATATTTAAAGTTGTAGTTTTAGTCCATGTTCTCCAATTGAATAATTTTAATTTCTATATTTTTCAAGTCTGAAATTCCAGTTATAATGCAAACAATAGTCCTTTAATATATTAATTGGTTTTTATAGGTAAAATGTAAAAATAAGTTGATATCTCATTACACATATGATAATATGCTGGTCGCATCAATTTTTGAAAAGTGCAAAATTTAATAAATTTAGTAGTTACCATTTGGTTAAAAGCTAAAATTTTAAAAGTACCAAAGATTGAAAATAACCAAATTACTAATGCACAATATAAGAATATAAGTGCTAATAGTAGAATTTAATTTCAAAAACAAGATAGTAATAGTATTTTGAGTAAATTACTCAATTAATAACCCTCAAGATGGTAATAGTATTTTGAGTAAACTACTCAATTAATAACCCTAAAATAGGGTTAGATTTATTTTGATCACTCTAAATTTTTTTGTCAATTTAGTCATTGCTATCGAAAAATTGTTCAAAATGATCACTTAACCATTATCTCATTAATGGATTGCTAACTAGACTTGCTAAAAGAGAAAAATTATTCTTTTAATCTTTTTAAAATTACAAAATTTTAAATTAACCCCTTTAAGTCCTCATAAAACCCATGTTAAATAACATCAAAAGTGTTAAAGTTGTGTGACTCAAATTCTAAGAGATTTGCTTATATTTTCTTTCTAGAAGATTTAGTATTTATTAGTATAATATATTTAGCATTTATTAGCATATTTATTTGATTTACTAATTTAGCCTATGAATAGGTTCTTTTACAACATTAGAAAACACACCCATTAGAGAATAGAACTCATAATACATTTAGAAAATTTTGTGTTTACGTTTTGAGGGTTCTTTGTTTTTGAGTTTTTTTGGGTTTAGTTTTTTATCTCCATCTTTTGTACTCTTCGTTTTTGTCATTATAGTAAAATTATCTTTGCCCGTGGTTTTTTATCCTCCTTGGAAGGGTTTTTCCACGTTAAATTTGTGTGTTTAATTTCTTAGTTTATTCTGCTATTTTTTATTACTTGTTGCTTAATCGGGTCGATCCTAACAAAAAGAATCCTAGATCCAGCTTTTAATATGCTTCTGCTGTCATCTTCTCCCACTATCTCCTCTGCTTCTTCCAATCTTAAAATTGAAGTAAATTTCTTAATTGTGCATGTTTTCTAACACTTTAAAAAAATAAAAATAAAAATAAAACCATTTAAGAAATTGAAAAAATATAAAAAAATTTCAAACTTATTTATAAAAATTGAAAACTTATTTAAAATCTTAGAAAATTTCAAAATTTTCTAAAATAATATATAATATTTTAAGAAAATATATAAAAACTCAAAATATTAAAAATTTTATAAAATTATAAATATTTAAAAATATATAGAAAATTCAAAAATTTAAAAGAAATTAAAAATGGTATCTAATGTTGAAGGGGCATGTTGCACCACACACAAGCTGTGGCGCGGCACAAACACTTTAAATGTAAAATAGGTAATATTAGGGTGTCGTGTCACGCAATGCACAGGCTGTGGCACGACACGCCTGTGTTTTCAGCCGAAATCGAGTCATTTCAAGCATAAAGCCTATTGAAATTCTATTTATAACCACTGGTTTTAGGCATAAGAACACACAATCTAAAACACCCAAAAGAGAGAAAAAAATCCCTTTGGAACCACCACACGTCTTCCCCGCCATTGAGCCTCGATCTTTCGCACTTTTAACCTCTGATTCACCTAAGTAAGTGTTCATGCCCTCTTTTCATTTTAGTTTTCATTCTACATCGATCAAGAATCAAAGCTTGTCGAAAATCACCCAAGGTATCATTTTTATTACTTGGGTTAGTTGTTATTATACTTTAATTTTACTATGGAACCACGAAAACAACCACGATCCACTCAAGCACCGATTAATATCAAGATCAATCGCTTCTATAATGCGAAATTTGAACGATTCTTTCTTCAAATGAGTGGACCATTGTTTATATAAGTACGTGGGTTCAATCCCACAATGCGGCATGTAATGAAATATGGGAGTTGATATAGTTCCATCGTTAGAACAAATTTTGTGCAACCCCGATTGAACCAACTGTTAACGTAGTAGTTTATGAATTCTACACCTCCCCAAAAGATAAAGAGAACCACAAACAGCGGGGGTGAGACAATCACTCGTATGTTCGTTCGAGGGAAAGAGGTGTCGATTGCACCGCACACAATTTGTCAATATTATGATGCCTCATATTATACCCATAACCATTTAGAAATGTTAAATTTAGTTACATTAGAAGACTTTTATATGGAGGGTATAATCAATTACTTGATTGGAGGGCGTAGCGAGTGGACTTGCCAAGCCAACTCCAAGGTACCTCTTAAATTTAACACGGCTATCATGTTCCTAATGGCAAAAATATGGATGTAATTTATTTATACCCGCCTAGCGCCTACCAACAATGCCTCTAACGTTACCGTTTATCAAGCGGTTATGTTTTATTCGATCTTGCAGCATGAACAAATTTGTGTAGGCCACTGGATTTACAAAGAGATGCTTAAGTGTATACAATATCAAAAGCAAAGTATGTACTTCACGCATCTGATTACCACCCTATGTTACCAAGCTAACGTCCCCAAGAAAAGCGTAATTGGGGACAACTTGTACGACCAGTTTCTCGAGCTCCAACGCAAGCAAAATCGGGGGAAGAAGTAAAGAAAAAAGCATAAGAGCAATTCCCAAGGGTTGATGAAGAGGAAGGGAAAAGCACAAACGTCAAGGATGATGGGCTTTACTGATATGTCGATATCGCATTGGTAGACCTGTTGCATGTAGGACATAGGAGACATTCTGATCCGCATCGTGAAACAAAATGGGTGTCCCACACCAACACCACTCCCTAACATGCTCGAGAGGTTCCCACCACCAGACGAGGAGGGTGACGATGATGAGAAGGAGGATACCCCTATCACACCATTGGACTATGAACAAGTATTTCACCCAGACCACTCATCGACGAGAGGCATGGTGATCCACGACTCAAGCTAGCACAGCTCGACCCAGACTTCGGGAAGGCAAGAAACGAAAGTGTTGGCGAGGCGCGATAGAGGCAAGGCCCAGATGAGGGAGGAATCAGAATCTGAGTCAGACTAATTTTAAACATTTATATATTTGGATTTTTGTACTATATTTTTATTTGGATGATTTTTAATTTTTGCATTAGTAATTAGTTAGGATTTAGTATTTTTCATATATATGTTTGTGTGCTTTTATTTTTCTTTGTAGAAACCCCACAAATTTTTTACGGCACTACAATTGCGAGAAAAAATCGAAAGGAGGAGTAGTCCCACCAATTGTGATGCACTTACCATGCCAATTGGGTAACTTCTTTCCTTTACATTTTTAATTGCACATTAGGGATAATGTGCCGAATAAAGTGTAGGGGTGACTTAGGAAAATTTTAAAAATTTTTCTTTTCAGTTATTTTATTTTCCTTGTTTCTAGTTTTAAATTTTCTTTTTAATTGCATGTTTGTGCGTGAGCTTGTAGAAATACAAGTGATTGGTTAGGAGCATATACCTAGGTTGCTTGTTTAAATTGTAAATTTAGCTTGAAATTAAATAATTTAGGTTATTTATATTTAGACTAATTAGTTTAGTTTATTACATTGTAAATATACCAATAGATAATTATATTTATAGAAATATAGAATGATTGAATTAAATAAAAAAATACTCGGTAAAATCCATGGTTATTGAAACAGTGCAGTATGACTAGTATAACCCTTATAAAAAGTGCCCAAGAAAAAATCTTGAGTATGTTGGCACATAAAAAAAATCATGAGGGTTATCATGGAAATATTACTGTATTAGAGTTCAAAGCATAGGCAAAAACAAACCGAGTAAGAAAAATATTATTCGAATTGACTGTACTCTACAAAAATAAGTACTATATTTGTATATACATTTTGATGGAGAAATATATTTGATTTTCTTTTACTTGTTTACTTTTTAATTTATTGAACTAATCTGTTTAGGTATAAATAACTTTGAATTGTTTAATTTTCTAGCTAGAATTACCAATTTAGGCAAAATTTCCTAGTGTTGATGCTCCAACCCAATCTCGTGTATTAAACTGGCTCAAGTACAGTTTATTGTCTTTACATGTTTATTTCTTGTTTTTCAGTTTTAGTTTTGTTTAGTTTGCTTGAGGACAAGCAAAGACTTAAGTGTGGGGGTATTTGACATATTGTCAAATGTATGCAGTAATTAATTCGGGTCAATTTCGCACTTAAATAGCTTGTTTTCTATGCAATTTAGGATTTTAATTTATGTTTATAGTATTTAGGCCTTAGGATTAGAAGTTAATCTTCCTGATTGGTTTATCGGTTTAATTCATTTATGTGTCTTTATTTATTTATTTATTTATTTTTGTTAGTTATTTATTTTTAATCTTATTAATTTACTTTATGATCCATCGTAATATAGGAATTAACTATTATTACTTAGACTTAGTATTGTAAAAAGTATTATCATTATTTGTTCCATCCACCCTTGGGTACGATCCAAGGAATACTTCCAATATTTCGTTGTACAACTATATTACAATTTGAACATTACACTTGTGGACACTGCTGTTCTCAATTCTTATATTTTTGGTGTTGTGTTTATTCTATAAACGATAACTCGTTTATAGGCAGTCACTGACTTTATTAGTATGTCGCATTATGGACCAACTTTCATAACAATTTCACGTACTTTTTACGCATCATGCAATTGTCCGCACATCATCTATCACATTTATGCACCTTTATACTAATACACTCCATTCCTTGTGCTAGCTTTTGATCCTTGTTTCGAAGAATCAATATTTTATTTCATGTCACTCTGTGGAGCCAATAGACCAATTATATCCACCGAACCTCCAACATTCTTCCTTGTTAATTCGAATACGTAAGTGCTCCCCTACAAGTTCAGGTGTTCACCAATCACGGTTTGCATCAAAGTGTCATACCATACCGGAGGTGAAACCTATAATACTGTATCTTCTTTTCACTATCATACGTATCAACCCTATGTTATCTCCTTATGCTATTATGGATACAGAGCTTATGCACCAAGAAAGGAGTTTTCATACCGATACATACGTAGGACTCATGTCTACGATTTACTGACATTAACAATACATGCATCACCCTATTTTCCACATTCCTTTGACATACGAACCAAAACCAAAGGTTAAGGCGACTTACCTGAATATACATCAGGACAATTTAAACAAGTTAATACAATTAACAGACATAAGGTACAAAGGAACTCACCAGAAACCTTCACACTGAGTTTCCTACTCGACAGGTTCTTTTCCCTTAGCACTGGAACCTTCTCTCGTATCTTTGGCTAAAAATACTCAAATAACTCTTTTAAATACTACAACCGAAATTCAACGAAATAACATGAATCAGTAAACGTGTAAATAGTTTCCAAAAGGAAGTTTTCTTACTGTCCAATATTCAGATGGAAACCCTAATAGACAGCTCTTATTACTACTTCTTTGTATCTGGTAAAACTTAAAGAAGGATTTAAGACTTTTCCAGCAAAGGACTTAAAGAAGGTAGCTTCTATAAGCTTAACAATTAGCTCTTCTGAAATCAATGAAGAACACTTCTGAGTTTTCTTCGATGATAATGAAGGTGAGTAGAGAAGATGAAATTCCATGCTACCAGGTTATCCTATTTATAGCTAAATATAGTCCAGATCCCACTCAAAGTAAATCTCTAATCAGTAATCATGTTCTCTAAGTGTCAATAACCAGGTTATCCATGCTACCATGCAACCTTGGCAAAGCTCTGCGAAATACATCACCGGGAAAATTGCCAATGCTAACCAGTTTAAATCTTGCGGCTTAGGTGGTTTCTCCAGAACAACCCTCCAATCATACATGTTTTCCAAATGAGGGTGTGACAAAATAAGAGCTTTGAACCTCATACCTTAATCATTTTCTCACTCTTACCAAGCTCTCTTTCTCTAGAGTTCAAACCCTAAGTACTTGGATGATGGAGATTATGAGAGAAATAGCTCAATCAATGTTTTGGTAAGAAGATTTTACTAAGAAATGATGAAAAAGGGTGAAAAATGAAGAGAAAAATAGGTAGAAATGGTGGGAAAATGGAGAAACCTCTTCTCTATTAGAGTCAACTGCTACTTGAAAGAGATGAGAAGATATTTCTCATCTTTTATTTTTTTAATAATATAAAATACATGGTAAATGATCAACAAATCAAAGGTTATTATACATGTGATAAAAAAAGAGGTTATTTTTAACACTTAAATATCAATTAAAAGGCTTCATCATCATCTCATCATCACAAGTCTAATTATCTCTAATATTTAATTCCATATATATTCCAAATGACCAAATTAGAGGTGTTCATGGGTCGGGCCGGGCTAGGTTCGGGCTGGGCCCAAAAATAATTTCGGCCCGCGTCCTAGGCTCGGGCCCAACCCTGCCTGAAATATGGGCCTAAAATTTTGTCCAAGCCCAGCTCGACCCATTTTTTAATAAACATCAAAAATTTATTTTAAAAATAAAAAAGTATTTTAAAAATATTTTAAAATTAAAAAAATAAAATATATATTTATTATATTTGGGTCGGGCCCGGGCCAAAAAAGTGGTGGCCGAGGCCCGGCCTGTTTTCTAAACGAGCTTCCTTTTTTTTTCCAAACCCATATTTCGAGCCTATATTTTTACCTGAACTCTCCCATATTTCGGGCGGGCCGTCCGGCCCATGAACACCTCTAGACCAAATTACCTTCAGTGGAAAAATTACTTTTTTGCATCTAGTCATGTATTTTTACCCAATTGGGCCAAATATAGTCCAGTTGACATAAATTATCTTTTAAAGGCTTCTCAGTAACTTAAAATTAATTAATCCATCAAAAATTCAAATTTCTCATATCAGAATCCTACTAAATCCCTTAATAATAGTGTAAAGTAAAATCAGATAAATTTTTGGGCGTTACATTTTATACTAGGTTAAAATATATCATAAGTCCTACTCTTCATGAATTTGGAATTCAGTCCCTGTACTTTTATTTTTGAGAATTTAGTCCGACTCTTTAGATGTCAAAATTCAGATTCAACTGTTAACATAATTAAAAATATTGTTATTAAATTTAGGCTTACTACAGTCATTTTTAGTTACATGGCTACCGAGTATTTTTATTTAAAGATGTCACATCAACAAAGTTAACAAAAATTTTAACATTGTGAATAATTGGACCTGAATATTGAAAATTGAAAAGTAGAATGACAAAATTCACGAAAATAAAAGTACAGAGGATTAAATTCTAAATTTATGATGAGTACATGGGCTTATAACATATTTTAACATTTGTACTATTATTTTAATAAATTATTATATTAATAATTTATTAAATTATTGAAAATAATTAAATATGTATGTTTAATAATATTAAAATTATAATATTTTATATTAATATTTTAATATATTAAATAATTTTAAATTTAAATTTAAATTTAAAAATTATTATAATAATATTAGGTTTGAATAAAGTTAATTTTTATATAAAAATTATTTATAAAAGAGCTTTTTTTTTAAAATTGACTTATATTTTCTAAAAAGTAAGTCATTTTATTGGAAAAAAAGGTTTATTTTCTATTGATTTGTAAGTTATTTTTCATTGACTAAATTGTTTTCCATGAAACAAACAGAAATGTAGAAAACATATTCCTAAATCATTTTCTATGAAACAAATGTCTTGAAATATTATGTCAAAATCAACCAAGAACTAAAATAATGATTCTTTGTAGATACAATTTTGACTTATATTTGAATGACAAGTTATTTTATCTATTTACTTAATATTTTTACTATAAGATGGTTTGGCTCTTTTCATTTTCATTATTTTTAAAATATTATTTTACTCTCTTAATTATTTTTTGAAATTAATGGATTTTTATTATAATTGATATTTAAAATTTTAAAAATATCATTGTAATAAGCCCAATTTGCCCGGGCCCAAAATCACAAAAAAAATTAAACTAAATAAAAAATTAAAAGTCCAAAAAATAGCACAGTCCATTTCTTTACAACAACAGGGCCAAATCCGAGTAGGCCCAACTAGCCTAAAGTTTTAGACACCCTAAGCCCAGACGCTACAAACCCAATTCAGCCCAAATACCCCAACCCAATACACCTAACCCTAAGCCCATTACACAAGAAAACAGAACCAAACCCTAGGCTGCCTTTAGCGACCAAGAAGGTCATGAAGAGAACCCAAGGCTCTCAAGACTTGCGCCTGCTGCTGATGCATCTCCTCCGCACATGCTTTCGGACCTCCCCTTCACATGTGACAGGCCTCCGTACGCATGTGCCTTCGCCTCCGTACCTCCACGTCGACTTCTGCCCCCGTACACCTGCAAATGGGACGCAAACAACGCAGCAGACAACAAAAATTGTATTTTTTCATTTTTTTCATTTTTGTTTACCTTTTCCGACCTATAAAACAAAAGGCGGAACCTTTGTAATCGGTTACACACAGATACGAAAATTTGAAATAGAAAATCAGAGAAAAATTTTCAGAATACAAAAGGTGATTCAAACTTTTATTTTGTTTTTTCGTCTTTTAATCTTTTTTTGTGTGTTTCGTGTGATTGGTGGTTCAAAAAGAAATAAAAAGAAGAGATTAGAGGGTAAAGAGGTACCTGATTGCCGAACTGTCGGTCACTCCGTCATGATCGGAGTTGGGCGAGAGATCGGAAAGTCTCTGAGCGGCTAGTTCTTCGAGCGGCGCATGGGGGAGTGCCTCTCTGCCCTAGGTTTTTCTTTCAAAATAAAGGAGGGCTGCTGATACTTTAGGGTTTTTTTAGTTTTTAAGCAATATGAGACGATGTCGTTTGATGCCAATACTATGGTTTCAAAACGGCACCGTTTAAAGGCCAACAACCAGATGACCCGATCCAACCGCGGCTAGATCCGCGCGTTTTGGTATGGGGAGGGATATTTGCGTGTCAAGTCCTTCCTGTTTTGCGGTGTGTTTCAATATGATCCTTTTAACTTATTTAATTTTGGGCAGCACAATTTGTTGTTGATTTCAATTTGGCCCAAGTTGTGCACCGCGTTTTGGAGGGACGGGAATTATTTCCCATCTGGTCCCCCATGTTATTCGCATGTGCCCTGTTGATCCTCAATTTTGCTTTATTTTCATTTTTTTCTTTTTCTCCTTCTTATTTCGAATTTAATACAATTTCGTCCAATAAAATCTAACTTTCTTTCTTATTTAAGTTTAATATATTTCTTAATTTTATTATCAATACTATTTCAATATTATAATATATTATCATTTTGAATCTAAGATTAATATTATATAAACTTACCATGTTTTATTATTCAAAATTTATTATGTACCATTATTTAAATTTCCACATTTTATATATATTTTCATGTAAATTGATGTTTTATATATATTTTAATATTTTATTCTATAATATATTTCCTCTAAATTCACTATTTATATATTTTTAGATTTGTAAATATTTTTTATAATGTTATTATATAATAATATTATATACGTACATACTTCATATTAAATTATTTTCATTATCCATACATACATAATCTAATGTTAACTTCTTATTATTATATAGATATTTTATCTCTTTCCACTATTTTAACATTTTAATTTATCTCAACTTATTTCAATATTGTTAATTTATTCAAATTTATTTTAACCTTTTAATTTATCCATGTTATACTTATTTCTTAAATTATGTTTAAATTTGCATATTTCATGAGTGTTATTTTCTTGCTTGATTTTCAATTAGTTTCCTCTTATTGGTTAATGTTGATATTTAGAATGTATGAAATTGTTATTGCTTGCTCGTTTATATTTATTGATTGATTGTTTGCATTCATTAGTGTATATTTAAATTTACGAATGGTTAATTCACGTTGTACATCATTATTCAATCGCATTTTATTTGCTTAAAATGTTACGCTCCATATTATTTAAATATCAAAATCATTTTATACAAAAGTCTTTCAAAATAACACAATACTCGAAATTTGGAATCCTCGAGAGAATGGAGCCCTAATGTATTGGGTTCCATTTTTCCTCGTTGAATCTAAATAATCGAAAATTTTCTTCAATCAAAGCATAATTAAAACTCATTCTCGGAAATTCGATACATCGTGTGCTAATGTATTGGATGTGACGTGTCGTTTTCTCAAAATGAAGATTAAAAAAAATAAAATAATGATAAGGGTTATATTCAATGCTAGGAATTTTGAGAAATTGTGCCCTAATGTATTGGGTTTCGATTTTTCATCTGACTTAAAGCAATTGAATATCTCTTTTAACTTCACCACAAAAGTTTTCAAAAGCAAAGACAAACTTATTCTCGAGGACTAAAAATGTTGTGCCCTAATGTATTGGGTGTGTCATTTTATTACTCTGAGACAAGGAGGTTTTTGGTATCCGCATCGATTTATCCAAGCATCTTTAATAAAAATAACATTGTTCAAGATAAAGGGATCATATTTTAAAATCTTTTCAATATTTTGACACTAAGACATTAAACAATTAATTCGGTACCAATTTTGGGCGTTACGAGGGTGCTAACCCTTCCTCGTGCGTAACTGACTCCCGAGCCTATTTTCTCAAAGTTCGTAGACCTAAAAATCGTTTTTTTAAGGTGATCCGATCACACCTCATTAAAAGATCGGTGGCGACTCCCGAATTTTCTTTTCAACAACTAAATCCTTGTTTTCAAAACGGGTGGTTTCGACAATCATTTGTAATGAATTAAAAAAATAAATACATAAAATTATGTGTAACACATGTAACATTAAAAATTGACAAAAATATTAATTAATTTTGCTACTTAATATGGAGGATTTCAGGTCAACAAGTCAATCATATTATTGAGAAATGAGATTTTCTTAGATACTCGTTAATTAATATACATTCACTATTTACTATTTTTAAGATAAATCATTAATTGGAAATCCAAGTATCTACCAATTATGATTTTCTTTTACATCCTCATTTTAATTAATTTTCGCGAATTTAAAATTTCCAAAATGAAATCTTTTAAGTTCCAGGTATTACTTGACCAGAATAAATATGAATTTATTGAGATTGGTATATTTATTTCTTGTTTGATATTTTTTAGTTTTGGATATTAAATATTTAAAATTAAATTATATTGTTGATTGTCGGTGTATAGAGCTTACATGCTAAATTCTAAAGATATATTTATCTATTTATATTAATATAACGTGACTAATTGATTTTACTATCACGAATTAAAATACAAACTCAATAAAATATATTAAAAATAATATCAAATTTACAATAAAGGTATTTAATATTTTAAATTTTAATAAATAAACACCTTAGTCATTATTATTCAATTAAAAACAGTGTTGTTTGCTGATTAGATTGGTTAGGATACTATTTTGGAAAGTGGTTTTAAACCAATCAGACTGAGAATTGGTACAAATCAGTTAAAAACTTAGTGGAACCGAATTTTTTAATTTTTTATTTGGACCGATGAACCGGTGACTTAACCGCTTCAATCATCGATCTTGTAATGCCTAGTTTTTACCCGGCCCGCACCAAGCAAATAAAAATAAATATAGAGTCCAATTACAAACAGGCCATAAGGGCCCAAACTGAAATAAACAGAGGCCCAAAATTAATCCCAGGCCCAAAGCAGTTTCAGAAACCCTAGGGTTTCTGGGGTAAGCCTCGCGCCGCAGCCGCCTCTCCCGTTCACCTGCACTGCAAGAAATAACAAAAAAGGAAACAAGAATCGACAGAATAACAAGAAAATCGGAGGAAATCAGCGAGATGCACTAAGAGATTTCATACCTTTTTCTTTTGTTCATTGTTTGCTATAAAAGGACACTTAATATACTGTAAAAAGGGGATCGGAAATCAATACAAAAAAGGACTATTATTTTCACAGCAAAGCACCAAAGAGCAAAGATCAATCAAAAAAATCGAAAGGTTGATATTTTAGCATTGTTTTATTCTATATTTCCTTTTATTTTTTATTTTTTTTACTTTACTAAAATACAATAAAACAAAAAAAGTAAAGGACTTACTTTGGTTTACCTCTGAAACGCCGTTGGAACAGCCGAGGTTCATCTCCGAGGACAGACGGCTAGGAGCAGAAAGGTTTCTAGGGTTTTTGAGGGTGTTTTTGTGGTTTCTTGAAAATTTTGAATCCCGATTTTGGCTTGGAAGGGTCGAGAGAGTCGAAAGGGTAATTTTTCCTTTTTCCGGCCACTGCAGACGGTGGTGCTGTCGCCGGAGGTCGACGGTCGGCGTGGTGGCCGATGAATGGCCGATGACCGGACCCTAGCCGGATGAACTTGGGGGGGGGGAGAGAATTTTTTGAAGGATTTCTGGTTTTTTTTAAAAGGGGATGAAAATGAATTATTTTTGAAACGTTTTTGGCTTAAATAGCCAATTGAAATGGCACCGTTTAAGGCCCGGGTCAACCCGAAACCGACCCGAACCGGCCTAGGATCCGCGTGTTTCTTAGCGGAGGGGTAAATTGCGCTTTTAGCCCCTCCGCCTTTTAATGTTTTTACAATTGAGTTTTTGTTATTTTTTAATTTCGCCTTAAATTTATTTCCAGTCTCAATTTAGTCCTCTTTGAACGGCACCGTTTAGAGGAAAATGGAAAATTGCCCTTCCAGTCCCTCCATGATTATTTGCGCGTTCAATACGGTCCTTTGGGCTTTATTTATTTGCAGAGTTACCCCAGATTTTTTATTTGCAGTTCAATTTAGTCCTTTTTTATATTTTTCTTAAAACTAGTTAATTTTAATGATGTAATTATTATTATTTTATCTATTTTTTAATATATATATATGTATATTTATTATTTTCTTATGTACATATTTATTTTTTTCAACTAATGTTTTCCTCATATTTATATATACATATATTTTTTTTATTTTTGATAATGTAGATATTATTTAGTTATTTTAATATATTTTACATGTATACATATTTATTTTTTTGAATATTCTATTATACTTATATATATACGTATATATTTTTTTTATATTTTCGAAAATGTTTAACTACCTATTTATATTTTTAACACATATTTTATAATTTATGTATATATATGCATATATTTTTTTTTGTTTTCATAAATGCATTATGTATTTTATATATATATATAAGTTTTATAACCCAAAATTTTATTTGTAAATCATATGTATATTTTAATCTTCATAATTTCTATGTGTATATTATATACCTTCTTTTCTTTATTTATTTTGCTTGCTTTCTTCCTTCGCTATTTAATTGTGTTTACATTTATATTTCTTATTTATTTGATATTTTGCATGTCATGAATTCTTGTTTTTTATATATTCATTTCATTTATTTATTTGTTGATATTATTTCTATGCCGTTGTTGTATTTGTTATTGTGACATTTATACATACATTCAATCACGTCATCTTTTTACTCGAATTTAAAAATAGAACTTTTCAAAATAGAGATAATACTCGTATTCAGGATTTTCAAGAAAATTGAGCCGTAACGTATTGGGTTCCAATTTTCTTCGTTAAATCTAACAATCGAGAATTGCTCTTTGATCAAAAATAAAATGAAAAAGCTTGTTGTTGGGAATTTAATATGTTGTGTCCTAACGCATTGGATGTGACGTATTGATTTCTCGAGACAAATATTTTTAAAAAATATATATATTAATAAAGGAAATATTCAATGTTTGAGATGTTGAGAAATCGTGCCCTAACGTATTGGGCTGCGGTTTCGTCAAAAATCTTAAACAATTGAATATTCTTTTAAATTTTATCACACAAATCTTTTGGACAAACTCATCTTGAAGAAATAAAATATCGTGCCCTAACGCATTGGGTGTGATGTTTTCTGTTTCAAAATGAGGGAGTCTTAATAAATAATTTAATTAAGGATCGTATTTTTAACTCTCGACGTTAAGACATTAATTAATCAATTTGGTACCAATTTTTGGGCGTTACGAGGGTGCTAATCCTTCCTCGAACGTAACGGACTCCCGAACCTGTTTTTCTAAAAACTCGTAAACCAAAGTCGTTTTAGGTGATCCAATCACACCTTAATAAAAGATTGGTGGCGACTCCAAATTTTCATCGACAACAAATTTTTGTTTTAAAAAAATAAAATTGGTTTCGACAGCTTGGCGACTCCGCTGGGGACATTTTTTAAAATAAGAGAGTCGAGCCACAAAGTTGATTAATTTTTGTCTTATGGTCGAAAAAAATAAATTCATGATATTCTTTTTGCATTCATTATTTTCTTACTTAATTGATCTAAGTATTGTTTGCATTACACATTACATGAATTGAATGATCTTACCCTTCTAAGTGGGAGTGAGAAACCATTTATTCGTGAGGTTTTCACCTCCATATAGGATAGTGGATCGCTTTCGAAATACATCGGTACCTATGCCTTAGTGAGATTTTCATCTCCGTATAGTCATAGGGAAAATGTATTCCCCTTAATCGAACTTGGTCTATATGAGCCTATAATGGGTGAAGATCGAGGAAACTGCTGGTTCGGGTACATTTGCCCTAGAAGCCAAACTTCATAAGTGAACCTTAGGGATCCACCTTAGGTAGAACTACACTGAACCCTAGTAGATATCCAAATAGGTGTTTTACTATTTCTTGATTATATTTTATGATACTGACTTTTTGTGTTTTATTTTGATTGCATGACATGGCATCTCATTTCATTATAAAAGGCGCCGGTTCATATTCAGTTGCTAGATAGAAAGCTTATCATGGAAAAAGGGTTTCTTGATAAAGTGGAGGAAAATGCGGCTGTCCGAACTTGGTCTGAAACGACACAGCAAAAGAAAGACGATAGTTTGGTTGACGGATATGTATCGAAACTATGGGATTTTACTCGCATCAGTGTAACTCAAAGCAATTTGCAAGAGTTGAAGGAAATCTGGGATCAGTGGAATGACGAGGTTAGACAGTTATTTTATAATAATTATGGGGATTTGCCTTATTTGCTTGATGTAAAGGTAGACAAGCATTTATTTCGAGCCCTGGCCCAGTTTTGGAATCCTGCTTACAGCTTCTTCACATTTGGGAAGGTCAATTTGGTGCCTACGATAGAAGAATATGTGGCTTTACTCCGATGTTCAAAGTTTCAAGTGGCCAAGGTCTACTTGAGAGCAATAAATGTGCCAACCTTTTCGAAGAAGCTGATTAATGTAACAGGGATGAGTGAGCAGTGGGTTGCTGCACGGATTAAGCAAAAAAGGGATAGCAAGTGCATTCCATGGAAGAGTTTGAAAGATTTAATTCTAACGCACCCAAATGTGAGGAACAGGTTAGATGTTTTTGCTTTGAGTATATATGGTTTAGTTGTCTTCCCCAAAGCTTTGGGGCATGTTGATGAAGCAGTCACCGATTTATTTGACCGGCTTGATAAGAAGGTTACACCGATTCCAGCGATTCTGGCAGAAATTTTCAGGTTATTGAGTGCATGTCGAAAGGCGAGTGAGGGTAGATTCATTGGATGTACACAGCTCCTACTCGCATGGTTTCACAATCACTTTTGGAAGGTTGATCGGGTTTCCTATAGGGTTTTCTCTAAAAATTACTCGCCACTAAAGGAGATTGTAGCCACACCGAGGAGAGACGACATTTCGGAGGAGAAGTGGATGGCGATTCTTCAGAATCTTCAAGAGGAGGATGTCGAGTGGAGGGCTCCATGGTTGCTTCTAGATGAGGTCCTGTATAGGTGTGGTAATTTCAATTGGGTTCCACTGCTTGGAATTTGGAGAGCTGTTGGATATGCCCCATTGTTAGTGCTAAGGCAGTATAGGTCAAGGCAATTCATACCTACGACCCAAGGAATAGCTGATTGTGAATTTTCATACAGGGATGATGGTTATAGAAAGAAGATTCAAGAGAAGTCTAGCACATGGAAACAAACTCGCCGAATGAAGAGGTTAGCGGTGGGTCCAATGACAACTCTTGAGTATAATGAATGGTGGGTTAGGAGAATCAACGACAATATACCCAAGATAAGTTAGGAAAATAGCCAATCAATAGAGGAATATTTGCGGGTCGTCCCTTCTGAGTTGGAAATCATAAGACAAGATTTTGAAGGAAGAAATGCAGAGTTAGAAAAGAAGATAGAATAAATGGAGGAAGAGAAGATGAACTTAAGATTAGACATAGACATTCAAAAGCTCAAAACTGAGAAATTGAGAAAAGGGAAAAACAAGGTTGAAGGGGAGTTGGATAGTTTGAAGACAGGTTATAAAAAGTTACGACTGTCAATGAAAATTGCCGGGTTGGGAAAAACTTCAGAACAGTGGCGAGCAGAAATTTGAGAGGAAAAGGACAAAGTCGATAGATGAGAACGAAAATTCTAAGAGACACAGATGCGAAACGAGGCTTTAGAAAAGAGTTTGTCAAATAGCCGAAGAGAAAAAGGTGAATTAAAGGATAGAGTGACTGAGTTGGAAAGATCTCTTCGTCAGTATCAAAATCGAAATTCCGCAATAGAGTTGAAAGCAAGCTTAGGCAAAAATGAAGAAATGAAGAAAAGAATAGAAGAATTGGAAACAAGATTGCAAAATTGTGATATTCGGATCGAGTGCTTGGAGGCAATTGAAAGTCATAATAAGGAACAGCTTCACTACTTTCAGAATCAAGTTAGGAGCAGAGATCATATTATAGAGGAAGCGGTGGTCCAGATTCGAGAAGTAGCTGATCACATACAAACTTTAGTAGTGCAGGCTGACATGCTGAGTGTGAAGTACGAGATAGAATTAGATCGAGGGCAAGAGTTAGCTGTGTTACTTATGAAGATTAGAATGCTGAGTAATAGGGCAAAGCTTTATTTGTAATTCACTTTATGTAAAGAAATTTGCTTTCTAGTAAAGTTTTCTTAAATGGAATTGAATCAAAATTGACGCCTTTTTTGCATTCATTTCATGCATTGCATTTTTTTTCATATGCATTAAAAATATTAAAAGATTCTAATTAATATAAATCATTCCTCAGTTAATCTGGAAACCAACCCACCACACACCGCTATGGTACTCGATCAAAAACTAAAGACATGGATCAAATGATGTAAAGGCTATAACAGTTCCAAAAGGAGATGCAGGATCAGCTTCAACAACAAATGAATGAACAGCTTGAGAAAATTCAGCAAAAAATGATGGACAAAATGATGGAATCTCAAGGGAGTATGATGGCTCAATTAACTCAGTTGTTGACCGGAAGAACTGATAAAGGAAAGGGTTCTATGCTCAATATGGAAGAAGGAGATAGTGAGGGACCCATTTATCCCCCAGGCTTTACCCCTCAGCATGTGCAGACCCAAGTGGAGGTATATCTGCGCAAATCTTCTGTCACCATCAAGCCTCAACATTTTCAGGCCAGTACTACAACGCCAATGAATTTTCAAGCTGGATCAGGCTCTAATCCCGGAGATAACCTTGTCAATCCTGTTGTCCCTGACTTTGATGAAACAGCTGGGAAAGAGAAAATGAATGATGAATTGCCAAAACAACTAGAGGAAAAGTACAAATGGCTGAAAGAGAAATTTAGAGCGATGGAATGTGTTGAGAGCTACTATGGGATTGATGCTAAAGAAATGAGCTTGGTTCCAAATTTAGTTCTCTCTTACAAGTTCAAAATGCCAGAGTTTGAGAAGTACAACGGAACTATTAGCCCCAAAGCTCATATTACTATGTTTTGCAGACGGATGATTGGGTATGTTAACAACGACCAACTACTGATACATTGCTTCCAGGATAGCCTCACAGGGGCAGCATCCAAGTGGTACAATCAATTGAGCCGTACCAAAATTAATTCATGGAGAGATTTAGTACAGCCATTCATAAAGCAGTACAATCATGTAACCAATATGGTACATGATAGAATCACTCTGTAGAATATGGAAAAGAAACCCGGTGAAAGTTATAGGCAATACGCACAGAGGTAAAGGGAGGTTGCCTTCCAAGTTCAGCCATCTCTTCTAGAACGAGAAATGAAAATGCTTTTCGTTAACACATTGAAGGCTCCATTTATCACACATATGTTAGGAAGTGCTACTAAAAGCTTTTCTGACATAGTTATGAATGGTGAAATAATAGAAAATGCTATCAGAAGCGGGAAGATAGATGCTGGAGAAAGTAGCAGAGGGTCAGCCTCGAAGAAGAAAGAAAAAGAGGTCAACAACATAAGTTCATATAGTAAGGGATATTCGAAGACGATTATGGTGAATCAGCCGGGAAAAGTGGCTGTTAACCAACAAGGATTATCAAAACAAGGATCTGACACAAGATAAAATACGGAGAAGCTTCAATTCACACCGATTCCAATGTCGTATAGGGAGCTATATTAGAATCTATTCAATGCACACGTGGTTTCCCCTTACTACTTGAAACCTCTGCAGCCTCCGTTCCCAAGTGGTACGATGCAATCGCATAATGTGATTATCACGCGGGAATCGTAGGACGTTCTATAGAACATTGTATGGCATTCAAGAAGCTGGTTGAAAGACTCATAGGTATGGGCGTTGTTAAATTGGATGATTCGCCCAATACAGAAAATTTGTTACCTAATCATAATGATAATGGAGTGAACATGATAGGTGGGAACATGGGTAGAGGAATCAAGGAAAATATCGCAGAAGTGAAAATTCCTTTGAGATAGGTCTGGAAGAATATGGTAGAAAGAGGGTTGTTTGTTCTGGATTCGAAGAGAAGCTTTGAAAAGGTGGAAAACTACCGTGAGTTCCGTCACGAGAAGGGACACGAGATTCCGGAGTGTGCAGAATTTAGAGCTTTAGTTCAAGGCATGATGGATAACAAGGAAATGGAGTTCTACGAAGAAGTTAAGGAAGAAGGGAGTATCTGCACATCTGAATCCATGAAGGCTCCAAGAGTAGCTCAGCCTGTGGTTATCATCTCACGACCAAAGAATGACGAAGTAAGAACGCCAGTGATGCCAAGGATCATAATAATGAAACCTGCAATCTTTTCTTACTAAGATAGTAGGAAGGTTCCATGGAACTACGAGTGAAATAAAACTATCCTTGGAAAGAAGACTACAAAGGACCAGGGTGTGAGTGCCGATCCAGAACCTGTGAAAGGAAGGGCCGTAACAGTGGGACAAAAAGGGAAAATAGTTGAGCCTGTGTTATCTATCAATAAGCTAGTGAAAGAGGAAGAAGCTATGGAATTCCCCAAAATTTTGAAGCATAGTGAGTATAATGTCGTCGAACAGTTGCATAAACAACTGACTCGCATATCGATACTAGCCTTACTCTTGAATTCAGAAGTGCACCAAAGTGCGTTGATGAAGGTGCTGAACGAGACCTATATGGCCAACGATATTTCTGTCGGCAAATTAGATCGATTGGTCAATAATATCAGTGCTGAGAATTTTATATTCTTCAATGATGATGAAATACCACCTGGGGCATAGGGTCTACCAAGGCTTTGCATATCATTACATGATGCAAAGGGTATACTTTGCCAGGAGTGTTGATTGACAATGGATCAGCTTTGAATGTGTTGCCATTATCCTCACTTAACAGGCTTTCCATAGACAGCTCGCACATGAAAACATGCCAAAATATAGTGAAGGCGTTTAATGGTACAGAAAGAAAGGTCATGGGAAGAATTGAGATACCCTTATTGATTGGCCCAACAGTTTATGAGGTGGATTTTCTTGTGATGGACATCAAACCTTCCTACAATTTCTTATTAGGGAGACCATGGATACATTCAGCGGGGGTCGTACCGTTATCATTACATCAGAAATTGAAGTTAGTGTCAAAAGGTCAGCTGGTGATAATACACGTCGAAGAGGATATTATAGCGGCTGTATCCAATGAGGCGACATATGTGAAGACCAATGATGAGTCGGTGGAATGCTCTTTTCGATCTCTGGAGTTTGTAAATGCAATATTTATTCCTGAAGGGAGCAAAATTCTGGTGCCTAAAATATCCAAAACTACAGAGATGGGTTTGTAATTGTTGGTAGGGAAATGAGATTTACCCGGAAGAGGATTAGGGAAATACCTTCAAGGGAAAATTGAGGTTCTAGTGCTAAAAGAGAAACAAGACAACTTTGGCTTAGGGTACAAACTAGATAGAGGACAGAGAAAGAATGAGTTGGAAAGAAAGCAGAGAAGAAAAAGGGCGCGTTTAAGTGGGGAGGAAATCAAATGGGAGCCAATGATAATTCTCCACATATCCAAAACCTTCGTATCTGGAGGGATCGTTCATTCTGAGAGAAGGATATCAATTGAGGAAAGCATCGAAGAGACGTTGGAAAACATGCACATCAATGCCATAAATGAGGATGCAAATGAATGGAGGAGTGTGTTAGACATTTGTCCTTATGAACTTGGGAGTGTTTTAGATAATTGGACTGTGGAAGAAATACCTAAATTCTTTAGAACTGTCTCAGAGTAATATTCAGAACAAACTTGTTGTTTTAGCCTAAAAATAATAAGAACTCTTTTGTGAAAAAAGCTTATGTTCAAATATCATTATTTTAATAAAATACAACTCTTTCGAGCAAATTTTCTTTTATTCTTTCCATACGGGTAAATATATTAAATTATTCTTTCATTTATAATCATATTGCACAAATAATTTTACATAAATTCATACATTCTTTTGTAACCATATTAGGTCCTTGTATATCAATGACGTGAATGACGCTGCTACAAACTCAGAGTTTCCTCTTGAATGAAACATGTGTTTAGAGGGATCACAGGACTTTGAAGGTGACGTAGATGGTGGTTTATCTTTGGACTTGTTGAGAATGGTAGAATAGGAAGAAAAACAAATTCTACCTCACAAGGAAGCAATAGAAGTTGTGAGCTTGGAAGAAGGGAAAAAGGTAAAAATTGGAACTAAGATTTCTGCAAAGACAAGACGAGACCTCATTGAATTACTCCAAGAATTCAAAGATGTCTTCGCATGGTCATACCAAGATATACCCGGGTTGAGCACTGACATTATAGTGCATCGCCTACCTATAAGGGATGATTGTAAGCCAGTTCAACAGAAGTTAAGAAGAATGAGGCCCGATATTGTGCTTAAAATAAAAGAGGAAGTCAAGAAGCAGTTTGATGTCGGGTTTTTACAAGAGGTCAAATATTCTGAATGGGTAGCCAACATCGTCCCAGTCCCTAAAAAAGATAGAAAAGTGTGAATGTGCGTGGATTATAGAGATTTGAACAAAGCTAGCCCAAAAAAGAATTTCCCATTGCCACATATCGATACTTTGGTGTATAATACGGCGGGCTATTCACTGTTTTCCTTCATGGATGGTTTCTCAGGATACAATCAGATAAAGATGCACCCTGAAGATATGGGAAAGACTACATTCATTACTTTGTGGGGAACATTTTGCTACAAAGTAATGCCATTCGGATTAAAGAATGCGGGAGCAACATATCAGAGAGTCATGGTAGCCTTGTTCCACGACATAATGCACAAAGAGATTGAGGTTTATGTTGATGATATAATTGCCAAATCCAAAACAGATGAGAAGCATGTGCAGGTCCTGAGAAAATTGTTCTTATGACTAAGAAAGTTTCAGCTCAAACTCAATCCAACAAAATGCACTTTTGGAGCCAGGTCAGGAAAGTTGTTGGGCTTCGTAGTCAATGAAAAAGGAATCGAGATTGACCCAGACAAAGTCAAGGCAATACGAAATTTACTGCCACCACGTACTCAAAAAGAGGTTCGAGTTTTCTTAGGACGACTGAATTATATTGCTCAGTTTATTTCACAGTTGACCGAGAAATGTGACCCCATATTTCGTCTTTTGAAGAAACATAATCCAGATGTTTGGAATGAAGAATGCCAGGAAGCTTTTGAAAAGATAAAGCAATACCTATCCAATACTCCAGTGCTGTCACCACCTAACCCAGATAGACCCTTGATTTTGTTTTTAACGGTGTTTGACAATTCCATGGGATGTGTGCTGGGTCAACATGATGCGACTGGAAAGAAGGAAAAGGCGATATACTATCTCAGTAAGAAATTTATTGATTGTGAAATGAGATATTCGTCTATCAAAAAATCATGTTGTGTCTTGATTTGGATGACAAAGAGGTTGAGGCAATACTTACTCTATCATACGACTTGACTAATTTCAAAATTTGACCCTTTAAAGTATATGATGAAGTCAACGGCGTTGAATAGGAGAATGGCTAGATGGCAAATCTTGCTCTCCAAGTTTGATGTAGTATATGTAAGTCAGAAGGCCATCAAAGGGAGTGTGATAGCAGATTTCTTGGCTAGCAGAGCTTTAGAAGATTATGAACCGTTGGACTTTGACTTCTCAAATGAAGACTTGATGTATGTCGCAAATACTAAAGAGGGTCCCCAAGAAAATCAATCTTGGAGGTTAAATTTGACGGGGCTTCGAATGCGTTAGGCAATGGGATTGGGGCAATATTGGTATCTCCAAATGGAGATTATCATCCTTTCTCTAGTATATTTGACTTCGATTGCACTAATAACATGGCTGAGTATGAAGCTTGCATCATGGGTATCTGAGCAGCCATAGAACGGAAAATTAAGACATTAGAAGTATATGGAGACTCAGCATTGGTAATATACCAATTAAAAGGGGAATGAGAAACGAGAGACCCCAAGTTGATCCGTTATCGAAGATTGGTTCTGGAATTGATTGAAGAGTTTGACAACATTAACTTTTGTTATCTCCCATGAAAAGAAAATCAGATGGCTGATGCTCTTGCTACTTTAGCCTCCATGATTAAAGTGAATAAGTTAGAGGACATGAAGCCCATTCAAATTAGTATTTATGAGATCTCGACCCACTGCTACAGTATTAAAGAAGTGGAGAATGATAATCGTCCCTGGTACCAAGACATATTGCTATATGTGAAGAATCACGAATATCCTGATCAGGCAACGGAGAATGATAAGAGGACATTGAGAAGACTAGTTATTGACTATGTTTTAGATGGAGAGATTCTATACAAAAGGGGAAAGGATCGAGTACTGTTGAGATGCGTGGATGCTGTAGAGGCTAAGGAAATTTTAGAAGAAGTCCATGAGAGTATTTGTGGAACACACGCAAATGGATTCACCATGGTTAGACAGATCATGAGATTCAGATATTACTGGTCCACTATGGAAGGAGATTGCATCAATTATGCCAAGAAGTGCCATAAATGCCAAATTTATGGGGATAAAATGCATGTGCCTCCTTCACCTCTTCATGTTATGACTTCTCCATGGCCTTTCTCCATGTGGGGGATGGATGTCATCGGGCCAATATCGCCGAAGGCTTCTAATAGGCATCGTTTCATTTTTGTAGTTATTGACTAGTTCACTAAGTGGGTAGAAGCAGCCTCATATGCTAATGTCACGAAGTCAGCAGTCAGTAAGTTTTTGAGAAAATAGATCATATGTCGATATAGAATGCCTGAAAGGATCATATCTGACAATACGTTAAATTTGAATAATAGCACAATAGCGGAAGTTTGCAACCAGTTCAACATTAGACACCATAATTCATCACCGTATCATCCAAAAATGAATGTTGCAGTTGAGGCAACCAACAAAAATATCAAGAAAATTGTGGCAAAAATGGCTGAAACTTACAAGGATTGGCATGAGAAGTTACCATTCACTCTTCTTGCTTACCGAATGTCTATCAGGACTTCTACTGGGGCAACACCTTTTTTTTTGGTTTACAAGATAGAGGCAATTTTACCCATTAAAGTTGAAATCCCTTCTCTCCGAGTATTGGCTGAGTTAAAGTTGGAAGAGGCTGAATGGATCCAATCTCGGTATGATCAGTTGAATTTGATAGAGGAAAAAAGACTAAAAGCTATTCGTCACGGTCAAATGTACCAGAAACGAATGATGAGAGCATATAACAAAAAAGTCCGTCCTAGAGAATTTCATGAGGGGGATTTGGTGTTGAAGAAAATCCTCCCTCTACAAAAGGATTTCAGAGGGAAATAGATGCCAAACTGGGAAGGACCTTATGTTGTAAAAAAGGCTTTTTCTGGAGGTTCTTTGATTTTGAGTGAAATGGATGGTAAAAACTTAGCGAATCCTGTAAATTCAGATTCAGTCAAGAAATATTTCACTTGAAGGAAAATGAGGAATCAAAGTGAAAACTCAGAACAATTCTTAGTTTGTACGGAGAAGTTCAACCTGCGATATCCAAGGCACCTAATCTTCATATTACTTGTACTGAATTTGTTTGTTCTTGTAATACTTCATTCTTTGATGATCTTGAATACTTTTTCTTTTCAAGACACTTGCTATCAATAAATTCTTTTTCTATTATTTGAGTTATGCCTCAAATTAATTTATCTCTTAGCTAGTATTTTGATCTTTTTGCAAGCATGTTGCATTAAAATAATGATTAATGGACTAATAAACTTTCACAAAAGGAGTTTTGCATATTACTCTGGGAATTTCTAAATAATTTAGTAACCTAAAACAGGACTATGGTTTAGAACGCACCAAGCTTAAAACGAAGAAAGAAAAGTCTAAATTAAAACTGTTCTTTCAGATTTTGTTGTCCAAATGTTGATAGAACGAGACAACAAGAAATCTTGATTGGTGACAAAGCTTCAAGGGATAGAAAGAAGTTCCCTTTAGAAAAGAAATTCTTCATTTGCACATAAGAATTTAGTATGATACCCGGGGAAGGGTGTAAAGAACCAAGGTGTTTCATGATCTGCATCCTTGAGATACGATAAGATTAAGGAAGAGCCAAATTTTTCTACCCTTGGGTCACAGTGGAAGAAAGATGGTACAAATTTTTTGCATCCCAGTGGATTGAGCTTTGAAGTTCATGGTGGATGCAATTTGATTAAGTGTTTCTTTGGAGATGCCGGCCTAGCAAAAAGGCGTTGTAGCACGTCAGCGATAAAGCCTTAATAAACTTTGAGTAATAACTTGAATGATAATGAGGGATCATTCTCGAAAAAAATGACATTATGCATTCATTCAAATGTCATTCATACATGTCTAGTTAGGAGCATTTGATTCATTTCGATCATGACATCCTAATCGCTAGAATAGGTTCATGAATTGAACAGGTCATGTTCCCTAGAGAACAAACCGGTGAAACTTCAGCCTTATCTCCCTGAGCAGCAGTGGAGTATGTTGAAAATAGCAGATCTTGTCTTCCTGTATTGGAAATGAAGTAGATCGAAGATACCAGCCTTGTTTCCCTGAGCAGCAGTGGAGTAGGTTGAAGATAGCAGATCTCGCCTTCCTGTGCTGGCAGTGAAGCAGATCGAAGACATTGGTCTTATTGCCTTGACGTTGCAATGGAAAAGATTGAAGCCACGACAGCGAATCTTACTTTCCTGGCATTATAGCGGAGCAGATTGAAGCCACGACGGCGAATCTTATCTCCCTAATTTTAAGACTTGGATTAGCTGAAGAAGAGCAGATTAAAGATGTGGGCAGCGAAACCTATCTCTTTGGCATTACAGTGGAAAAGATAGAAGCCACGACGGTGAATCTTACTTCCCTAGCGTTGTAGCGGAGCAGATTGAAGCCACGATGGCGAATCTTATCTCCCTGGCGTTAAGACTTGGATTAGCTGAAGTAGAGTGTATTAAAGCTGTGGGCAACGAATCCTATCTCTTTGGCATTACAGTGGAACGGATTAAAGCCACAATGGCGAATCTTACTCCCCTGGCGGTGTAGTGGAACAGATTGAAGCTACGACGGCGAACCTTGTTTCCTCAACATTGCAATTAAAAAGATTGAAGCTGCAACGGTGAATCTTATTCCCTTGGCGGTGTAGTAGAACAGATTGAAGCTACGATAGCAAATTTTGTTTCACCAACATTGCAATTTAAAAGACTGAAGATGGCGAATCTTATCTCCCTGAAGTTGCAGTGGAGCAGATTAAAGCCAATAATCCTATCTCCCTGAAGTTGCAGTGGAGTGGATTAAAACCACAGATCTTATCTCTCTGAAGTTGCAGTAGAGTAGATCATATCGGGTCTTATCTCCATGAAGTTGTAGTGGAGCAGACTCAAGAAAGCAAGTCTTATCCCCCCTAAAATTGCAGTGGGGCAAACTGAATAAACAAATCCTATCTCCCTAAAGTTGTAGTGGAGTGGATTAGAATGATGAATCTCATCTCTCTGAAATTACTGTAAAGCAGATCGCATCAGACTTATCTTTAAAGTTGCAGCAGAATAAGTTGAAGCTACAAGTCTTATCTATTTGAAGTTGCAGTGGAGCAGACTAAAGATAGCAAATTTTGTTCTTTTGAGAAGCTACAAAGTACAAATCCTATCTCCCTGACGTTGCAGTGGAGTGGATCGAAGCACTAGTTCCTATACCTCTGAAGATGCAGTAGGTTGGAACGAAGCTACTTGAAGAATAGGAGCGCCAAGGTCCAGCATGACCGGGCAAAATTGGGCAGTTTTAAAGTCTTTGCTCCATTCCCGTTACATGATAACAAGCAAAGAGGGGCAGCTGTAATGCCTAATTTTTATCCGGCCCGCACCAAGTAAATAAAAATAAATATAGAGTCCAATTGCAAACAGGCCATAAGGGCCCAAATTGAAATAAACAGAGGCCCAAAATTAATCCCAGGCCCAAAGCAGTTTTAGAAACCCTAGGGTTTCTGGGGTAAGCCTCGCGCCGCAGCCGCCTCTCCCGTTCACCTGCACAGCAAGAAATAACAAAAAAGGAAACAAGAATCGGCAGAGTAACAAGAAAATCGGAGGAAATCAACGAGATGCACTAAGAGATTTTATACCTTTTTCTTTTGTTCATTGTTTGCTATAAAAGCACACTCAATATACTGTAAAAAGGGGATCCGAAATCAATACAAAAAAGGACTATTATTTTCACAGCAAAGCACCAAAGAGCAAAGATCAATCAAAAAAATCGAAAGGTTGATATTTTAGCATTGTTTTATTCTATATTTTCTTTTATTTTTTATTATTTTTACTTTACTAAACTACAATAAAACAAAAAAGTAAAGGACTTACTTTGGTTTACCTCTGAAACACCGTTGGAATGGCCGAGGTTCGTCTCCGAGGACAGACGGCTAGGAGCCGAAATGTTTCTAGGGTTTTTGAGGGTGTTTTTGTGGTTTCTTGAAAATTTTGAAGCCCGATTTGGGCTTGGAAGCATTGAGAGAGCCAAAAGGGTAATTTTCCCTTTTTTCGGCCACCGCAGATGGCAGTGTTGTCTCTGGAGGTCGGCGGTCGGCACGATGGCTGATGAACGGCCGATGATCGGACCCTGGCCGGATGAACTAGGGGGAGGGAAGAGAATTTTTGAAGGTTTTCTGGTTTTTTTTAAAAGGGGATGAAAATGAATTATTTTTGAAACCTTTTTGGCTTAAATAACCAATTGAAACGGCGCCGTTTAAGGCCTGGGTCGACCCGAAACCGACTCGACTCGGCCTAGGATCCGCGTGTTTCTTAGCAGAGGGGTAAATTGCACTTTTAGCCCCTCCGCCTTTTAATGTTTTTACAATTGAGTTTTTGTTATTTTTTAATTTCGACTTAAATTTATTTCCATTCTCAATTTAGTCCTCTTTGAATGGCGTCGTTTAGAGAAAAAGGGAAAATTGCCCTTCCAGTCCCTCCATGATTATTTGCGCGTTCAATACAGTCATTTGGGTTTTATTTATTTGCAGATTTACCCCAGATTTTTTATTTTCAGTTCAATTTAGTCATTTTTTATATTTTTCTTAAAATTAGTTAATTTTAATGATGTAATTATTATTATTATTATCTATTTTTAATATATATATATATGTATATTTATTGTTTTCTTATGTACATATTTATTTTTTTCAACTAATGTTTTCCTCATATTTATCTATATACATATATATTTTTTATTTTTGATAATGTAGATATTATTTAGTTATTTTAATATATTTTACATGTATACATATTTATTTTTTTGAATATTCTATTATACTTATATATATACATACATATTTTTTATATTTTGAAAATGTTTAATCGCCTATTTATATTTTTAACACATATTTTATAATTTATGTATATATATGCATATGTTATTTTTTTGTTTTCATAAATGCATTATGTATTTTATATATATAAGTTTTATAACCCAAAATTTTATTTGTAAATCATATGTATATTTTAATCTTCATAATTTCTATGTGTATATTATATACCTTCTTTTTATTTATTTATTTTGCTTGCTTTCTTCATTCGCTATTTAATTGTGTTTACATTTATATTTCTTATTCATTTGATATTTTGCATGTCATGGATTATTGTTTTTTATATATTTATTTCGTTTATTTATTTTTTATATTACTTCTATGCCGTTGTTGTATTTGTTATTGCGACATTTATACATACATTCAATCATGTCATCTTTTTACTCGAATTTAAAAATAGAACTTTTCAAAATAGAGATAATACTCGTATTCAGGATTTTCAAGAAAATTGAGCCCTAACGTATTGGGTTCCAATTTTCTTCGTTAAATCTAACAATCGAGAATTGCTTTTTGATCAAAAATAAAATGAAAAAGCTTGTTGTTGGGAATTTAATATGTTGTGTCCTAACGCATTGGATGTGACGTATTGGTTTCTCGAGACAAAGATTTTTAAAATATATATATATATATTAATAAAGGAAATATTCAATGTTTGGGATGTTGAGAAATCATGCCCTAACGTATTGGGCTGCGGTTTCGTCAAAAATCTTAAACAATTGAATATTCTTTTAAATTTTATCACACAAAATCTTTTGGACAAACTCATCTTGAAGAAATAAAATATCGTGCCCTAAATCATTGGGTGTGATGTTTTCTGTTTCAAAATGAGGGAGTCTTAATAAATAATTTAATTAAGGATCGTATTTTTAACTCTCGACGTTAAGACATTAATTAATCAATTTGGTACCAATTTTTGAGCGTTACGAGGGTGCTAATCCTTCCTCGAACGTAACTGACTCTCGAACCGGTTTTTCTAAAAACTCGTAGACCAAAGTCGTTTTAGGTGATCCAATCACATCTTAATAAAAGATTGGTGGCGACTCCAAATTTTCATCGACAACAAATTTTTGTTTTTTTTTTAAAATTGGTTTTGACAGATCTAATTTAGAAAATATTGTTTAAAAGCTAATTTTTATTAAGTTTTAATTTATTTTTCTTTCAAAATATAAATTTAAAAAAAAAAAGTTATGTGTAGGGGTAAACTACATTATGTGTTTTTTTCTTTTTTGGCCACCTAAAAGTTATAACAATGATTATCCAACTATTAGTAATTTTTTCATTTTCGTCCTCCAACTATGAAATAATTATTTAATTATTAAATTGTCTTTTTATCACCCTATATTTAACTTTTGGGTGTTTTATTTCTACCTTTACAAGTTAATGATAAAAAAACAATTTAAATAATTTGAGGACTATTTTGTAATTTTCACGTAATTATGCCAAAATGTATATAACTGAAAGCAATGCAGTATAATACACCAAGATGGAAAAGGATTTGGTACTACAATTGAATGCATTAAGCAAATCCAAAAAAATCCAAATTAAAGTAGAGTTTTCACCAGGTGCATGAATAAAATCAAACTAAATCAGATTTTGTCCCTCCTGAATCAGTAAGCTATTAAAGACTTTATCCTCTTTCTTTTTAAAACATTTTATATCTTATATTTACATACACCCACTATAGAGTCGGAGTTTCTCATCGAACAAAAATGGCGGGCAAAAAAGGCAAAAAACGTTCAGAGACTTGCAATTGTTTTCCACTCTCAGATGAAGAAAATGTCACTTCTGATTTAATGGACACTACTTTGAACCAAAGAAGGCCTGCGGGATGGAGAGCTATTCCTTTCGTATTGGGTGATTTTTTTTTTTTGTTTTTGCTTTTATTACATTCAAATGTATTTGTAACCGTTGTTTAAATCCGTGAGCGCTGATTGTTGTTTTCTGCGTGCAGGAAATGAAACGTTCGAGAGATTAGCATCGTACGGATTGATGGCGAATTTCATGGTGTACCTGCAAAGGGAGTATCACATGAACCAGGTTGAGGCCGCTACCATCCTTAACGGTTGGTCGGCCGCCTCGAATTTTGCTCCGGTTATTGGTGCTTATGTCTCCGATGCATTCATGGGCAAATTCTGGACCATTGTTTTAGGATCCTTTTCATCACTCCTGGTACGTTAAAGTTGACGTGAAAGTTGTATAGTCTTTTCAATTACTTATGATTTCAACTGATGATGGGCAGGGAATGATGATCATGACGTTAACAGCTTTATTACCACCACTGCGCCCACCGCCGTGTACGGATGAGGACCTACAACAAGGCCAATGCATACCCTACAATGGAGCCCAACTGGGGGTTTTGATGGTCAGCTTATGCTGGTTATCTATCGGCACCGGCGGAATCAAACCCTGCAGTATTCCTTTCAGCGTCGACCAATTCGATTTAACAACCGAAGAAGGCCGGAAAGGAAACAACAGTTTCTACAATTTATACTACACTACTCAAACTATCGTCTTATTGATTACCCAAACTGTTGTGGTTTATATCCAGAATGATATTAGTTGGGCATTAGGGTTTGGGATCCCAACGCTTTGCATGATCTTTGCCATTGTTTTGTTCTTCGTTGGAACCAGAATTTACGTATACATAAAGCCTAAAGGAAGCGTGGTCGCCAGTGTCGCACAAGTGTTCGTCGCTGCTTACAAGAAACGCCGCTTTTATATTCCGGTTGATGGAGTCGATGGCCAATTCTATGATCCTCCATTGACGACAAGCTTGCTTTGCGTTAGAGAACTCCATCTTACCACACAGTACAGGTTCTTAAACAAAGCGGCTCTAGTGATCGATGATGAAGTGAACCCAGATGGTTCTTGTAAGAATCCATGGATGCTCTGCACTATCCAACAAGTTGAAGATGTTAAATGCCTTTTAAACATCATCCCAATATGGGTAACCAGCATCCTCGGCTTCCTCGCCATGAATCAACAAGGAACATTCACAGTCTCCCAAGCCCTAAAAATGGATCTTCAATTCGGTTCCACGATTAAAATTCCCGCCGGTTCTGTTGGTGTCATTACACTCATCGCCATCGCCGTTTGGCTCCCCTTTTACGACCGAGTCCTGGTCCCGGCCCTAGAAAAAATCACCAAGCTTGAAGGTGGGATCACAGTCCTCCAACGAATTGGAGTCGGAAACCTTTTCTCGATCCTAACGATGTTGGTTTCGGGATTCATCGAAACAAAGAGAAGAAATTCAGCCCTTTCCCATGGTGGCCCCGACGGAGTAGCTCCAATGTCAGTGATGTGGTTAACACCACAGCTTATCCTTATCGGCTTTGCAGAGATCTTCAGCATCGTTGGACTCATCGAGTTTTACAACAAACAGTTCCCGGAGCATATGAGAAGCATCGGGAACTCGCTGATCTATTTGACGTTTTCATTGGCGAGTTACGCAAGCAACTGGATAATCACCATTGTTAACGATGTTACAGGAAGGAGTGGAAGCAGCTGGTTGAGTGGAGACATAAACACAAGCAAATTAGACAAATTCTATTTCTTGATAGCTGGGATTTCTTTGCTCGACTTCGTCGTCTTCATGTTCTGCGCTCGAAGGTATCATTACAGGGGCAGTGTTAGGATAAACTGAATGATGAAATTTGGCCTGGAAACTTGGTTATTATTATATATGTTGAGTAAAATTCTGTATAGAGAGCACATGTTTTAAAATAAGAATGGGAAATTAGCTTGAATTTGTAATAAAGGATGTTCAAGTTTGATCTTATTGTTGAATGAATCTTTCGGGATGCATCAGTGATTGGGGATGAAGTTGAATTATGTAATTTCATATAAGGTTTATTTGTTTGTAAGGATTTTAATTAGGTATACCAATTATAAATATATAATCCAATGCGACAACATTTAGAATTATCTATAACTCTTAATTTTGATTATAAATGTTTTTATATGGCGACAATGACTCAAACATGGAATACAAACATTTTTCAACAACAAATCAAACTTAGATTAATAAGGTCTAGTTTAGAAATGTTTCCCAAAAGTAATTTTTGGGGAAAATTTTTCAGTTTCTAGAAAAAGTGCTTTGTGGCCAATTTTTTGCTTGGGAGAAACAAAAGCAGCTTATTTAGGAATGTTTTTATCCCAAAACTGCTTCTTAGAAGTAATACTAAATAGTGATAGAAAAGATTTTTAAAAATTAGGGGAAAAACTACAAAGGATTCGAACGATATAATTCAATGGCATCAGAATCCTAACCAAATGTAAATAATAAAAAACTATGATTGTGTAAAAAAATTACAAATTGTTATAAATATTTTATTAAGTGGATGCCCATCAAGATCAAGATAAATTTTAATATACTTTAAATTCTAATAGTTATTAGAAGTAGATCTCTACTTCATTTATACTTCTTATGCCTATAAATAGAGACTATGGAGAAGTTTTGTAAATATCCCCATTGATCAATAAAATATACTCTCTTTGGCTCTCCCATTTTCTTTGTTCTTTATTCTCTGTCTATTTATTTTATAACACGTTATCAGCGCGATTCTCTTTTAATTGTTTTTCTCCATAAGTCACAAAAATTTTCTCTTTCACCAAGCCTTACCCCTTTCAAGCAATGACCAATGCAATAGCTGATCACTCAAATTTGCTACTCAAGTTGTTGTCGATTGCCTTCTAGAACTATGTTATTTCAGTCTTCAAATGAGGCTTGCGCATTATGAGTAATCATTATGCAAAGAAATTTATATAATCCTTACATGGTATGTTTTCCTCCTTTGTTGACTGATTTTTGATAAAATTATTTTATGAAAAATATTATTACTTTAAAGTTTCTTTTAAACTAATATTCTTTTATTAAATTATAGTATGTATGATATTTGGATGATTAGAATTTTTATGATTAAATTATTGTTATTAAATATGCTGGAAATTATTGTATTATATCCTTTAAATTGAATTTATAAATATTTGATTAAAGCATCATAAGATTTTATAACATATATGTGGTATTGAAATTTGGTACAATGTGTATCGGATAACTTTCAAGCATCGTATACGAAAATTTTGATTTTACTTATTAAATAATTTTTTTACTATTATATTATAAATGATATTACGAAAATAAATTTGTTTTACTACTTGTAATGTCAGATCCCAAAAACCGGGTTAGAAGAAATTTGGTTAGTAAAACTAAGGGTGGTCACGTCTTGATTTTTTGTTAAGATTGTGAAAATTTTGCTAAGTGAATTAATTTGGTTCAGTGGTTAAGTGTTGTGTTTGATTGTGAGGTTTTGGATTCGAATTATTTTCCTTGTATTTTTGCTATTTTTTTTCTAAACCCCTAACTTAAACATCTGGTTTATATATTATTTTCGTTCAATTGATGATAATAATAAGCTTAATGGTTTAGTGGTAGGACTTTAGAGTCTTTTAATATATATTATTTTTGAGTCCCTATGTGTAAAGTGGAATTTTTTTAAAATTCGAAGAAAAATATGTTTAGATAAGAATTAGATAGTGGAGTTGTGGGTAATTTGAGTTTATTTTAATTTATTATTATTTTATTAAGAAAAGGATATATATTATTTTCTTCTTTTAATTTAATTTAATTTTCTTTTCCCAGAGTTCCCCCTATTCCCACGTTCCCATTTGCTTTATTATTATTATTATTATTATCATTATTTTCTTTCTTTCTTTTCACGTTCTGCTCTTCATCTTTTCTTTTTGATCTTTTTGTTTCTTGCGTTCTTTTCTCCTTTTTCCATGCTTCCGTTTGGTCGATTTCTATCCGTAGAGGTAAGGTCCTATCGTTTTTATTCAATTCTTTTGTTGAAAGTGTTGGTTAGGCGTTTGGGATGTTGGAATTTCGAGGTTGTGGTATGAAAATTAGTGTGCTATGTTAACTAATGAATTCGGGCCGGGAAGATCGAGAGGCAATTGGTGTTCCTCTAGCAATGTAATCTTTGCGTAGTTGCTATTCGTTTAGTGGTACCAAAAGTTTTGTAGTTGCATTCACATCAAAATTAAATCAGGTGTGTAACGAAAAATTTAAAAAATAACTAACTGTAAAAAGTCAAAAATTGGTCTATCGACGCTACATGGCCATGTGCCAGCGGTGTGTGTCACACAATGTAAGTTTCTTTTACTGTTAAATAAAACCATCAACTTTTTTTTTATACAAGGGAACTAGGAAAAAAAAGTATTATTGGGACAAACAACCATATGTTTCGTAAAAAAAATTCTAACTGTTTCAAAGCTGGGCTTAAACTTTTGAAATTATACTTACATTCGTATTAAATATTTTAAAGTAAACCATTCTACATATTGACGAATGGAATTAATATTATAATACTATTATGTTGAATAACCATGAAATTAAAATAAAGCATAAATGATTTATTTTTCATGGCATTATAAACATTAGCATTTATTTGCCTAAGTTCAAGAAAATAGATTCTGACTTCTGAAAAAGTTAATTATCAGTCCGAAAGGTTTGAATTTTATGCGTTTAAATATCAATAGGTTTTGGGATTTACTTACTGACGATGCTAAATTCACGGAAATAAATATAGGTTTAATATATTATTTAGTATCTAAATTTAATATATATATATTTTTAAAATTTAGTACCTGTGCATTTTTTTTAATTCAATTTGCGTGTGTTAAACCGTGTCCTAGTGTCATGGGTTGCGCATGGGAACACGCAACCATGACGAACTTGTGCGATCCATCGTATTTGAAGGAGGTCATTTGGCCCAACCAAACTGGCCCGTTGCCTGAAGAGATTAAAAGCCATCCCAAGAGTCTGATAAATAAGGGAAGAGACCCAAGAAGATATGATTATTTAATCTTAGAGTTTTAATTGTATCTGACTTCTAATTATGTCTTAGAGTTCTAATTGTATCTGACTTTTAATTATAGCCTTTGATGTACTTTGAGGCTCAACTATAAATAGAGACCTCTTTACTCATTGTAATTCACTCGATTATTAATAAGAATTTTGAGAGTATTCCTCAAACTTTTCTCTCAAGTGTTCTTGCTTTTGTTCATCTTTCAAGGCTCGTTCTTACTTCATTCTTCTGCTGTTCTTAGCGAAAATCTTAAGGGAATTCTATTAAATCCTTTATTGTTGTGAGTTAAGTTGACTTGTGCGTTTTTGCTGTTGAATCCTTTTTCTTTGCAAGTTAGGCTGACTTAGGCGTTTTAAGCGAGCGCGCTAAGGCCGCACGGATCGCGTGGGAAAGCTCTAAGTCCGTGACAGTTGGTATCCGAGCTAAGGTTCGAAGCCACCATTGAAAGATGTCAAAAGAAGGTGAGGGAATGGAGACCCGTGGGAGGGCTAGGAAAGCCAGTCGCTCAAGGGACATATTGTCAGCTTTAGAGGATCGCGTCGTCACTCTCGAGAGTTCCATGGGGGATATCAAGGAGAGGGTTGAAGATGTCGATGATAGGCTCCATGATGGATTGCAGTCCATGCAGGAGCAGCTCAAAGAGTATGTGACGGATAATATGAAACAGTTGACTGGTAGAGATGATGCCATTGAGGCTATGGTGGTGGCCTTGAAGGGAGAGATTGCGGAGCTCAAGGGTGAACTCACAATCTACAAGGTTGCCTTGGGCAATGGTGGGTTAGCGGCTGTCGTACCTAAGCCCAATATTGATGTTCCCAAGCCCAAGGAGTTTAAGGGAACAAGGTCCGCAAGAGATGTGGACAACTTTTTATGGGGAATCGAGCAATACTTCTGTGCCAAAGGCATCACGGAGGATGTCACTAAGGTAACTACTGCTGCGATGTATTTATCTGACGTTGCTTTGTTGTGGTGGCGTCGTGGGTCCACCGATGTGAGACGTGGTGGGCTGAAATCGAAACATGGGAGGAGTTTCGATGTGAGTTCAAAGCACGTTTACCTGTGAGTATGCCGAGGATGAGGCTCGGGCAAAGTTGCGTCGGCTTGCACAACAAGGCATTGTGAGGGAGTATGTGCAGGAGTTTAGCGAGCTTATGCTACAAATCGCAGATATGGGGGAGAAAGAGGCATTCTTTTCCTTTATGGACGGATTAAAACCGTATGAAGCAAGAGTTGCAACGCCGAGGAGTTCAAGAACTCACCAAGGCTATGTCGAGAGCAGAATCACTTCTTGAATTTGGTGGGAGGAAAGACAATCCCAATTCTTCTAAACCCAGTTAAAGGGTAATAGTGGGGAGATAAAGAAAGGCCCACTAGGAAGCTGACGGTAAGAAGCCTTGGGACAAGAGAAAAGTGGGCCTATAAGGTGCTTCCTTTGTGAGGTCCACATATGATCAAGGACTGTCCAAAGAAGGCCGCTCTCAAGGCGATGGAAGCGAAGGGGGAGTCCGATGAGGAGGGTAACAACCTTGGATCGATACTAGGCGGTGTCGAAGATAGAATGAGCCATGGTTTGATGTTTGTAGACATCATTGTGGCCGGTAGAAAATTGAATGCGCTCGTTGACACAGGCGCTTCCGATTTATTCATGTCTGAGGAGGCTGCTTGTAAACTGGGCCTCAAGATAGATAATGAAGGGGGTCGAATCAAAACAGTGAACTCGGAAAGTGTTCCAATCAAAGGGGTTGCAAAGGGAGTGGATCTTCAGCTCGGCAATTGGTCAGGGAAGGTATCCATTAAGGTAATACCACTTGATGACTATGATTTTGTGGTAGGACTAAGCTTCCTTGATCAGGTTAAAGCTCTTATTGCCCCTTCGAGCAATTACATGGTGATCTCGGATGCGAAACATCAATGCATGGTGAAAGTGACAAGGAAGAGAAGCTTTGAGGGAAAAACACTGTCCACAATTCAGTTTGCTAAAGGTGTACGGAGAAATGAAGTCTCATATTTAGCCACCTTGAAGATCGAAGAGACCGCTGAGTCTATTAGTGAGACCCCAAAAGAAGTGGGACAATTGTTGCAATCATTCCGAGATGTAATGCACCTTTCGGTTGCCTAAGCGTTTGCCACCCAAGAGGAGGTGGACCACAAAATCGAGTTAGCATCCAATGTGGTGCCGCCAAACAAGGGCCCCTATCGTATGTCTCGCTTGAATTAGAAGAGTTGCGGAAACAATTGAAGGAACTTTTGGATGCGGATTCATTAGACCATCTAAATCCCCATATAGTGCGCCGGTGTTGTTCCAAAAGAAACACGATGGGTCTTTGAGAATGTGCATTGATTATCGAGCTCTAAACAAGATCCTTTGTGAAGAATAGGTACCCTATTCCTCTTATTGCGATTTGTTCGATCACTTGGTAGTGCAAGATGGTTTACCAAGTTAGATTTGAGATCGGGGTATCATCAAGTTCGGATAGCCTAGGGGGACGAACCAAAGACAGCTTGTGTGACACGGTACGGTTCGTATGAGTTCCTTGTGATGCCTTTCGGACTCACGAACGCTCCAGCTACATTCTGCACCCTAATGAATAAGGTACTTCAACCCTTTCTTGATCGTTTTGTGGTTGTTTACCTTGATGATATTGTCGTGTATAGCAAGTCGCTCGAAGAGCACATAAAACACTTGAGGGAGGTGTTCCAGACTTTGAGGGAAAATGAGCTGTTCGTCAAGGAGGAGAAATGCTCATTTGCCCAACAAGAGGTGTCATTCCTAGGCCACATTGTAGGAAGTGGTAAGATCCGAATGGACAAGAGCAAGGTTCGAGCCATTTCAGAGTGGGAGCCTCCAACCAAGGTAACTGAGTGAAATCTTTCCTTGGGTTGGCAAATTACTATCGACGCCGTCGAAGGCTACTCCAGAATTGCCACTCCCTTGACAGACCTGTTGAAAAAGGGGAAGGTATGGGATTGGAATCCGGAATGTGAGAAGGCCTTCAATCAATTGAAGCAAGAAATGACGAGGGAACCTGTACTTGCCTTGCCAGATTTTGCAAAGCCTTATGAAGTACGCACAGATGCATCAGATTATGCTATTGGGGAGTACTGATGCAAGATGGGCACCCAATTGCTTTCGAGAGTCGAAAGCTTAATGAGACGGAGCGTAGATATACGGTCCAAGAGAAAGAGATGACTGCGGTAGTACACTGCTTGCGCACATGGAGACACTATCTATTAGGTTCCAGGTTTGTGGTCCTTACCAATAATGTTGCCACAGATTATTTCCTAACCCGAAAAAGTTGTCTCCCAAGTGCTCGTTGGCAGGTTTTACTAGCGGAGTTTGATTTTACAATGGAATATAAACCAGGAAGTGCCAACATTGTGGCTGATGCACTCAGTCACAAGATAGAATTTGCAGCAATTAGTCAGCCTGAGGGTTCTTTGCTGGAATGCATTCGAGAGGGATTGTCCCATGATCCCACGGCCAAAAATTTGAGTGAGCTTGCCAAAGAGGGAAAAACGAGAAGATTTTGGCTTGATGGGGAGCTATTATACACTCATGGACACCGCCTCTATGTGCCCCATTATGGGAAACTCCGTAAGAAAGTAATGAAGGAGTGTCATGACTCAAAATGGGCAGGCCATCCAGGGATGCATCGCACTTTGGCCCTTTTGGAGGATCGTTATTACTGGCCTCACATGGATGCTGATGTAGAAACCTATGTGAAAACTTGTCTAGTGTGCCAACAAGACAAGGTTGAGTTAAAGACTCCAGCCGGCTTGCTTCAACCCCTGCCAGTTCCAGAAAGGCCATGGGAGAGTTTATCCATGGATTTTATTGTTGGTTTGCCTAAGTCTGACGGGTTTGCTAGTATTCTTGTTGTGGTGGACAGGTTTTCAAAGTATGCAACTTTTATTCCGGCGACCAAAGAGTGCCCTGCTGAGGAGGCAGCTCGGTTGTTCCTTAGACACGTGGTGAAATATTGGGGAGTGCCACTGTCTATTATCAGCGATCGAGATGGGCGATTCACTGGCCGGTTCTGGACAGAGTTGTTCAAGTCAATGGGCTCAGATTTGAACTTCTCCACAAGCATGCATCCACAAACCGATGGGCAAACTGAACGAGTAAATGCCTTTGTTGGAGACGTATCTTGACACTATGTGAGTGCCACACAAAGGATTGGCCAAAGTTCTTGGATGTGGCCCAATTTTCATACAACTTGCGTGAAGTGGGGCCACGAATCAAAGTCCATTTGAAATAGTGACAGTCAATGACCACTCACACCCAACTGTTGTGACCCATTATACAGGACCAAATCCGGCACCTATCGATTCGCAAAAGATTGGCAAGAGAAGAATGACTTGGCTAGAGCTTGTTTACATAAGGCAAGTAAGCGTAGCAAGAAGTGGGCCGATCAGAACCGAAGGGATGTACAATTTCAAGTGGGTGACTCAGTCCTTGCTAAACTACACTTGATTTTACGATATACTGGCTTGCATAAGGGTCTTGTGCGAAGGTATGAAGGGCCGTTTAAAGTTGTGAAGAGAGTGGGCAAGGTGGCCTACAAGCTGGAGTTGCCACCAAAACTTAAAGTACACCCAGTCTTCCATGTAAGCATGCTTAAGCCGTTTCATGGAGATCAAGAGGATCCAAATCGAGGCAAGTCTGAACGAGCACCGATGGGGGTAAAGGTGTCGTACGATCGTAAAGTTGAAAACATTGAGGCGGATCGGATAATTAGGCGAAAGTACCACGACCACGGCATGAGTACTTAGTTCGATGGAAGGACTTCGATAGTGAAGCAAGTTGGGAACCCGCCGAGGCATTATGGCGATTCAAGAGAAGATTGGCCGTTCCACAAAGAAGATGCGACGAGGCGTCGCTAGAACAAGTGGGGAGAATGTCATGGGTTGCGCATGGGAACACGCAACCATGACGAACTTATGCGATCCATCGTATTTGAAGGAGGTCATTTGGCCCAACCAAAGCGGCCGTTGCTCAAGAGATTAAAAGCCCATCCCAAGAGTCGATAAATAAGGAAGAGACCCAAGAAGATATGATTATTTAATCTTAGAGTTTTAATTGTATCTGACTTCTAATTATGTCTTAGAGTTCTAATTGTATCTGACTTTTAATTATAGCCTTTGATGTACTTTGAGGCTCAACTATAAATAGAGACCTCTTTACTCATTGTAATTCACTCAGTTATTAATAAGAATTTTGAGAGTATTCCCTCAAACTTTTCTCTCAAGTGTTCTTGCTTTTGTTCATCTTTCAAGGCTTGTTCTTACTTCATTCTTCTGCTGTTCTTAGCGAAAATCTTAAGGGAATTCTATTGAATCCTTTATTGTTGTGAGTTAAGTTGACTTGTGCGTTTTTGCTGTTGAATCCTTTTTCTTTGCAAGTTAGGCTGACTTAGGCGTTTTAAGCAGAGAAACTGCCTAAGGCCGCACGGATCGCGTGGGAAAGCTCTAAGTCCGTGATACTAGGCCGTATGGGCCACACGGGCATGTGGGCTCATTTTCTAAAAATTCCACTTAGGCTCGTTGATAGGCGTCGAAACCACCAAATATAAATTCCTACGACAAAATAACAGTAAGTTGAAATATAGAGTAGTAGGGTCGAATCCACAGGGACTGGTTGTCTAATTTCGTCTTTTCTCGTGACCAGAATTGTTGTCGTGGTAAGAGTCGTGCCCACGACCAGTGCGTTGCTACGCTGGATAATAAAAATGGGGGTTTTATATTGATTAAGATAATAAAATAAGGAAATACGAAAAAAATACAATAAAATAAAAATATATTCAAAAATGTAAAAATAAATTTAAGAAAATAAAATAAATAGATAAATAAAATATTTTTAAGCTTAGCCTTAGCCTCGGTGTACTCCAATCTTGAATCGATCCTTGAAACAAAATTTCCCTTCCAAGCGATAAGCTGGTTATAGCAATCGAGGATCCCTCAAACCGCCAACTCTTTCTTTCGTAGTCGATCCCGGTATCACCTACAAATCAACCATTGTCGAATTTCAAACCACGTGGCACGTACCCGTAATTTAAGACTTCGACAGCCTTACGATCTAAAAAGCCCAACTCGAATTAACAGCCTCAACCGTGTGGGTCGTTTAAATCTGATCACTATCTCCCTTGACGGAATCCAACTAGCTTTTTCCAATTGAACACGCCAATTTGTTCGTGGGATTTTGAATACAGCACTGTTGACTCAACTTCCCAACTGTACGCCAAACGATTCTAACCGAACGCGCGCTTTTTGAATTGAAATTGAATCAACTTTAAGGGACGAATTTGTACTATCCCATATACCAGAGAGATAGCGAATACCGAATTGAGAGGTTTTTTTTAGCAGGTTCGTATCTCACGATTTTTTTGTTGGAGCAATTTCCGGGCTAAAACTAAAAAGGATTTAGTTAATCATGAAAAAATTCATGCTTTGAAAGTGGTTTTGTGGAATTGTGGAAAGTGGAAAGGGAAAGGGCCTTCGAAGGCAATTAAACCAAAATACTGAAAGTTAAAGAAAAAAAATGAAACAACACAATGAAAAGTAATGCAGGAAGGGAGGAAAAAATAGAGAATTTATTAAATGCTAAAGGCAAAAAGTGTGTTCAATTGGTTGTAGCCACTAAGTATTTATACACACCTTTAGTGTTAAAATTTAGCTAGATTTTTCCTAAATATTATCACCAAATAATTCTAAATATTATCACTAAATAATTCTAAATATTATTACTAAATAATTTGAAATTTAAAAATCAATTTAAACTAGAATTTAAACTAGTTACAGAGTTGTAACAATATAAAAAATCCTTCAATCTTTATCCAACCACTTTTAAAAAAAATCTTCAACCCTTTAATCTTTATCCAGTCATCTTTGAATCTTCAATCTTTCAGTCAAGCCCTCCTCCTTGCTTTTTTTGTTCCAATTTAGCCACTTTTTGTGAAAGTTTGAATTCAACACACCAACTTCATTCCTGATAAGAAAAATCCAAATTTAATAGCATTTTATTCGATAATTAGCCAAAAATAAATATATTAAAAATACAAATTTATCTTGCTATCACTCGTTAGACTTTAAAATTCGTAATTAGACCTTTCGTGGGGTCTGTTTGGCTTAAATATGATTTTTGTGAATGTACGTGTTAGGGATAATGTATGTGTTACAATTGCAGGTATGTTTAAAATGTGAAATTTGTATATGAGCTGTAATTTGATAATTTTCTTAGTATGTTCTGATGTGAAATGTGCATATGATGTCTGTTAGTATTTGTATAAGCATTGGGGTGGGATATGATATATGATGGAGGAAGTGTGATTCTGGCAGTACTATTGCATCATTTGGCGGTGTTGTAACGCCCCACTTAATTTATTTCTATTTCTATAAATTCTGACACAAATGTGTATCTGCTTCAGTGGTTAAGTGTTCTGGGTGTGTGTATGAGGTCTTAGGTTTAAGTCTCCCTTTAGCCAATTTTTTTATTTTAGATCCAAGCCCTACTCTTGTTGAGTGGGCTTATGTAAAATTGGCTATTAATCCATATCAGAATAAGCCTACTGGTTCGAGTGGTAAGGGAGTTAATGTGTTAGAGGTCCTCTGTTCGAATCCCTGTGCAAGCGTGGATGTTTTTTTGCTCGGTTGTATGATAGAGTTTCGGTGGAGTTGGAATTCTGAGGTAGTTGGATGTGGTTAGTGGGGAGGATTCAGGGGATTATGTTGTTAGTGGGGGAGTTGTCAGGGGATTTTAGGTATTTCTTTTAATTAATTATTTTTTAAAAAATAAATCCCTTTTTTGTTTTTGACGTCATTTTTTTCTGTTCCCTCTTGTCTTCTCTGAAAATTTTCTTTCTTCCTCTCTTTACGAATTTCAAATCAATCTAACGTGTGTTACTCTTTGTGGATCAATATTGTTACTTTTTTTCGTCTTCTTTTGTGCAACTGGCAATTGCATTCATTTCAGTAAGTCTTCTGTAGATATGGTTTTTAATGTTCTTGGTTAGTGATTAATGGGGGTTTTTGTTCAATTCTTGGTTAGGGGAAAGGCAAGATACAACCGGTGCTCCTGCAGTAAATTGAACATTGGGTTTCTTGTTCGTTGTCAGTAATTGTGCGATTACGTTAAATGTAGTTGTAAGATATTGTTTTTGGGTAATTTGTGTTTGAGCTTCGTAAACACTTACTGAAATTGGGCGTTGGAATGTTGATTTCTAGGTTTTGGTGGGCTCGTGATTGCAGTAGCATTAAAACCGAACCAGGTGTGTTCCTAAAACGTAAAAAAAGGGTTTTGACGAAAGCCAAAAACGCATTCTGTCGACGCCACATGGGCATGTGCTTGGCTGTGTGATTGGCCGTGTGCGAGACACGATCTTCTGTTTGACGAAGGCATGGCCGTGTTGGCCACACGGGCTAGGCAAGTTTGGGCGTGTGGGATTTGGGCCAGGCCGTGTGGGCCACACGGGTAAGGCCAACCTGGGCGTGTGGCCCCACACAGGCATGTGGGCCCATAATTATGAAATTTTCCCTAGGGTCGCACAGTTTGTTCCGATCGATTGTGGGCCTACTGTAAGGTCGGTAAGGGCTAACTAAACCCTAAATTATGTGATATGACATTCTGATAGTCTGTCTTGTGTAGGATACCAATATGTACATTTATTCTGTTAAGTATATATATGTGATCTGTATATGAGAATGTTATTCATAATTTTACTGTATCTGTAACTGGAGTGGGTTTTGTATATGTGGAGGAAGTGATCTGTATGACGACCTTTCGCCTATATTTTGGTAGTTTGACTGCATATTATCTGTTATGTGTCGTATCGACACTATATGGTGTGTAAGAATGGGTGGGTGTTTTTAACCCCACATGGTGTGATGGGATGGTCGGAGTTAGTGTGTAGAGGATGGGGGTAGGATTCTGTATATTTGATTCTGCTATCTGTATCTGTAAAGGATTTAAGTCCGAATCTAAATTTGACTATATATGTGATTTTCGTATGTATAGCATGTCTATTTCTATTGGGTTACACATTGAGTTTACAAAAACACATTTCTAATTTCTATTTTGTACAGGTAATCCACAGAGTTAGGCGGATCGGTGCAGCGGAGTCTCACAGTGACCATAAGTTTTTGAACTATTTTTAATTAAAGGTTTTCATTTAATTAAGGTTATTTCTGGGAGTTTTGTAATTATGGGACTCTCCGGACTGTTTGGATTTATTTTGGATTTAGATTTTAGATTTAATTTTTTTTAAAAAATTACGACGGTTGGCTAAAATATGGTTTTTACTAATTTTTTTTATGAAAATAGGAATAGGATTTATAAATATAACGATTTCTAATACTTCTGCTATAAAATATGCTTAGGCAACTGTACTAATTAAGTAACGTTTTCAGTAATAGATATAAACAAATATGGGCTATGAAACTAGGATGATATATTAAAACGACTCTGTTTTCAAAACCCTTCTTTGTAAACATCTCTAATTTCGGCCGTAACGTCTAGGCCGAGTTTGGGGTGTTACATTTAGTTGTATTAGAGCCAGGTTACAAAACTCAGGTTGTGAATTTTGGGTTCCAAAATTGCGTTTCAAAAGAATTGGTTTCCAAATGATTTAAGATCACTCTGAGTAAGTAAGTGGTACACGGAGTCTTCAACGCCAATCTTATAAGTAATTATTGAACTTAGATAAAACTTTCTGAAAATACTGTAGTTAGTACTTTCTGAAACTGTGCTGAGTTAGTTAGAAATTGAAACCTCTGAAATATTTCTAAAGTCCTGATAATTTACGCATAAAATATCTGCTAATAAACACTAGAAGTGATGCATAAAATTTTATAATGTAGATAAATTTAAAATTTATGATGAGCACTCGTGGAACTCGCGATTGTGGCATTCATGGACGCAGTAGGGGCCGTTGGGGGGCTCGAGCTGAGTCTTCCTCTTTGGGTAGTATACCAAACTTAGAAACAAGTGAGACACTGATTTCACCTGTTGTTGAGACTGGGTCTCAAAGCCGTTCGACTGGGGACGACACACTGTCCCAAGCCATGTTTAGGGTGTTGGAAAAGGTCACTGGACCCCATTCTAGATCTAGGGACTGTGGGTCAGTAACTGAACGACCCGGTCTAATGGAGCTGAGCTGTTTAAGGATGTCATTGGAGTCGCCCCTATTGTGACCGAGAATTGGTTGGAGGCCACTGAGAGGATTATAATGATATAGACTGTATGCCTGAGCAGAAACTAAAGGGTGCAGTCTCTTTGCTTCGCGATAAGGCGTATCAGTGGTGGTTATTGGTTGAGAAGGGTACTCAACGAGACCGTCTGAACGAGGATTATTTTAAAACTGCCTCCGAAGGGAAATATATGGGCACGAATTATGTTGATGCTTGTAAGCGTAAGTTCATGAATCTTACACAAGGTGATAAATCTGTGGCCGAGTATGAGGCTAAGTTTTTGAGGTTGACCCGCTACGCTCGAGGCATGGTGGTGTATGAGTATGAGAAATGTGTTCGTTTTGAGGACAGCTTGAGGGATAATCTGAGGGTTCTAATTGCTCCGCAGAGGGAGCACGAGTTTGCTGTTCTGGTGGATAAGGTGAAGATCGCCGAGGAAGTTAAACGCGCGGAGTGCCAGAATAGGTATCGTGAGAGAGACAAGAATAAAAAAGGGTTTGGAGCCTTCTAGTTCTGTTCAGAGGCCTAAGAAACAGGCTAAACCTGATAGGCCTGTTAGAGTGGGGGTTCCTATTGCTTCTATTGGGATTCAGTTGTGGTAGGTGTCATTCGAGCGAGTGTTGGAGGAGGTTAGGGGCTTGTCTGAAGTGTGGGTCTTTGGAGCATTGGATTAGAGAGTGTCCACAACGTGCTAATCAAATGCAAGCTTTAGGGCCAAGTTCTGTACAACCCCAGAGGGCAGTTCAGCAGCCACCTAGTGGCCGTGGACCGGCTAGGGTTGATAATGGTATGGGTCGAGGTCAGAGAGCATCGGGCAAAGGTGCTAATCAGACTGAGGCGAGGAGTCTGCACTGGTTTATGTTGTTCAAAGTCGAGAGGATAGAGATGCTCTTGATGCGATCACGGGTACGCTTTTTATTTTTTATGCTCCTTATACTACTCTGATAGACATAGGTTCTACACATTCCTATGTAGCTAGTACGGTTTTCGAAAACTTGGGGATTTCTGTCAAGTACACTTCTAGTGAGATTACTGTACTGAGTCCATTGGGGGAGTCTGTTTTAGTAAATAGACTTTATAGGAATGTACTGTTGGAAGTACAAGGGACTGTGTTTCCGGTAAATTTGATGGAGCTACCGTTTAGGGAGTTCGACTTGATTCTGGGTATAGATTGGTTGGTTGAGCACAGAGTTAGTCTATATTGTGCGACTAAAAGGGTTGTTTTGAGGACAATGGATGATAAAGAAGTGGTTGTGATCGGTGATCGTCAAGATTACTTGTCTAATGTAATATCCGCTCTAGTGGTAGAGAAATTGGTTCGAAAAGGGTGTGAATTTCGAGTTTGAATAAATCGAATACCAAACTATAATATTTTATATTTTTACCCCAAACTCCCAAACTTCTTAACTTTCCCCCAAAACTTTTACTCCATCCCACTTTCCCCCCAAAACTTTTACTCCCCTCCCATCCCATCTCCCCTTCTACCCCAAACCCATTTTCCCCCCATTTTTTTTTTGAATATTTTCCCCTCAAAGTTTTACTCCCTTACCCCTAAAACTTTTCATTTCCCCTCTAAACTTTTACTTCTCATCTTTTACGCCCAAATCAAAAATTAAAATCATCCAAAAAAAATCTCTAAACCTAAATAGTTATAATTTTTTCTATATCTACTATTTATATTATTAAATTAAATTTCCCATTTTGTACTATTTATATTATTGAATTGTTTAATCATATTGAATCTTTATAAATTTTTGTTAAAATTTAATTTTGATGATGCTATAAAATATTAGTGTTAAAATTTTATGTTGGTATCAATTCTACATGTTATCTTTAAGATAACTTTTATTAAAAAATCACAATTTTACATTTAATATATTTTAAATTCAAAATACATATTTGCAAGAACCGAAGCTAATTGAAGCAACTAAGTAAGCAAAGAAGCTAACTCATATATAAAAGATTAATAAATAAATTATGAGGGGATGAAAGTTAATAACAAATATGACTATAATGGACAAATTTGATTACGGTGGGTGATAGTAATTACAAGGGCCAAAAATCATTTTTTTAATTTAACTCAAAAAAATATATTCGATTCGGTCCGAATTCTATCTCACTCAACTAGATTCGAGAAATTTTCAAATCGAGTTAGGATGATAAAATAGGATTCGTCAACTCGATTAACTTGAAATTTTTTTCATTCGATTCAATTTGATCAAACGCTTACCCCTATTATGAATCACTTTATAGTAAAGTTTATATTAAAATCCTTGAAGGATTTAGGATGCTAGAAGCATATTGAAATTCTTGGGAAAATTTTCATTTATATGAATTGAAATAATTTGAGCATTATGTGGTAAGCAGAGTTGAATGAGGATATAAAATGATCCAAAATATCTATTTGTGTTTTATAGAAGAATTGTGATTAAATTTTGCTATGATTATTGTTGAAACTCCTGAAGAAATCAAAATATATTTCCCCAAAAATTTCCCTCGCTCATGAATTTTAAAAGAATTGTGATATAAATGCTTAGCAAATACATTCAAATAGTCATTTTAAAGACTAGTATTCAAGATTGAATACGTAGAATATAAGAAAGTATGTGATGTTTTAATGACGGGGAGTAAATACGCGCAGTACTATTTTTCCCTTAGCAGAGATTTTGTCCCATTGGGTTTTCCTGGTAAGGTTTTTAATGAGGCAGCATATTATGCATATTATAGATATGTGTAATCTTTTTCCTTCACTAGGAATTTTTTTCCCCATAGGGTTTTTATCTTTGTAAGGTTTTAACGAGTCACATTATCTACCAATGGACATCCAAGGGGGAGTGTTATGAATATCTTATTAAGTGGATGTTCATCAAGATCAAGATAAGTTTTGATATGCTTTAAATTCTAAAAGTCATTAGAACTAGATCTCTACTTCATTTATACTTTTTATGCCTATAAATAGAGACTTTGGAGAAGCTTTGTAAATATCCCTATTGATCAAAAAAAATACGCTTTCTCTTTTGCTCTCCCATTTTCTTTGTTCTTTACTCTCTGTCTATTTATTTTATAACACAAATATCTAATTTTTTTTAAAAGCCATAAAAACCCCTCCACGTATTTTGATGTTGTAGAGATACTCTTACGTAAATTAAAATTTATTTATTAGTCCTTTATGTTTTAAGTATTTCATAAATATACATCAACGAAAGTGAAAGGATAGAGAATGGTCATTAGGGTTAGATTTTACATCCAATAGTTATAAATAAAAGTATACTTGGATAAAATGTAATATCAAAATTAAATAACTTTGTATTTATCACTTTTGAATCAACAAAACAGATTCAAACGTAGAAACCAATACTAGATTTTACTTTCTTTTTTAGGGCTATTGATACAAAGTATCAACGGAGGTCAAGATGGAGGTTAAGAATCAAAGAGGACGATGTTCTGGTCTAGAAAAAATAGAGATACCAGAAGGAGAAGTCACCTCCCTTTGGGATGTCTATCACCTTTTATTATACCGGGTCGGGTCATTTTAATTATAAATGTATAACAATTTTTCCTCCACCTGGTTGAAGAAGAGTTATAAAGTAACTATTTTCAAACAACCTGACATTTATGAAATGTGTGTAATTTATGATTTATCATACATGTTTTAACTTGAAGCTTTATTGAGCAAGTTTTGTTGTTTAATAGTGTGATACAGAAGTCAAGAATTATATCGCAGAATACTGCAAATTGTATTTCCTGTAAGAAAAAATTTGTTTGTAAATAAGATCGGAGGTCGCGAGCTTAACTTTACTAACCTTTAATAATCAGCTGGGAGCGTAGGTTTGCTAGTTGTCTGGGAGTTGCAATCTTAACTTTGCTAACTCAAAAGACCAAAGGTTGCGAGCTTAACTCTACTAACCTTAATAATCAGTTAGGAGCATAGGTCTACTAGTTGTTTGGGAGTTGCGAGCTTAACTCTTGTAACCTTAATAATCAACTGGGACTGTAGGTCCACTAGCTGTCTGGGAGTTGCTTAACTCTGCTAACCTTAATAATCAGCTGGGAGCGTAGGTCCGCAAGTTTTCAGAAAGCCGAAGGTCGTGATATTAAATCAAGCGAACCATAGAAAGCCAAATATCGTGATCGTAAATCAACTATGACAACCCAAAAGATATAAGTTGGATCTATACTCACATATAGATCATACAAGAATAGAGCAGCAAGATACTCCATAGATAGTAAACTAAAGTCCCTGAGGAAGGCGAGGAGAAACAAACAGTAGCACATAACATCGATATCGGATCATATCTTGGACCATATATTCGAAAGATCCACCCCAGTTGCAAACTCACAGCATCAAAACTTTTATGGGATTGCAGAAAAGACGAATGATTCAAATGGATATTCTACATTTTTTGGCCTTCTATCTCATCAAAACCTCATCGGCAACAGATGGATGCTCATTTATATCGGAATCTTCTGGTGCAATGTTTAAGAAATTTACAAGTTTATAAAATGCATGATTTCTAATAAATTGTACTTAGAAAATGCCATCACTGAAGAGGTGTGGCATAAAAAATCAAAGGATGTTCCTTATTGTGCAATTTTCCAAGTAGCTTTTCCTGTTGCTCACGTACAATGGTGCCATTTTTTTTTATCCAAGGTATCATGACAGATAATCAAACTCACGGGAGGAAAACATATTTGACTGAAGTGATACCAACATAAATATGACTATCTCAACAAGTGCGATTTGGAAGTAGTTCGAAACCCATAGTTATACTCACAAAGTCCAACTTCAAAGGCTATTTATAACTTATCCTATATCAAGAGATGCAAGTGCAGGCACAATAACCAAAAGAAATAGTACAAACATGTCAATATCTAGAAAGTAATAATAGTACGGACCTAAATGATTTCATTAGTCATTTACCTGATAACATCCTTCACCAAATGATTTTGTTCCTCCCTATTTAATGTGATGTCCGAACTTAATGTCTTTTCAATTTAGAGACAACTGTGCTTTTTGGGGCAACTGTTGTTCCTTCTTGGAAGACATCTACTTAGTGTTTTTTTAGTTTAGAGACAACAGTGCTTTTTGGGGCGACTGTTGGTTCTTCTTGGAAGACATCATGGTTAATATCAGACATGGTCCTCTAACGCATTGGACATGGGACTTTGAGGCTGAGACTCTCTTTCCTTTCTCCCGTTATAGTTATGGTCTCTATAAAAGAAACCAGTGTGGCCTTTCTCAAGTAGGCGCCCTGAATGTTATTTAAGCGAATTAAAAGAGCTTTGGTGGATTGATTGTTCAATGGAAAGAGAACCAATCAATGCCTTACTTTGCTTCCTGAAGTTTGTCTGAATTTCTATCTGAATTTAGAAAGACTTTATGTTACACTTGATCCAAAATGCTATAACCTCCCCAGCACTGCAAGCAACTTCAACACTTGGTGTCAGACACTACTTTTTCTGAACAGATCAACCAAGATCCAAGGAAATTTCTTCTCAGTAGCAATTACTACCCCATTAGCAGCTTTGATTCCAAGAGATGTTTGACCTGATTCGATTACCGTCAAGGCGTGCTCGATTTGAACTATTTTTTCCTGAAGGACAAGATGCATCACTGATGAGGCCAGAACGACCGGCATGATAGTTGAACTGAGTTTTTTAAACACTATTATCATAAGCACCAGCTGTTGTCAAAATTTTGAGAAAGGAAAATCACTGCTATTAAAGTTGGGAGTCCAACTTCAACGCATTTAACCAATTGAAGGAAACCAGGTGAATAGAGACCTAGTCCAGTGAAAATCACAAGAGGAAACTCGTATAAAAAATAATGTTGGATTTTGGGGGTAGCCAAACACCTACAGATATAATTACCGCAGGAAGCACATGCAAAGCAATATATATAACATAATTATATCAAATAAAAAAAGCAAAGGCTGCAGCATCTAAAGAGCCTAAGTTGTTCAACCGTTTATTGACAGTTTTGGGAAAGGATTAAATAGGCCTCAAAATCTCTTTGGGAAACAAACTTAAACAAATTAATTAGAAAAAGTAGCAAATGCTATTATATGAAACAACAAACCCTAGTATATTTAACTAGGGTTGCCACCCCTCTCTCTCCTAGCTGGACTAGGATTTTATTTTTCTATTGAAATAGAATATTACTAATTTAACAAGGGTTTCACTTCTTCTCCTTATAAATAGATGACACCGGTAAAGCTAAACAGAGTACATTAAGATATTGTTATTCTATCCGAAAATAGTGAGAATTTATTTTCTAAGTATAAATTCTATTTTTCGGAATAACAATTCTACAAATTTCTATTAAAGAGAATTTTACTTTCCCACTAAAAATAATGTAAATAATTTCTAGTTTAGTGCTTAGATCGAATTCATTCAAGTCCACACTCGAAGCAATTTGTGGTACAATAATAGAGGAGAAGGTTATTTGGTTGAAAGTCGGAAACGACAAAGGTCCATTTAGCCAAAAATACAGGTGCAATTTCGGTAAAGATTTTATTGCTATAAATATCACTGTGCAAAAAAACCGTTTTTGAACCAGAATTTTTCCAACAATCCTCTCATTGGCATTACATGATAGATGAAAAGTAAACGTGGCCACGAGTCATTTGTCTTTATGAAAATGACTTAATTACTATTAGATAGTATTTAACTTTTCATGAAAGAAGATGTCATGATTACCATGAGATAAAATGTGTTGAGAAATGTGCCCATATTGTAGTAAACATGCAACTGTTTTCTATTTATTTGAACGATGAATAAATAAATAAAGTTAATTTCACATTTCACTATTATATCTTTTGTATTTTCTATCTTTTACATTTTGCATGCATAGCAAAATTGTGACAAGCAAATATTAGCTCATTGATTGTCTAAGTTTAAACTGAAGATAAGTGGTATCGTAAGAACGTTTACATTGGAGAAAGTCGACTTACTTTAGTAGATAATCTAAATGAGTCCGTAATCCCATAAAAGAATCAAAGTGAGCATTTTATTCAAATACTGAGAAGGATTATTATGTCGTCTACAATTCCAATTGGAGAGATGGTTTAATTGAGTCAATTTATTCGATGTAAAATTAAATTAGGTAGTCGTACGAATTGTTCAACTAGAGAATTTAATTAAATAATTTTCTTGAAAAATTAATTTAGAAGATCCAAGTGATTTTTGGAAAAATTAATTTTGATTAAGTAAAATTAAATTAATCAAATTAATTAAAATTAATATGATATTTTTGAAAGTTAATTTTCAAGTTAGACAATTGGCCCAATAGGTAATTGAACTTAAAAATTAGACCTGAGATCGTAAATTGGGTTCGAGAACCGAAAACGAGACCAAGACCCAAAAATTGGTTGAACTGGGCCCGGTATGTGAAATTGGGCCGACGATCCAATTAGTGGCTAGATTGGATCGGTCGGGTTGTCATTGACCCGGACCAAACCGGCAGCAGCCAAACCGACTCAAGGTGCCATAAGGGTGTCTCATTTGCATAATTGAACAAGGCGATGCCGATGGCTGCGACGACGACATCCTGGTGGCCGCCAGCAGTTGGTCATCGGTGGTTGAGTAGTGGAAGAGTTACACTCCTACTAGGACTCTACCAGAGAATTTGATTTCAGATTATCTATTCCAAAAATAATATTATTTTAATAGTTTAATATTAAATTAAATTAAATATTTATCTTAATAGTATTTTATTAATTTAATATTAAAATTATTATCTTAATCTTAAATTAAATTTAATGTTTATCTAGTAGATAAACATTCTATTATTTTAATAAGATTTAATATTAAATTTAATCTAATATTTATATTGATAAATATTATATTAATTTAATATTAAAGTGATTAAGTTTAATCATGGTTGAACTCTCTAAACTCTCCCTATATAAAGAGAGCCTTAGGTCATTATTTACACACACTTGAATTCAAGAGAAAGTTGTAGAGAGAATATTAGCTGAAGAGATTATTCTAGAAAATTTATAAAGATATTTTTCTGATTTACAACTTGACTCAAATGTTTAGAGAAATTGCAAAATTACCCCACTAGTAATTTTTGTGAAAAATTTTCTAATTCGAAGCAAGCCCACACTTGACAGACATGAGCTTGAGGATAACAGAGAAGACTACTCGGTCGAAGCGCTCATCTTAAACGAATCGAAAAGATACAATTTTGATTAAGTGTTTATTACTTTAGATATCACAACTAAGATCTTATTTTGGAAAAAAATTAAAAATCTAGTTTTTTTTTCCTAAATTTATTTTCGCGGCATTTTTCAAACCCATTTTTTCAACAATTGATATCAGAAACGAATATAGGACTTAAATGTAATTTTTTCAAAAGGAGTCCATGACGATGAAAAGATGTGATAGCGGTTGAAGACCCAAGGAATGCCTTGTGGTGAAAAATTATGTAATTTTATTTTTCTATTTAATTTCTAGAAATAGAAGCATGGAAACCTTAGCTGGAAATTTTATTTTAATTATCTATCTCATTATATATTTGTTTTATAATTTTTTTATAATATTTATATTATGTAATGTTATAATTGTAATATATATGAGATGATCTACAGTTGATTGATTAAAAATAAGAAGTGTGGTAATGAGAAAATACATTTGTTGTATTATTCTATTCACTTCTTTCGGTTATTCGATAACTGTGAGAAGTGTGGTAATGAGAAGGTGCATGTCTAGGATTCGCTCTGGCTAGGGAAGACTTGGTTTTTAAGCGGTCAAATTTGACTCGCCTCCCTTTGTTGGGACCCTACCTGTTGCACGGTTCGCATTCACTTCTTTGGTTTTTTCTTTAAAAGAAAAACTGAGGAGAATCAAAATTATTTGTTTTTATGATTGATTGATTCTTGTGAATTGATATTATAAAATTGGCATAGCATGCCATGCATATATTGGAAGCATGTCATTTAGATTAGGCAAGAAAGCCACTAAGATTATTGTATGATCATTCTTGAAATTTGGGATAAAAAACCTTGCATGTTTTTTATATATTGAGTGGGAGAAGGTCATTAAACAAGACCTACGGCCTCCATTGATGGTCCCTAAGTGATAGCATGATAAAATTTCGAGCTGGTTCCTACCCTGGCTACACCCCAAGGTAAACTTTATCATATGGGCTCACTAGATGAGATTTCCTTTTAAGGACAACTAGTCATGCATGACTTTAAGAGAGATTGTACCAAGATGACTCACAAATGAAAGCATGTTCATGATGGGTGTTGAGTCAATGGTTACACACTCAAGATCATCTATTATTAAATAGTTTCCCAAGAAACGATATTTATGCTAGAGATAATGATGAAACGTTAAACAATCGTTAGTTCATGTGGAGTCTTGAGAATTAAGATTCATGTTCTTGCTAGTTAATTTTGGCACCCCAAGGCGACATGGTTGATGGGTGTGAGAATGATCGTAGCAGTGGAATTTTTTTTTCAAGGTTTTAATATAAGATGCATGCATCATACTTTCCTGATATGTTGCTGAAATGAAAAATATTTGCTTAATACAAAGATAGAAATTAGTGAAATCTTTATTTTTTTAGTTCAAACATGTCTCCTACTCCTCTTATTAGCATTCTTACTGAGAATAAATTAGATGGGGATAACTTTCGAGAATGGAAACAGAACTTGCTTATAGTTCTCAACTGTAAGAAACATAAATTTATTCTTGACGAAATGTGCCCTCCTGAAACTCAGCCAAAAGCAAGAAATTGCTGGAGAGATTCTGACTTGATTTCTCAATGTTATATGTTAGTGAGCATGAGTAGTGTGTTACAAAAATAACACAAGAATTTCCTTACTCGTAAAGAAATAATGACAAATTTGGATGATTTGCTCAGAGGCCAAGTCACATTGGCTTAACAATCCACTATTACAAATTTGGTTAATTCTCAATAGAAAGCTGACACTCCGGTCAAATAACATATGCTTAAGCTTATGGGATTCTTTGCGGAAATGGAGGGCAATAGGGTTGAACTAGACATGAACACTCAAATTGAACTACTGCTCAATCCTTAACCAAAGAGTTTGCTGATTTTAGGGTCGCTTACAACTTAGGGAACAAGGCACTTACCTTGACTAAACTTATGAATGAATTACAATCCTATGAATTGATGTTGAATGGTGGTAAGCCGGTTTAGGAGAAACCTGAGGCAAACTTAGTTGTGGGCCCCTCGTCCTCTAAGGGGAAACAAAAAGCTAAGGGAAAGAAGAAACCAACTAAGTCTTCTAATCAACCTCGTGTGCATAGGAAGAAGGCTAAGAAGTCAAAAGATTCTAAAAATATCAAATGTTTCTTCTGCAACAAAAAAGGGTATTTCAAATCAAACTGCAAGGAGAATTTAGATTACCTAACTAAAAAGAGCAACGGTATGGAACTCTTTGTTGTTGACGCTTGCTTAGTGGAAGAATCAATTAACAACTTGGTTATAGATTCTGGCGCCACTAACCATGTGTGTGTTTCTTTACAGGGGTTTAGCGAAACGAGAAGTTTGTGTGATAGGAGCCTCTCATTGCGGACTAGAGATGGGATCTATGTTTCAACCGCAGTAGTGGGAAAATATATTTTACACTTTGATAATTTTAAGAAGATTGTTTTAAAGAATGTGTTTTATGTACCTAATTTTAAAAGGAATTTAATTTTTGTAGCATGTTTATTTTATGAGGGTTATACAGTGACATTCAATGAAGGGATTGCTATTCACATAAATCATTCTTTAATTTGTAATGGATGGATGAAAAACAATCTCTACTTTATGAAACTAAATAACTACTCGATGCTTCAAACTAAAATAGTGAATAAAAAACTTAAAACTTCTCACTTTAATGAGGGGGTACATATGGCATTTAAAACTTGGTCATATTAACTAAGCAAGAATCACTAAACTCGTGAAAGATGGTCCCTTAAGTATGCTTAAGGAAGTTAGTCTTCCACAATGTGAATCTTACTTGGAAGGTAAAATGACTAAGAGGTGTTTTAATGCGAAAGGTACAAGGGCCAACCAACCTTTAGAACTTGTGCACACTGATGAATGTGGTCTCATGAGCATCAATGCTCGTGGAAGTTTCGAGTATTACGTGACTTTTATTGACGACTATTGTCAATATGGATATTTGTATCTAATGCATCGCAAAAATTAAACATTTGATAAATTTGCAGAGTTTCGTGCGGAAGTAGAAAAACAATTAGGTTTATCCATAAAGAATCTTCATTCTGACCAAGATGGGGAATATTTGTCCGATGAGTTTTCAAGATACCTAGGAACACGAAAATATACACATTTTTTCATCCCCTTTTTAACTCAAATTCATGTAGTTTTGATAAAATTCTTGTCAAAAAATATATAATTATTATAAAATAATTATTTTGTACTTAAAGTATTAATATGTTGAATTTTAATTAATTTTATAATTAATTTTGATTAATTTTGATTATTTTCGATAGATTTGCACAAAGGGCGAAAAATGGCTCGGTAGACACTACTAGAAGCGCAAAACCGAGAAGCAATTTTGAAGCATCAAGGCGAATTAATTTTCAACCAAAGATGGTCCAAATTATGTGTATTAATTCATAATATAATTAATTTTAATTTTAATCCAATTTAAATTGGGTTAAATAAATTATTATTAATTAATTATGAAAAGTGACCAGTTGAGCTGAACCGAGAAAACCGATCCAACCGAGCACTGGGCAACCCAAAACTGTTCCACATGCTAACCCAATCAGCTTTTTTGGCTTGCAAAATGGCCCTTGAAGACTTCTTCAAATTGTATTCAAACCCCTCCACTATTTGTGCCTTTCTAGATTCACCCCTACCTTAATATAGCAAGTTTGAAAACTTTAAACTTGCCACATGTGTGGCTGGCCATGGGGGGACTCTATGGCTATTGATTTTTGCTAATTTTAGCAGTCATCCCAACCTATAAATACCCCCCTTTTTTGCTCACTTTAAACACATCTCAACCCTTCCCATCTCTTCACTTCTCTCTCATTTTTCTCTCTTTATTTCCCTTCCATTATTCTTTATTCCCTTGCCGATTTCACCTCTTGGAAAAGATTCATTCATCCACCATTTGGAGCAGCATTCAAGTGTTCGTAGAAACCTCGGTTTGACAAGAAAAAGCAGAGAAAGAGGAGTGGAGCAAACTAGTTAAGCCACAGAGAGAACACCAAATTTGATTCTTGTTCCCTATCCTTTTAATTTTGTTGTTATAATTAACATGTCTATGAATATTTATGATGTTGAAATGTTTAATTTAATTAATATGGATTAAATTTAATTCGTGTTAGGTTGATTGCATTTCGTCTACTTAATTTATTAAAATTGTGTTTGTATTGTTATAGGGCTCTTCGTCTACTTAGTCAGTGCATGTTTAATCATCTAAAGTAGCTGAGGATTAAATTAGCAATGGTATCTATCGATACATTAGCCTTGCATGACTTGCAAGATTATTGTGATTAAACTGTTTAAAGGTGGAAATACATTGTTACCTCATGTAATCATTTATGTGCTTATGAGATTGAATTAATTGTTTGAATTGGCATAGAGATATGTAGAAGAGACTATTTTAATTTCATAAGTATGTATGTACATTAACACATTTACTTAGTAAAATTTGTTTAATCGGTTGAATTGACATAGAGATATAGTCAAGAGATAAATGGATTTTTGGTAAGTAAGTATGTTCATAAGTGAGCAAATTATCGAGTTGCCGTGAATTTATTCGTAAAAACATAAACATGAGTTTAATAATTTTAAGTTAAGAAATGTAATTAATCTAGCACAATTATGTCATGTTGATTACAATCATTTTTTGAAATCGTGCATTGGAACTTTTATTTTATTTTTATTTATTTTATTTAGTTAATTTCCTAGTTTTTTCACCTCCTCAAATCAAAATATTTTTCGTCACCAAAGTGTTTTTAAAATTGCATTCATATATAATTCTTTTCACAGTCCCTGTAGGTACGATAACTCGACATTTACTTGTTGCAATTGTGTACACTTGCACATTTCCGTCGTTCCAAGTTTTTGGCACCGTTGCTGGGGACTGTTTTAAAAAGCATTATTTGTGAATTTGTAAGTTTTTCATTTTGGTTTATTTTTTTGTGATTATTTCATGTGTTTATGAGTATTGATTGAATTATCGATTTACTCCCTGTAGACCCTCAGATTGAATGAACTTTTTGACAGCAAAGAAGACAAGCAAGTCGGAGAATGACCGAAGGGATAAACCTCGAAAATTTGAATCAAGGAAACGGAGCAGACCCTGCTCAAAATCCTATCCTTATTGCTGATGATATGGATAAAGCTCTAAGATAGTCTGCCATGCCAGTGTTTCATGATCTTAATCCGGGTATTAGGAGACACAAAATTGAGGCACAATAGTTTGAGCTGAAGCCAATCATGGTCTGGATGCTTTAGACAATGGGACAATTCAGTGGGATGCCTACCAAAGATCCTCACCTGCACTTAAGACTGTTTATGGAGGTGAGTGATTTTTTTCAAGTTAGCTGGAGTACCCAAAGACGCATTATGATTGAAGGTATTCCCATATTCTCTAAGGGACAGAGCTCGAGCCTGGTTGAACTCATTGCCACCAAATTCAATTTCCACATGGCAAAAGTGAGCAGAAAGATTCCTCATGAAGTATTTCTCACCTAGCAAGAATGCCAAGTTGAAGAACGAGATCACTGCTTTCCAATAAATGGATGATGAGTCCTTGTATGAGGCATGGGAAAGGTACAAAGAATTATTACGGAAGTGCCCTCATCACGGAATCCCACATTGCATCCAACTTGAGACATTTTATAATGGTCTCAATGTACACACGAGGATGGTAGTGGACAATTTTACTAATGGTGCTCTCCTTTCTAAGTCTTATAATGAGGCTTATGAAATCATTGAGAGGATTGCCAGCAACAATTATCAATGACCAACCAATAGAGCAGCGTCAAGTAGTCGAGTTGTTGGAATACATGAAGTAGACGCTCTTACTTCACTCGCTTCTCAAGTATCCTCAATATCCTCAATACTTAAAAATTTTACCATTAATAGGTTTAATAGTTTTGTAGCACAGCCACCGAATCGATTTGAAAATGTAGGCTGTATCTATTGTGGGGAAGGAAATTTGTTCGAAGAATGTCCATCGAACCCAGAATCCGTGTATTACATGGGTAACCAAAACCAAAATCGAGGAAGGCAAAGACTGCAATCCAATTTCTATAACCCATTGTGACGAAACCACCCAAACTTTTCCTGGAGTAACCAAGGGGCTGGAACTAGTAACACTTACACCCAACTTAGTCTGACCCAGCCACTTGGTTTCCCCCAAAAAGTTCAGAAACCAACCAAAGCTGAACTGTCCAATAGCTTAGAGAACCTATTGAAGGCATACATGGCAAAAAATGACGTCGCTCTAAGAAATTTGGAGAATCAAATGGGCCAGCTTGCAACTAAACTTAAAAACATGACTAAAAGGTACTTTACCAGGTGATACAGAGAATCCGAGGAATCTTGAGAAAGAGAATTGTAAAGCGTTGACATTGAGGAGCAGAAAGACATTAGAGCCCAACATTGTCAAACTTGAAAAGAAGCCAGTCGATACACAAGACTCAGAGGATGTTCAACCTAGTGTTGAAAGTCCAATTTCACCGGAACTAGAATCTGTAAAATTTGACAAGGTAACTTCAGAACCAGCTAATTCTGATCAACTAACAACTTTGTTAGATGTCGAATTTCCACAGAAGACAAATCAACCAGTTCTAGTAAAGAAGCTTCCATCACCCTACCCTCAAAGACTTCAGAAGCAAAAGTAGGAAATTCAATTCAAGAAGTTCCTAGACATACTCAAGCAACTTCATATCAACATTCTGTTGGTTAATACACTTGAACAAATGCTGAACTACGTCAAATTCATGAAGAATATCCTATCAAAAAAATGAAGACTTTAAGAATTTGAGACGGTAGCCCTGACTAAGGAATGCAGTGCGTATCTTCAAGACAAACTACCCCCAAAGTTGAAGGATCCTGGATGTTTTACCATACCTTGCAACATTGGAGCAACATATTGTGGTAAGGCACTATATGACTTGGGTGCAAGTATAAACTTGATGCCTATATCAATATTTAGGAAGTTGGGGATAGGTGAAGTTAGACATGCCTACTACGGTTACACTTCAATTAGCAAATCGATCCTTAGCACATCCAGAAGGAAAAATCGAGGACGTATTGGTACGTGTAGACAAATTTATTTTTCCTGTTGACTTTGTGGTTCTAGACTTTGAAGCAGAAAAAGAAGTGCCAATCATCCTAGGACGGCCTTTCCTAGCAATCGAAAAGACCCTTATTGATGTGCAAAAGGGCGAGCTTACTATGCGTGTTCAAGATGATCAGGTAACATTTAATGTTTTTAAGTCTATGCGATTTCCTAACACAATCGATGATTATTCTACAGTGTCCGATTTAGAGGAATTAATCATGGAAAAGAACTCAACTATGTTGAGGACCCATTGGAACAAATTTTGACATCAGACCTTCCAAATGATGAAGAGGATGATGAATACTTAGCTTTGCTAAAAGCTAATCAAAGGGGATTTAATCCGCAATCTCATTTTGAATCTTTAGAGTTAGAGAATAGGGATTATGCCCAACCAAAAGCGTCAATTGTGGAGCCACCTAAATTAGAACTGAAGGTACTTCCCTCACATTTAAAATATGTTTATTTAGGTAACGCTTCTACTTTACGTGTGATTGTTTTAGTGGAATTAACCGTTGAGCAGGAAGAGAAACTCATCATAGTATTAAAACAATTCAAGAAGGCTATCGGATGGACCATATCCGATATTCACGATATTAGTCCAAAAAAGAAAAGAAAAGGGAAGTTTCAGATGGTGTCAGGAGGTGAAGCAGAGAGGAGATAATGCCCTCGCTATAGTGCATTCAAGAAATTGAGCTCCGGGGGAGCCCATCTTTAGACCCATTGGCTAACGTGATCTCCCTTCAAGGGATATCACTAATCACTCAAGGGGTTTATAGGAATCTCTAGAATCACTCAAGGGGACTCTATTGGGTTTTCTCTTTGGGGCCCCAAGGGCATCTTGGAAATTGCTTAAGTGATCACTGAACCTTCCTGAAGTGTAGGATTGTCTGTATGAAGGCATAAGATCATCCTGGAAGATGGCAAAAAAGGGACGATTGATGGACAACGAAGACTGAACCCCATTATAAAGGACGTGGTGAAAAGGAAAATGATCAAGTGGTTAGATGCGAATATAATTTACCCTATCTTAGATAGTTCGTGGGTAAGTCCAGTCCAGTGCGTGCCAAAGAAAGGAGGTATTACGGTCATTGAAAATGAGAATAACGAGTTGATATCGACTAGAACGGTTACAGGATGGAGAATTTGCATCGATTACCAGAAGTTGAATAAGGAGACTAGGAAAGATCACTTTCCTTTGCCGTTTTTGGACCAGATGTTGGATAGACTCGCGGGGCGAGAATTACTATTTTCTCGATGGATACTTGGGGTATAATCAGATTAAAATAGCACCAAAAGATCAACACAAGACAACATTCACCTGTCCATACGGTACATTTTCATTTAGACGCATGCCATTTGGTTTATGTAATGCACTTTCTACATTTCAAAGATGTATGATGTCTATTTTTACTGATATGGTTGAGAAATACTTGGAAGTCCTTATGGATGATTTTTCAATATTTGGAGATACATATGATGATTGCCTAGCCAATCTAGCCAAGGTACTAAGGTGATGCGAAGAAACAAACATTGTACTCAACTGGGAAATGTGTCATTTCATGGTAAGAGAAGGTATTGTTCTAGGGCATCGGATAACGAGACATGGAGTCATGGTAGATAAAGAAAAAGTAGATGTTATTAAGAATCTCCCACCTCCAACATCTGTAAAGAGTGTCAGGAGCTTTTTGGGCCATGCCAGTTTCTATCGAAGATTTATCAAGGACTTCTCCAAAATTGCTAAACCTTTATGCAAATTATTGGAGAAGGACATGACGTTCAATTTTTATGAAGGGTGCTTAAAAGCTTTCAAAGATTTGAAGAGTCGATTAGTTCCGGCACCCATAATTGTCACACCAGACTGGGATTTGCCATTTGAATTTATGTGTGATGCAAGTGACTTCGCGATAGGAGCTATCATAGGCCAGCGAAGGAACAAAGTTTTTCATCCCATCTACTACGCAAGTCAGACTCTGACAGGAGCTCAACTAAATTATACGGTAACAGAGAAAGAGTTACTTACTATTATGTTTGCTGTTGACAAGTTTTAATCCTATCTTGTAGGTACCAAAGTGACTGTCTATACGGACCATTCGGTAATTAAGTATTTACTTTCCAAGAAAGACGCTAAGCCGAGATTGAATCGATGGGTACTTCTACTTCAAGAGTTCGATCTAAAAATTCAAGATCGAAAGGGAGTAGAAAACCAAGTAGTAGACCACTTGTCCAGATTGGAACCGCAAGAAAGGAATGCTCCACTTATACCAATTTAGGAGACATTTCCAAATGAACACATACTTAGGGTAAATCATGTCCATAATACCCCTTGGTTTGTTGATATTGCTAACTATTTAGTTTGTGGTTTGATGTCGATTGATAAGATGTTTCATCAAAAGAAAAAGTTTCTTCACGGTGTGAAGTACTATTTCTGGGAAGGCCATACTTGTTTAAAAAGTGTGGAGATCAAATGATCAGAAGATGCGTGGTAGAAGATGAAGTACATAAGAATCTATACCATTGCCACTCAGCTCTCAGTGGGAGACACTTCGAAGGTACACGTACTGTGGCCAAAGTATTGCAAGCCGGATTCTTTTGGCCAACACTATTTAAAGACGCATATGCTTACGTAAGGAGTTGTGATTGATGTCAAAGGGTTGGAAACGTCACCAATAGAAATGAGATGCCTTGAACAAACATCATTGAGGTAGACTTAGTCGATGTTTAGGGTATTGACTTTCTCGATCCTTTTCCTTCGTCTTTTGGTCACAAGTACATATTGGTAGCAGTAGACTATGTGTCTAAATGGGTTGAGGCTGAGGCATATCCGACAAACAATGCTAAGGTTGTGATGAAGTTTTTACAGAAGCATGTGTTCACAAGGTTTGGAACCCCAAAAGCCATCATTAGTGATGAAGGGTCCCATTTTGTGAACAAGTGGCTGAAATTGTTACTCAAAAAACATGGAGTGAAGCATAAGGTTGCCACAGCTTACCATCCACAGACGAATGGTCAAGTGAAACGACAAAAATGTGTAAGTGTACACAATCGCAACAAGTAATAAAGTGACAAGTAAATGTCGAGTTATCGTACCCACAGGGACTGTGAAAAGAATTATTTATGAATGTTACTTAAAACACTTTGGTGAAGAAAAATATTTTGTTTGAAGAGGGTAATTAAAAACTAAGATTTTAAACTAAGTGAACTAAATAAATAAATCTCAAATGCACGATTTCAAAATACGATTTTAATCAAGATGACATAATCGTGTTAGATTAATTACATTTCTTAATTTAGAATTATTAAACTCATGTTTATATTGTTACGAATAAGCTCACGGCAACTCGGTAATTTGCTAACTTATGAACATACTCACCTACCAAAATCCATTTATCTTTTGACTATATCCCTATGTCAATTCAACCGATTAAACAAATCTTAATAGGCAAATATGTTATTGCACATACATACTTATTAAATCGAAATAATCTCTTGTACATATCCCTAGGTCAATTCAAACAATTAACTTGATTTAATAAGCACATAAAAGACTATGTGAGGTAACAAAGTATCCTTACCTTGAAACAGTTTAATCACAATAATCTTGCAAGTTATGCAAGGCAAATGTATCGTCAGATACCTTTGCTAATCTAACCCTCAACTACCTTAGATGATTAAAGATGCACTGATTAAGTATCGTGTCCATTAATTACAATTTCAATCCGTTTAAATAATTAATTCATTAGTTACCTAACAGTTGTAATGCAAGAATAACTTAGTCATGATTTTACTTAATTAAGCATTTTACCGAGGCCTATAACAACATAAACACAATTTCAATAATTTTAGCAAACGAAATGCAATCAACCTAACACAAATTAAATTCAAGCTAAATTGATTAAATTAACCATTCCAACAACATAAATATTCATTGGTATGTTCAGCATAACAACAACAAAAATTAAAGAGATAGGGAACAAGAATCAAATCCGGTGTTTTTTCGTGGCTTGACTAGTTGCTCCATTCTTCCTTCTCCGTTGTCCTCATCGACCAAGGCTGATATGAACACTTAATTGCTGCTCCAAATAGCTTATGAATGCCCCTTTCCCAAGAGGATAAATCGGCAAGAGAGCAAGGGAATTTTGGAATAGAAAGGAAGAGAGAAAGTGGAGAAAAGAGAGGCAATATGTGAATGCTTGAGGTATGTTTCTAAAATGACTAGCCTAAGGGGGTTTTTATAGCTGAAGAGGGCTGCTAAAAATAGCTTCAGCCAAAGAGCCCTCCCTTGGCCGGCCATATATGTGGCAAGGTTGATAGTTTCAACTTTACTAATTTAGGCTTGGGGAAAATTTATAAAGCCACCAATTGTGGAGGGGTTTAAATGCAACTTGAACAAGACTTCAAGGGCCTCTTTGCAAGCTTAAATAATCAGCTAATAAACTGATTTGGGTCAGCTCTTGGGATGGTTTTTGGGCTGTCCATTTCTTTATCGGTTCGGTTCACTCGGTTCAGTTCAACTGGACCACTTTTTCATAATTAATTAATAACAATTTATTAACCCAAATTAAATTGGATATAAATTAGAATTAATTATATTAAGAATTAATACATATAATTTTGGCCCTCTTAGGCTAAAATTTAGTTCGTCTCGATACTTCAAATTGTCTCTCGGTTTTGTGCTTCTAGTAGTGTCTGCCTAGTCATTTTTCGTCCTTTGTGCAAATCTGTTGAAAATAACCAAAATTCATCAAAATTAATTATAAAATTAAAAAAATTAAACATGTTCATATTTTAAGTGCGCTTTAATTATTTTGTAAAAATTAATTATTTTTTCGACAAGAATTTTATTGAAACTGTATGATTTTAAGTTGAAAAGGGTATGTAAAAATGTGTAAATTTTCGTGTTCCCAGCAGGCTGAACTGACAAACAAAGAGATTAAAGGCATACTCGAGAAGGTAGTTTGCCCGAACTGACGAGATTGGTCCAAAAGACTGGATGATGCTTTATGGGCCTACATGACAGCATACAAGACACCTTTAGGGATTTCACCCTGTAGGTTTGTCTTTGGGAAAGCCTGTCATCTACCCTTGGAGTTAGAGTACAAAGCTTACTGGGCCCTCCAACAACTCAACTTGGATTTTAAGCTTGTTAAAGAGAAACGGATGCTCCAACTCAATGAGTTAGAAGAATTTTGAATGTTTTCATACGAGAATGCGAAATTACTCAAGGAAAGACTTAAGAGATGGCATGACAAGCACATTCGGGTTCGAGAATTTGAAACAAGTCAGCAAGTCTTGTTATTCAATTCCAGATTAAGGTTCTTTTCAGGTAAGTTAAAATCGCATTGGTCTGGTCCATTTATGATTCACTGAGTTTATCCATATGGAGTTGTCAAACTTCAAAGTAAGGAAGGTAATTTTTGAGTCAATGCTCAGCGGTTAAAACCTTACTAGGGGATAAAATTGAACAAGATCAAATCTCGTTCATTTTATCATATATTTAATTTTCTCTTGTTTTCTTTTTAAATAAATGATTTAGGGTATATTTTCGGGATTAGTATGTTTAAATAAATTATATCTAGGAGATTGGAACTTAAGTGGGACCGTTTGTGACCCCTCTAATCTTTCCTGGAAATTAATTTTAACATAATCTTTCGAGAAATTATCCCCTAAGTGGAAAAAAAATTATTTTTCAAATAGAAGGGCCAATTTTGATCCAAGTTTTAAATTGTAACTCAATTTCAAATTTTCCTTAAGTCTAGGTACTTAATTGAATTATTTTCAAAATTTGGTTGCTCTTTTTGTAAATATTAAAAATTATATGTCTCTTTTGTAAATATTTTCAAAAGCATGTAGAATAAATGTTTTAATTTAATAAATAAGGTGATAATAATTAATATATATTATAATAGATATATTAATTATTATCAACTTTGCATAGAATTAGGATTAGTTTAAATTTGATCATATTTTATTTAATAAGTTTTTTTAATAAATTAATAGCAAATAATAATATAAATTATATTAAATATTAGTTGTTGTTAACTTTATGTAGAATTAGAACTTAGAATATTTAATTATTAATTTGTTCTAAGAATTCTAATTAAATTCCTACTCCCCTCACTATAAATTTAACCCACTTTTTCCATTTTCTTTCACTCATCACCCATTAAACCAACCTCCATCCCACCAAGTACTGAATCACCTAATACCGCAGCTCCCAACACTCTAGCTGCAACAACGCTAGTAGCCCCATTTGCGTGGCTCACCCCACACACCAAATTTCATCACGCTACATCGCCCCGCTCTACGCACATCGTGCTACTCCTAGCTCCAACTCATGCGCCCCCACGCTGTTGCCCACTCAACATTGCTGCCTGTGGCCCGCGTAGCTGCTCACGCCAAGCCTTATTGCTCTCTCGCACATCCGCCCACACGCCCATTAGCTTCCCAGCATCCGTGCAGCACACCAGCCTTGTTACTCATACCAACATCCCACACATTGTCGATAACCCTCCAACCATCCCTAAATTGACCTCTTTTGATTTATAATTATTTTTCTTTGAGTTCTTAATTTTTATAAAAAGGTGGTAAGACAATTTTTTCTCTTAAATTTTAATTTTATTTAATTATTTAATTTATTTAATTATTAATATTTTATACTAATTAAATTTTTGAGAAAATATTTGTTTCCATCTTATGTTCAGGTTAACCATGTCTTGCAAAAAAACTAGTGCCTCTGCTCAAATTGATGAATCACAAAATAAATTTCACTGTGAGGAAGCCAAAGCAAGACACAAAAGCATTTTCAAGAATCAACAGATGCATCCAGAGAAAGGCTTTACACTGAAAGAAAGCAATTATATTGATCTCATGGCGCACATTCGTTAGGTTGCTCAAGCTCTCAATTGGGAGTTGTTTTGTGAGAAAAGACCTAGTGTGGATGAGGAGTTAGTTCATGAATTTCATGTGAATTTAATCTCAAGCGAGTTAACGTAAGTTTCTGTTCGTGGAATCAAGGTACCAATAACCTCAAACGCTATTAATGAATTCTTTGAATTACCTAATTTTGAAAACGACGAATACTCTTCCTTGATGAGAAATATTGAGTCTAAAAATCTGCAAGAAATTCTCGAGAAACTTACAGTTCTAGGTTTTAAGTGGACTGTGTCAAAGCAATGGATTCACACTTGTCGCAAAGAATATTTGACACCACTAAAGAATATTTGACACCACTAGCAAAGGTATGGTTCTATTTCATTCGATTCAACCTTATGCCTATTTCACATGGGACTACAATTTCATTAGAGCGAATAGTCTTATTATACTCTATTTTAACTGGAAAGACCATTGATGTGGGAAAATCATACTAAGAGAAATGCGGAATTGTGCCACTAGACGTTCTGGTCCAACTTACTTCCCCTTTATGATAACAATTTTGTACTTGAAATCTAAAATTCTTACAAACGTAAAGAAGACAGGTTATAGCCAGGGCACAATCATAGATTGTGACCTCTACTGGATAGCTGGAGACTCTGTTCTATAGCAACAAGTTGAAGAAAGCGAGGATCCCGAAGAAGAAAAAGAAGATCCCACAAAGATTGAATCGATGCAATAAACTAAAATCCCTGATAAGGCAGAACTAATGGAACCAGCAACCAAACCTGATGTCGCAACTTCAATGTTCAAAACTCAATCACTTCGCCCAGATCTTCGAGATGAGCTATCAAAGTTGATGGACATAATGCAACATATGCAATGGTAGCAACAAGCTTACTGGAGATATTCAAAAATACGGGATGACTCAATGAAAAGCGCTCTTACGAAAATATACAATGACCCGTTTATTTTTGTGCCTGAGTTTCTAGATTTCATATTTGAACCATGGAGTCCGCTATCAAAGAGGGAGCGAAGCAATTCATGCAAAAACAAAGACGATGGAGCAAAAGATGAGTCGAATTCAGAAGGATCTGCAAATAAATTAAAAGGGGGGGACCTTGACTTTATTTTATTTTCGTTTTTAGGTTATTTAATATTTTAGGGTTAGGATTTATTAGAAATTTTTATTTTCACTTAACGAAACAAGAGGTGGAAATCATTAATAAAAATGAACAAGTTGCAAAGTATAAAGTGTGACAATAGATATATACATGTCTAGGATTGGATCTAGAGAGAGCTTGGTACTTAAGTAGTCAAATTGACTAACCCCCTCTTTGCTAGAATCCTACCTGGTGTATAGTATTTATGCACTTTTAACAATGAGGACATTGTTCACCTTATGTAGGGGGACCAAAAAATTGAAATTATTTCCACTCAGAATAAATTTTTCTTTTAATTATGATTAGGATATATTTTGTTCAAAAATTTGAAATTTTGTTAAGGATGCTAAACTTCAGTATAAATAAAGTTTGATTATTTCAATAATTGTTATGTTAGTTTAATAATGACATAGGTGTATTTTTAATAAAGTATGCAAACCGTACAATAAAATTTTTAGTGCCTTAGGAAAGTTAGGCATGCATGAAAGTTTAAGTCTCTAGAATTGACTTAGTAGTTTCTTGAGGCGAAATCCTAGAAAGCATGGGAAGTTGAAAATGGGGAAGTTGAAAATGATTTAGGCAACTTTTGTTTGGACCGTCTAAGCGTTTCAAGCCAACCATGATGAATTTTTATCCCTTGAAACCCAACTTTGAGACTAAATGGCCTAATTTTATTTGAACCTTTGCAATATTTAGCCATCACGTTTCTCTTAATTATCTTTAAATTGTCTCAAACACTAGACTCAGTACTATTCAGAATGTTCTTTGAAAATAAGTTTGGGGGAGTTGAAAAGAAGTATCAAATGCTCAAAAAATTTTTAGTACATACCATAAAATGCTCGTAAAAAAAAGAGAGCATATGTACTCGAAAGAAATAGATGTACAAAAAATCATATGAAAGCAAAGTAAGTTGGTGTATTGAAGGTAATTATTTCGAAGGTCCAATTGAAGTTGAGTTTAGGGTTTTTTAGCCTAAATTTATCTATATTTTACCTACCCCTAGCCTAGTCACGTTACAACATTTTAAAAGACCTATTGATTCAAGTTTCTATGCTATCTACATTAGTGGAGAGAAATTGATATATTCAACATATGAAGGCATAAATTAAACTTGATGATTGCAGCTTAATCTTGATTGAGGAAATAAAACCAAATTGGTAGGGATTTAACATGTCTTTATTAGGAAGCATTTAGTCTATTTTTGCTATCATAATAATAATTGAGATTAATTTGAATGATATGTATACATAAGTAGCATAGATATCAAATTTCTTGTTTTTGAGCATAAGTATACTAAAATCATGGTTTTAGGAAAAATGTTGTTCTGAACAAATTTTTCAAAGGGGTTTTTTGAGAAATTCTTTTCAAATTTGTGCATTACTCGGGATGAGTAATGAATTAAGTTTGGGGGTGTGGAAACACGAAAATATACACACTTTTTCATGCCCTTTTTAACTCAAATTCATGCAACTTTGGTAAAATTCTTGTCGAAAAATATATAATTATTACAAAATAATTATTTTTTACTTAAAATATTAACATGTTGAATTTTAATTAATTTTAATTATTTTTGATTATTTTTGACAGATTTGCACAAAGGGCGAAAAACGACTCGGCAGACATTGCTAAAAGCACAAAACCGAGAAGCAATTTTGAAGCATCAAGGTGAATTAATTTTTTAGCCTAAGACAGTCCAAATTATGTGTATTAAATCATAATATAATTAAATTTAATCTTAATCCAATTTAATTTGGGTTAAATAAATTATTATTAATTAATTATGAAAAGTGGCCTAGTTGAGCTGAACCGAGAAAACTAATCCAACCGAGCATTGGGCAGCCCAAAACTGTTCCACATGCTAACCCAATCAGCTTGTTTGGCTGATTATTTGGCTTGCAAAATGACCCTCGAATACTTCTTCAAATTGCATTCGAACCCCTCTACTATTTGTGCCTTTCTAGATTCACCCCTACCTTAATATAGCAAGTTTGAAAACTTCAAACTTGCCACATGTGTGGCCGGCCATGGGGGGATTCTATGGCTTTTGATTTTTTGCTAATTTTAGCAGTCATCCTAACCTATAAATACCCCTCTTTGCTGCTCACTTCAAATACATCTCAACTCTTCTCATCTCTTCACTTCTCTCTCATTTTTCTCTCTTCATTTCCCTTCCATTATTCTTAATTCCCTTGTCGATTTCACCTCTTGAAAATGTGTCATTCATCCAAAATTTGGAGTAGCATTCAAGTGTTCATAGAAACCTCGGTTGGATAAGAAAAAGCGGACAAAGAGGAGTGGAGCAAACTAGTCAAGCCACGGAGAGAATACCAGATTTGATTCTTGTTCTCTATCCTTTTAATTTTGTTATTGTTATGATGAACATGTCTATGAATATTTATGATGTTGGAATGTTTAATTTAATTAATATGGCTTAAATTTAATTCATGTTAGGTTGATTGCATTTCGTCTACTTAATTTATTAAAATTGTATTTGTGTTATTATAGGCCTCGGTAAGATGTTTGATTAAGTAAAACCATGATTAAGTTATTCTTGCATTACAATTGTAAGGTAACTAATGAATTAATTATTTAAACGGATTGAAATTGTAATTAATTGACATAGTACTTAGTCAATACATGTTTAATCATCTAAGGTAGCTGAGGATTAAATTAGCAATGGTATCTAACGATACATTAGCCTTGCATGACTTGCAAGATTATTGTGATTAAACTGTTTCAAGGTAGAAATACATTGTTACCTTAATCTTTTATGTGCTTATGATCTTGAATTAATTGTTTGAATTGGCATAGAGATATGTAGAAGAGATTATTTTAATTTCATAAGTATGTATGTGCATCAACACATTTACTTATTAAAATTTGTTTAATCAGTTGAATTGACATAGAGATATAGTCAAAAGATAAATGGATTTTTGGTAAGTATGTTAGCAAAGTACCGATTCTTCGTGAATTTATTCGTAACAACATATATATGAGTTTAAGAATTCTATGTTAAGAAATGTAATTAATCTAGCACAATTATGTCATGTTGATTAAAATCATCTTTTGAAACCGTGTATTGGAACTTTTATTTTATTTTTATTTATTTTATTTAGTTAAATTCCTAGTTTTTTCATCTCCTCAAATCAAAATATTTTTCTTCACCAAAGTGTTTTTAAAATTGCATTCATAAATAATTCTTTGCACAGTACCTGTGGGTACGATAACTCGACATTTACTTGTCACTTTATTACTTGTTCCGATTGTGTACACTTGCACATTTTCGTTGTTCCAATACCTCATACAGAATGAGATTTTATCCCAATTGACTATGTCGGGCACCCCACAGCAGAATGGCGCAGCTGAAAGAAAGAATAGAACCTTGCTTGACATGGTTCGTTTAATGTTAAGCTATTCAGAACTTCCTACTTCATTCTGGGGATATGCGATACAAATGGCTTGCTATATTTTGAATGATATGCCAATGAAGTCTTCTTGTAAGACACCTTATGAACTGTGGCATGGAAAGAAACCTCTTCAAAATCACTTTAGAATATGGGGTTGTCCAACACACATTCTAGATAAGGATGCAAAGAAGTTGGATGCACGGACAGAATTGTGCATGTTTGTAGGATATCCAAAAGGAACAAAGGGATGATTATTCTACAATCTGAAAGATAATACGATTAAATTTTCTACTCATGCCACTTTCCTTAAGGAAAGCTACATGGATAACTTTAGTCCTTGAAGTAAAGTGGTACTCGAGAAACTTTCGAGAGTGGTAGAACAATCACCAAGTTCAATTTTAAAGAAAGTTGTAGAAAAACCTATAAACGATCAACAACATAGGGGAATCCGTCGTAGTGGGAGAGTTTCTAAGAAACCAAACTTCTTCATCTATAATGGTAGTATTTATAATACAGAAGCCAATCGTCAGAATGATGATCCACTCACTTACGAGAAGGCTATGCTGGACATTGATTCTATGCTTGAGAAATAGGTCATGAATGCTAAGATGGATTCTATGAAATCCAATACGGTTTGGGAACTTGTAGACTTACTAGTTGGGATTAAATGCATAGGGTGCAAGTGGACCTATAAGAAAAATATAAATGTGGAAGGGAAAGTGGAAACACACAAAGCCAGACTTGTAAGGAAAGGCTACACACAGAAAGAAGGCGTCGATTACGATGAGACCTTTTCTCCGATAGCCATGCTTAAGTCTATTTGAATACTCTTATCCATTGCTACTGCTCTTGATTACAAAATCTGGCAAATGGATGTCAAGATAGCATTCTTGAATGGCTATCTTGATGAGGCCATTTACATGGCTCAACTTACTGGTTATGTTGTCAAAGGAAAGGAGCAGAAAGTTTACAAACTGCTAAGATCCATTTATGGACTTAAGTAGGTGTCCCGCTCATGGAATAAAAGATTTGATCAAACGATCAAGACTTTCGAATTTGATTAAAATGTTGATGAACCTTATATAAAGGACAAAAAAGTGGTATTCCTCATTTTGTATGTCGATGATATTCTACTTATAGGAAATGATGTAGGAGAATTGTCATCAGTTAAACTATGGTTAGCTCAACAGTTTAGCATGAAGGACTTTGGTGAAGCTAGTTATATTCTTGGAATTTGAATCCTTAGGGATCGAAAGAATAAAATGATAACTTCATATATCGATAAGGTACTGGAATGTTTTGCAGTGATTGATGCAATGTTAGGCTTTCAGCCGATTGCATCAGGTTTTCATCTTTCTTTAGATGACTATCCTAATACAGCAAAAGAAAGGGAGTATATGAGTAGGTTCCATATGCTTCGATAAATGGAAGTCTTATGTGTGCAATGCTTTGCACATGTCCAGATATATGTTTCGCAGTAGGAATAGTTAGTCGATATTAGACGAATCTAGGTCTTAGGCATTGGAAAGCTGTAAAACATATATTAAGGTATCTTAAAAGAACTAGGGATTATATGCTTGTGTATTTTGGAAAGGGTCTTACTTCTGTTGGATACACAGACTCGGACTTCCAAACCTGTAAAGATTCGAGGAAATTGACGTCGGGAAATGTATTTGTTCTAGGTCGTGGAGCCATAGTATGGAGAAGTGTAAAACAAACTTGGACTACTAACTCTACTATAGCGGCCGAGTATGTGACTAGTTCTGAGCCAACGAAAGAAGCAATATAGTTTCAAAAGTTTTTAACCGAACTTAAAGTTATTCTTAGTATGAAAAAAATATAACACTATATTGTGATAATAGTGTTGCAATAGCTAATACCAAAGAAATGAGAAATCACAAGAGGACGAAACATATTGATCGAAAGTATCACTTGATGCGAGAGGCAGTAGCCGAAGGAATTGTAGATGTGATAAAAGTAGCTTCTAAAATAACTTTACAGATTCATTTACTAAGACTCATGTAACTAGGATTTTTAACAAACACGTCGAAGATATGGGAATAAAAAACATAACACATTTACTTCACTAGGGCAAGTGGGAGATTGTTAGGAAATGTGCCCATATTGTAGTAAACATGTAATCATTTTCTATTTATTTGAACGATGAATAAAAAAATAAAGTTAATTTCACATTTTAATATTATGTCTTTTGTATTTTCTATCTTTTATATTTTGCATGTATAGCGAAATTGTGATAAGCAAATATTAGCTCATTGATTGTCCAAGTTCAAACTGAAGATAAGTGGCATTATAAGAACTTTTACATTGCAAGAAAGACGACTTACTTTAGTAGATAATTTAAATGAGTTCGTAATCCCATAAAAGAATCAAAGTGAGCATTTGATTCAAACACTGAGAAGGATTATTATGTTGTCTACAATTTCAATTGGGGAGATGGCTAGTCTTGGCTATCGGAGCAGTTGGCTCCACAGGTAGAGACATAGATGTATTCATTGGTAGAATGATACATTAGACTGGACCCAAGATTAATTAATTCTGAATCTGTTTGTGAATTAATTCACTGGTCACGTTCATGGTGTGATTCACCTAAATCTTAAGTTAGTCACTAACCATACATATGCAACTCATGTGCTTTGATATAAGTGGAGGCTTATGCTCTAAAGATGATCAAGCCCATAGCTTGTATGTTGGGTACATGACTTGTGTATGACATGACTTTACTAGCAATAGTGGAATTCATAACTCAATTAAAGAGTTAATGATATCCTCTCATTGGCATTTTGTGGATTGATAAATATAGAAAGTGGCCACAATGTGCTAGTTCTCGAATGAGCAATTTATCACAGTCATTTGTTGATAGTGATCATATTAATCATTTAAAAGACACAATGGTGAAAATGAGATAAAATAGGATTGTATTGACTGGATGAATTTAACTCAAAGGAATCAAAGAAATCATATGAGGGTAACACACACATGACGAGGTCATTGGACAGAGTAGTTGGATGAATTGCTTTTCTAATGAGTATACAATAATGAGTTTTCAATCATGGCAGTTCTTGTGGATTGACTCCATGATTAAGTAATTGTAAATTATCAAACCGATGCTTATTGCTAGATTGAGAAGGTTATATTAGCAACATAAATGGCTAAGCTAACTTACGTTACTTTTTAATACTTTAAATAAACTCATTTTAGAGAAAACCATAGTTGTACTTTGAGTTAGCTTAAAAGCATTCATTCATTAGGTCTTGTATACTTAGGATTCATTTTATTATTGACAGCACTGTTTTAGAAAAACCGTTTGTTTGTCACTCTTCTTTAAAAAAAACTCGAAGTTAAACTAATGCAGTGGAAAAACTATTTTTCAAGTCATTTTGGAAAATTAGTTGCCTTATCGATTTGTTTTTAAAAAACAATTCCTTTGCAATGTAGTGGAAACTAGGGAACAATATCAGATTTTACTTAAGCCCGATATCATGCATTATCTGGTTATTATGCTTGAGTAATTCATGCATGCAAAAATCCTCAAAAGAAAAGTTACCAAGCCATAGACCAGAAATAATTAAAAATTATAGGCCAAAACCAATAATGACTTAATAATACTTAATTAAAAATAATAATAATCCGAGGTCCAAGTTGATTTTCCGAACATCGAGTCTGGTCCTAATTTTAAGGTTTACCTGAAAAGTTAAACACTATTAGAGGGTGAGCTTATGAAAAGCTCATTGTGAATCAAACAATTATTTAAACAAACATAAATATCGAATACTATGAAACATATTAGCTTTAATAGAAGAAAACAGAACCATCATAGGAATTTCATATCGTTACATAACCATTATCAAATTGATGTCAAACGGTGTATGAGCATAGGTCATCATTCATTCAAGTAACAATCATTAATTTCGATACCATTCAATACAACAAAATACAATACGTAGCATAAATCAATAACATTTGAATATGTCGTGCAAATGATGCAATGTAAACAGGTTCCTACCAATACCATCCGCTACACACCATGAGTTCCCTAGAACCCATCTGCCAAACTCCAAAACATTATGAGTATAGCTTGATATGGTAAAATCACCGAATAATCAATAATGTAGAAAATCTGTCAGATATCAAATAGCGCGATACCATTGCCAATAACATATAATATGTGATAAAATCGCCAATCCCCTCGGTAGTCCAAGTGCAGTGCACTGACTACGAATAATACGGACTTAATATGCTGTCAGTACTCCATGGAACTTTCATTGTCAACTTCACATACTTTACGGTGCAGTGCATTGTCAATTTCACATACTTTACGGATTTTCATTGTGCATAAATAACACCCTTTTTAGTACACAATATAACAAATGTCTCATGCGTTTAAATCATACATAAGCTTAATATCTCAACACATTACATCATTCAGTCAAACATTATCATATCTCATAACTCAAATATGCAATTACAAACTCAATCAAACATCCATACTATCAAACTAGCAATTTTGTCAACATGTCAATCTTTTAAGGCTCAAAACATACCTGGTTCAGCCACTCACAAAATCAATAATTTGGCTATTAAGACAATCCAATCAGAAAACTAATTTATCATATATAACATGATATTTAACATTTTCAAACAATTTTATAAGTTTAGGACCCACACCTTATATTTTGCTTATTCCTAGTGTAACGCCCCGAATTTCGGCCTAGATGGAAATAGGTCTTGAGCGTGGGAACACATAAAAATTTATGCGTGTAAGAAATGACATAAATGAATGTCTTCTTCAGTGGTTAAGTGATTTAGGAGTGTTTAGGAGTGTCTGAGAAGTCCTGGGATCAAACCTAGGCTTTAGCAAAATTTTAGTTTTTCCTCATAAGTAAACATTGACTCTAGACTGTAGGCCTTATAAATAAATGTGGTAGATTTACGTCACAAATGAGCTTGTGGCCTAGTGGTGGTGGCGTGACTTGGCTATTGTGAGAGCTTGGGTTCGAATCTTCATGCTGATAACATGTTATAAAATAAAAAGACAGAAAGCAAATAACAAAGAAATTAGGAGAGTAAAAGAGATAGTGTATTTTATTGATCAATGGGATAATTACAATGCTTCTTCAAAGTCTCTATTTATAGGCATAAGAAGTATAAATGAAGTAGAGATCTAATTCTAATGGGTATTAGAATTTAAAATAAATGAAAACTTTATCTTGACCTTGATGGATATCCACTTAATAAGATATTCATAACATAAAATAATTTTTTATAATATAAAATCTATATTTATCAAACAAGTTACTTATATTCTCGTAATTAATTTTAAGTAATATATTAAAAAATTATAACTTAAATTCAGTACTTAAAATTTCAATAGTTAATTTTCCAACACTTCTTTTTTCAACATTTAATTTTTCAGTTTCTAAAACAACACTTAATATAAAAATAATTAATTCAAAGGGATAAATACCAAACCATACAAGAACTTTTATCCAATGTGTAATTGTCACGGGCCAAAGTGCAAAGCCCGTGACCATGCCGCAAGAAGTGCCCCATGGAGGTCTATCGATTAGATGGGGGACATTTAGCCCACAAGAACTGGCCCGATTCAGGGAGCTACTAAAGAAGCCTATCAGATTGAAGCCTGGTTGGCCCAATGACGAAGACATGGCAGCTTAGGCAATTTTGGTAACTAATCTTAGAAGATAGAATAGAATCATATCTTGTAAGATTAGATTAGATTTGATATGGTAAATCATGTAAATCCCTAAAATCAAGGGATATAGTGAATCTCATCCGTCGATGTACATGTATCTTGACCGTCGGATTTGGGGGAGCTCAACTATAAATAGAGAGCCTCCCCCTCATTTGTAGATCATCCATTGTAGCTTGAATTCTTAAGAGTAATAGAATTCTTGAGCATTTACTCAAACACTTTGTGTGCTTTCTTTCTTTAGCTTTCTGTTGTTCTCTTGTGGCTTCTTTTGGCACAATCGCTTCCGCTATACAAATTGGTGCCTTGGAGGAGTTCTAAAAGAATCCTCTCTTTTGGGAGTTAAGGCTGACTTGGGCGAGTTTGGACGAATGGATCGCCTAAGGCCGCACGGATTGCGAGACGAAAGGTCTAGCCCCGTGACAAGTGGTATCCGAGCCAAGTTTGAACCAAGTTATATTCGAGTGGTTCGAAGGCACTGTTGGGATGTCGAAAGAAGTCGTCGGTCAGAGTGAACAAATGGAAACCCGTGGTAGGGCCAGAAAAGCTAGTTGCTCGAGGGAAATGCTGACAGCTTTGGAAAATCGAGTGGTCAATCTCGAAGAATCCGTTGGGAACGTGAAAGAGACGCTTAAATTGGTCGAGGGACGCACGGATGGGTTTGACTCAATGGAGGAGCAACTCAGAGATTTTGTGTTGGATTCTCTCGGTGCAAATAGGGAAAAGATAACGGAATTACTCGAGTCCACTGAGGTAAAGCTGGCAGAGAGGGATGAAGCTCTCGAGGATATGGTGCTAGCCATGCAGAAAGAAATGGAGGAGCTCAAAGGGGAGCTCGCGATTTACAAAGCCGCTTTGAGTAATGGGATGTTGTCTTCAAGGCCGAAGCAACATGCAATGGATGTTCCCAAACCGGAGAAGTTTAAGGGTGCACGATCCGCGAGGGATGTGGACAACTTCTTGTGGGAAATGGAGCAATACTTCCGAGCGATGGGCATCGAGGATGATGGCATTAAGGTAAACACTGCTTCAATTTACTTTACTAATGTTGCTCTCTTGTGGTGGCGACGTAGGTCCACGGATGAGAAACATGGAGGAACGGCTATTGGAACTTGGGAGGAATTCCAAGGAGAGTTAAAGAAGCAGTTTTACCCTCAATATGCCGAGAAGGAGGCTCGAGCTAAGTTGCGTCGTCTCACGCAACAATGCACTGTTCGGGAGTATGTGCGGGCATTTAGCGAGTTGATGCTTCAAATCTCTGACTTGAGCGAGAAAGAAGCATTCTATTGGTTCGAGGATGGGTTAAAGCCGTGGGCAAAGCAGGAGTTGCGAAGGCAAGGAATCACCAAACTTACTGTAGCCATGGCCGAAGCAGAGTCCTTTGTTGAGCTTGATCCGGCGGGAGACAAGCTTGAGGCATCTAAGTCCAATGGAAGGGGCAATGGTGAGAGAAACCATGAAGAAGATGAAAGGGACATAGCGATGGGGGCAAAAAGATCGATAGCACAAGTGGCAATGGGAAACCACGAGATGCGAAGCGGGATTAGGCAACCCAAGGGACAAGAGGAAGAAGATGAAATGCTTCCTTTGTCAAGGACCACACATGGCGTAAATGTCCAAATAAAGTGATGATTTCGCAAAGGAAGATGAGTCAAGGAGGAGGCGGTTTACCGAGGGAAACACATCGAAAGTCAATTCGATGGTGCTCATTCTGGAAGAGGAATGAAAATGGGTTGATGTTTGTGGACATCAACATTGCGGGTCGAAGCGGAGTGCTCTTATTGATACGGGAGCATCGGACTTGTTCATGTCGGAAAAGGCTGCGAAGAAGCTTGGTCTGTCGATTAGGAAATCGAATAAGAAGATCAAGGTAGCAACTTCTGAGAAAGCCCCAACTGTGGGTGTAGTTCGTGATGTGGAACTACAAATCGGTGAATGTAAGAGCAAGGAAGAATTCGAGGTAATCCAATTAGATGATTACGATTTTGTGCTTGGCTTAAACTTCCTTGTCAGGATTCAGGCAACTCTGCAACTAGGAGCCGATCAAATCCATATTGTCACCGGTCCATCAACAAAGAGTATTGTACCGGTGCATCGGGATGTGAAAGTTGGGACTAAGGTGTTATCATCAATCCAACTAGTCGAAGATGTTTCGTATGGGAGAAACATTGATTCGTCAAAAAGGAATGCTACGAAAGCCCCTTTGGAAGTGTTAGTGGCGCTAGGGACCGATATGAAGCCTGCGGGATCGACTGTGGAACCGACACCTTTGGGAAAGGTGGGTTGTGCATCGGGCTCCAAGGGAAAAGGAGTAATGCAAGGACAGTCGAGACGAGTAAATGCTACGAGTAAGGTACATTGTAAACACTCTGATAGTGTTTTGAATTCTGACTTGTTGGCTTGGCAAGGTCGTAGGGGCCCTTTCAAAGTTCATAAGCAAGGAGGCCAAGGAACTGTGGGCAGTACGAAGCCGAGGTATGAGAATCGAGGGGATTCCAACAGAAACAAGTCAAAATTGGGGCAAGTTATAGCGGAGACTTCTTGCCAGCAAAATGTACCAACGAGTGGAACGGTTCAAGATAAGAGGCGACGGAAGTCGAGGCATAAGTTCCGAAGGAAGGGACAACCTGATCGCAAGACGAGTCGGGAAGAAGCCGAGGCAATGAGAGAGTTTCACAAAGAATCAAGTCAGTGTCATCTAGAAAACGCAACGAGGGCGTTGCGAGATTGGGTGGGGGAGAATGTCACGGGCCAAAGTGCAAAGCCCGTGACCATGCCGCAAGAAGTGCCCCATGGAGGTCTATCGATTAGATGGGGGACATTTAGCCCACAAGAACTGGCCCGATTCAGAGAGCTACTAAAGAAGCCTATCAGATTGAAGCCTGGTTGGCCCAATGACGAAGACATGGCAGCTTAGGCAATTTTGGTAACTAATCTTAGAAGATAGAATAGAATCATATCTTGTAAGATTAGATTAGATTAGATATGGTAAATCATGTAAATCCCTAAAATCAAGGGATATAGTGAATCTCATCCGTCGATGTACATGTATCTTGACCGTCGGATTTGGGGGAGCTCAACTATAAATAGAGAGCCTCCCCCTCATTTGTAGATCATCCATTGTAGCTTGAATTCTTAAGAGTAATAGAATTCTTGAGCATTTACTCAAACACTTTGTGTGCTTTCTTTCTTTAGCTTTCTGTTGTTCTCTTGTGGCTTCTTTTGGCACAATCGCCTCGCTTATACAAATTGGTGCCTTGGAGGAGTTCTAAAAGAATCCTCTCTTTTGGGAGTTAAGGCTGACTTGGGCGAGTTTGGACGAACGGATCGCCTAAGGCCGCACGGATTGCGAGACGAAAGGTCTAGCCCCGTGACATAATGCCATACATGATCTTTGATTTTGTACAATTTTATATACGAAATTTTGATTTGATTCAATAAATTGCATTTTCCAATAAATTATCAAACGTCCTAACTATGGTTGTTGAAACCGAACCAAACTAACTGATACACTAATTCAAAGTAAGGTGTAAAGCTAGTTCACTCATGAATCAGAACAACCGCAACTTGCCAATTGATTCAACTGGCTTTTCTTTGGGCCAAATTTTTAGTTTTTACTTTTCCATATTGTTCGTTTCCTTTCTTTGTTGTTGTCACCATGTGCTTCCAATTCAGCTCTTTTACTTTGACTATTTAACCGATTGTTACTTTCCAATTTCCTTTGCTTCTCCCTATTACGGATAAGATTGACATTGTGGAAGTGTAGGTATCTAATTTTGCTGTTTCATTATCATTATTATTTTGATGAGAAAATATTGAAGAAAAAGGGAGAGAATTTGTGACATTTTGGTTAAGGAAGCTAAGATCTTAACCATGAAGTAAACAATAATGACAATGTAACACCCATACACGGCCTAGACGTTATGGCCAGATTTGGAGATGTTACTGCAATTTCTTTCAAAAACTCAAAATTCGTTTATTTTGAAAATACGTCTTAAGCTCCTATTGCAAAAAAAAATCAGATTTGCTTGAAAGCATATATTACTTAACTGATTTATTCAAAACGTTGTTAGTTTACACTTTCCAAAATATATAGGTTTGCAATAGAAATTTTTAAAACATACAATTTTGAAAACATAGTTGTTGTTTGAAAATCCTTTATTTTGCAGGAAAACAACGTTATTACAAAAAAAAATGTTTAACTAATTTCATGTGGAAAAACGAAAATAAAAATCCAAAAACTAAAATAACCCCAATGTCCAAACAATCTAAAATTTACAAAACATGTAAAACCCAAATTAAAATAAGTCAAATGAACCAAAGTATTATAACCGAGCTCTCGTCGCACTGACTCACTTAAGTCTGAAGATTACCTGAAAGTGACAGTCAAACAAAGAGTGAGTATTCGAAACTCAGTGTGTAACATATTGTATTAAAAATCAATCAGATATATGTAAATATCAGAAACAGAGCTTATCATAACATAACAAATGCATATATACAATCCTACCCTCATCCGCTACACACCATCTCCGACCATCCCAACACACCATATAGGGTATTATATACCCATCCAACCTTACACACCACTTAGTGTTGACACTTCTCAGAATATTTGCAACTGAGCTACCAATTTATTATGCAATTTATCGCCATTTACATAAATATATGTTGCTGAGCCACCAAATACAACAGATTATTAAACTGGCTACTCTTCTTCCATATAACAAATCCTAGCCTAAATGCAAATGCAGAACTAACAAATATCAAATATGTTAACAATGTACATGATTATAATGATAGATATAGAACACATATAACATTTTTCAAATTATACATAGCATATTTCAAATTTTACTTATCTTATATCATTTCAAACATGCGTATTTAAATAAAATTTTACGCTAACAAATGGTCAGAATTCATTTTTTAAAAGCTTAATTAATAACATACCGACCCTATAGAAGGCCTACGATCGATCCAAACGATGTTTACAGCCCTAGGGAAAAATTTAGAATTTTGGATCCACACGCATGTGTAGCCCACACGGCCCAAATAGCTTAGACCGTGTGTCTCACATGGTCCAACACATGGTAATGTGTTACACATGGCCAGCCACATGACCTGGAACACAGCCGTGTGGCATTGACAGTGCAGTTTTTTAGCTTTCGTTGTTTACTATTTGTTGGGTTTCTTGTTACACACATTGACTGTTTCTTATGTGAATGCACTCACACAGCTTCCATATCCTAAAAACATCAGTTAACTCACCAAATTAACAACGATTCATGAAACTTAAATTAAGAATTGATCATAAACGTCCTCACTTGACCCAAAAAACATTCAAACACATACCGATAAAATGACCAGCAATTAAGCGATGCCTAGGTCGCTAGAGGAACGCCAAATGTCACTTGATCCTCTCCTAGAAACACATTATACCAATTAACCAAACACCCAAAGAAGAAATCAACTCGTTACGATTTAAACCCAGTATCCAAACAGAAACAAAAATAACATACTAGCGAAAGCAAGAATTATACACTTACCCAACTGAATTAGAAATACCCAAAAGGATACCGAACAAAGGATTAACACCACACCCGCGCCAAGAATTGAATAAAGAAAGAAATACAATCCCCACACAAAATAATTTTGACAAAAGATAGCAAAAAGAAGAAAAAACCAATTTGGGAAGAAAAAAGCAAAAAGAGAACAAAGAAAGAAACAAATTGAAAAACCCCACCTGATAGAAACTTGAAACATGGAATAGGGGTTTTAGGAGAAAAAGAAAATATTATTATTTCCAAAATAAAACAAAATCCTAACCACTAACTTCCTAATAACCCACCATCTCTTTTAAGAGTTTTAATCAAATTCCAACACCACCAACTGGGACAACACATACTGACAACACTACCAACGCAGGGATTCGAACTCAAGACCTCAAACATACACTCAAGGCCCTAAACCACTAAAATAGATACTTATTTACAACATAATTTAACAAATCAAGAATTTAAGATTTTGGAGCGTTAAAAACCATTCCAGCATTTTTTTGCTTGTAACTCTTATGGGAAAATAGATCTTTTGGATGATCTTGGATGGGTATGGAAAGAAGAAAGGCCCAGTGAAAATGAAACGAAAAACGGGATATTAATGTAATTGCGCCTTTTGATGCTTTCATAATGACGATATTAATTTTATTTAATAATGGTATCCAACATAATTTAAAAAAACTCTTCCAAAATGTCAAAATTAATTTTTTTTGGTGAAAAAGAAATTACAAATTACATCAACTCAATTGTCTAAAAGCACCACTCGCTTTATCTTGTTGTAAGACTTAAAGGATCACAATTGAGGCCACATCAAATACTTGTAAGCTCAACTTCAACGTTAGGCTAAGTTTGGCTAGCCGGCCCACAACAATAATATGTTCTCTAGGCATATATCTAATTTGCCATTGCCCTTCAATTCTCATGATTTGACGAAGCCTTCTGATCAGAGTAATACTTGAATCCTCCAACTCAATATCATTTAAGGTCTAGATCACATCAAGATTATCAGTTTGAATCGTTGCCCGTCTATATCCCTTATTAAGCAATACAAGGAGTCCATCCAAAATACCTCATACTTCATCCTCAAAAGGTGAACATTTTCTCAAGTATCAATTAAATCCCATGATCCAATTTCCAAGTTGATCTCACAATATACCTCTAGCAGAAACATTTTTCGTATCTCTTGCAACTGTGCCATCCGTGTATAAATGAACCCACAAACTGTTGTCTTAAATATTAAGTTTTGAATTCAAAGTGTTGACTTTGTAATCACTTTGATAGAGTTCGAACTATCGAGCCTAACTAATGGACACTTTAACAACTTCGATTATTGACCATGTGACATTCTGGAATATGAAGAGATTTCTATTCTTCCAGATACGCCATGCAATTAATCCAAAAAGGCACAACCAAATGACACTATGATCCTACAATCTCAAATGGTAACACAAGTTAGAAGATAACCAAACTTGAAAATTATAAGAAAAGAACATGTGATGTTGCTCTGTTGGGATCACATGTAGCCACACTTTCTTAGATGTCAGACAATCCTGAAGTACATGAATAACATTCTTAAATCCATGTCTATATATTGGACAAGAATTGATGTATCCAATCCCTCGCTGTGTACGCTCTAAATTCGTAAAGAGCCTCTGCGTAGACGCCAACCAAAGAAAACTATTACTCTTTGTGGTCCCTGATACTTCCATGTATGCTTCTAAAATTCCTCTTTGGGGTTCCAGGTTCCTTCTTTTAAAGATCAATAAGCACTACGCAAAGAGGAGCCTGAAGCTGAATAAGGCTAAAATACTTTATCCGAACCTGAATCAAGATAAGGAGGGATACTAACAATGTGATTAATCACTTCATCGGGAAACCATATACGAAACAGATCCAAATTCCATATGGCATCAGACGTGACCAAATCTTTTAGAGTGCAATCCATGTTAAGATTATAATAAGTAGGAAAATGTATGTTTAAAGGACCAATACCTGGAATCCAAGAGTCTTTCTAGCAGAGAATAGTGGCACCATCTCCAATGGACCAAGCTAAATTCTCTCAGAAAAGAGTCCATACCTTAGAGAGGGATTGCCATAAGTGTGAGCGTTGACTCATAGAAATAAAATCTAGTAGTTTCTCTTTCTAGCCAAATTTTGAGCGAATGACACGATCCCATAATGCATTGTCATTGGAGACTGAGTTAAACCCAATCTTCATCAGGAATGACATATTTTGATCCTGCAAGTGTCAGAAACCAAGACCACCTCGAGACTTACGCTGACAGATGGAATCCCACCCTACCAAGGAATTTTTTTATGACCACTAGAACACCCCCAAATAAACTGCCTTACTGAGCGCTTAATATCTTCACAAATTCCTTTCAGAATCAACATAGATTGCATGAAGTAATTAGAAATGGAAAGCAAAATAGACTACACCAAAGTTATTTTACCATCTATGGATAACTTCTGTGCGTCCCAATTTTGTAGCTTTCACCTCACCTTTTCAACCACAATGCCTAGGGTACTATTAGTAACCCTATCATGAAGAAGAGGTACCCCTAAGTAAATGCCAAGGTTCAAAACTTCTTGAAAACCAAGCATTGAACTAATTTGATTACTCACATCCTTTCCAATTCCCTTGGAAAAATAAATATTGCTTTTCCTTGCGTTGATTTTGTGTCTAGAAAACTTACAAAAATGATTCAGAACTGTCTCCAATAAACGAACTTGAACAGGTTCTGCCTTACCAAAAATAACCAACTTGTCAACAAAGAATAGATGGGAAAGAGCATGACTCGTTCTTGAGAGGTGTATTAGCCTCCACCTACCAACTTCAATTTCTGATCAAATAATATGGCCTAGCCATTCCATGCATAGAACAAACAGATATGGCGAAAGTGGACATCCTTATTGGATCCCCCTTACTGGCTTGAACTTCTGAGTAAGAATTCCATTCCAAAAAATTTGCATAGTAGAAGAAGATATGGTCAACATGATCACTTTTTGAAGGAAATCAGGTATCTGGGGAGCTTGTAAAAAGGCACCAATAAACTCCAAACTCACTTTGTCATAGGCCTTTTTGTTTTTTTCATATAGTGTGGATGACTTCCTGCACTATAATAATATTGTCAGAGATGTTGCGTCCGGCAATGAATCCGACTTGTTGTTAAGAAATAAAGTTGGGGAAAACCAATTTAAATTGGTTGGCAATCACTTTCATCACCAGCTTATACAGGATAAAGCAAAGACTAATGAGTCAAAATTGGCTGAAGCTTTCAGGACAATCTTTTTTCAGAATTAAAAAAAATCAGAGTATCATTCAAATCTAAATCATTGGATTTGCCTACAAAAATTCCTTGTACCCACTCACAAACTGCACTACCAAGGATATCCTACTGGTTTTGGACACCCAATTAAAGGCTTATCAGACTTTGGAAATTCTGACCCAGCTCAAGAATTGGGTCAACAAAAATGGACAACCTGCTAAGGAGATATGAGCCCAAATCATCCATTAAGGAGGAGAAGGACCAACCGTCTATAGAGGTGCCCAAATTAGCCACAGAAGACTTGGTAAAACATTGACAATTAGCATCAAAATTCCTACATGTGACCGTCCAACTCATCTTCTTCTCAAGCTTTCTCTCACATGAATCAAGCAAGAATCAAGTAAAAATTTCAAAATCATCCACTCATTTTCCTCAAAAGCAAGGGTTGGCCACATGAGAAGAGATTTTGAAGGCTCTAATTTGCTAAAAATATTCTGCCTCTACAAGTATAAATAAGGGATATGTAATACCCCGAAAATTACTACATTAAGAAAGTAAGATAATATCCTTAATATAGTAAAATAAGGAAATAAAGTGATAAAAAGGGTAATATTGAGTTATGTCAACATTAGGAAGTATATTATGACATATTAATTGAAGAAAGGATTAAATTGCAAAAGTGAAAAAAATTTTGTTGCCCAAAAGTAAATACTCAAAATTTGAGGGGTTAAAGTGTAAATACAAAAAATTTGAAGGACCAATAGTGTAAATATTTAAGGGTAGAATAATCTAAAAACTAAGGAAAATGGATGAATTAGGACCAAATTGAAAAGGTGAAGAATTTTGAGGGACTAAATTGCAATTTTACTAAATTAAGTGATGACTTAAGGATGAAATTTCAAAAGATTATAAAGGGCAAAATGGTCAAATAGAGAGAGAGAATTCTAGAAGATAATGATGATTTTTGTGATATTTTTCATCTTTCCATGCAACCAACGTTAGAAGAGAAGAGAATAAAGAAAGTTTTGCTTTCTTTACAATTTGGTCCTTTCACCAAAAATTCACTATTTTCACCTAAAAATCAAAAGAATTTCCATAGCTTCCAAGAGAGAAAAGTAATAAGGAGACAATGGGGAGCTAGAATGTCAAGTTAGATTCAAGAAATAGAAGTTGAGGAGAGAGAAAATCAAGTTAAAGATTGAAATCAATAGCATAAGGTAAGAACATCAAGATTTCAATATATTTTTAAGTTTGTTATTTTTGAAAAAGTATGGAAATAATGTTATAGTAGAGTTTTCTTAAATAAAGTCTTATTTTCTTGATATATTAGTGAAGGGAAATAAGTGAAAATGATGGGAAATATTATAGAGAAAGGGAATAAGGGAGTTATAAATTTAGTAATCAACATCTTGCACTAAAACAGTTTTGGACAGCAACAGTAGGTTAAATTTGAAAAATCACCATAAATTGTGGAAATCGAATTAGAGGATTAAAAAAACACGGAATTAAAGCTTATTAAGTGTAGTTTCTCATAGAAGAAACGGTGTAAGTAATGGAATTGTAAATCATGAGATATAATAAATTTTGTGAGACAAGGTCAGAATGAATTCGGGTTCCCCTTTTTTGACTTAGGAAAATCATAAAAAAATTGAAAAAAAATAATTAGTGGCTTAAATTTATATTTTTAAAACCCTGAATGATTCTATTTTCAATAGAAACAAACGAAAACATCATCCAAATTCTGTACAAAGAGATAATTAATTTTTAGTGAAGAGGGGTCGGAACTGTCAAATAGTGAAACAGGGAAAATTTTAAAGAATAAACTGTACTTATTGGCTAAACCAAAAATTCTGAAAATTTTATGGTAAGAAGATATGTGAGTCTAGTTTCATAGGAATTTAGAGGACTTAATTTGGAGTTTCGTAGCTCAATATATAAATAATTTAGTGACTATAACTCAAGCGGACAGCTTTGAATTGATATATAAATAAATGATGGAATTATAGATAATGTTACATATAAGCATATTATACATTAAGGATGTGGAATGGAGAGGAGGAGGAGGAAAATAAATGATTATTCAACTAGCATGAGTTTTCATTAAAATGGCCAATTAGCATGTTTTAGGTTCAAGGACTAAATTGAATAAAAGTAATATTTTAAGGGTAAATTGGTAAAAATTTCAAAAAGTGACCAAATTGCATGAAATGAATTGTTTTATTATTTAAATTAATAAATTGAATGAAATATTAATTTAGATCATGATTGGGTGGAAATTGAGGAAAATAGAAAATTACCAAAATGTCCCTTAATTTTTGGTATTTCGCAATTTAGTCCGGTAAGTTCGTGTAACTTGAATTATATTCTTAAATGCTTGAAATGTATGTTATTGATGTGAATATGATTTGAATGTTCATTGTATGAAAATTGATGAAATATTGATATATTTGATAAAAAGGGGAATAATGCATTGAATGGATGTATGAATGTTTATCACACTATCCATTAATTCTATCGGTAATTTTGGATGTTTTGATTCTGGTTATAATGACATGTATGAGTTAAATTGGCCAACATTAGCTCATTAATGTTTTGATTTTGATTGATTTTAAATATGAATGCTTGATGGAATGAAATGTCTGTAAATTAATTTGTAAACTCCGGCAATGCTCTATAACCCTATTCTGGAGATGGATACGGGTTAGGGGTGTTACAGGATAGCTATTCATTCATTTCATTCATCGCTCATCCCTCATTCGTCATCTCTTCTCTCATTCTTCATCCTTTCACTTCCCATTTGAGAGAGCAACACCAGAGTTTGAAAGGAGCATTTTGGAAGTTTTTCTGAGTAGTAAAATTCAGCATTCTTGAAAGCAATTGTGCGAAGGAGCAAAGCAAAAAGGAGGAGGAAAAGGAACACAAGTTGAGCTAACAGAAAAACACCGAATCTGTCTTCTAGTTTCTTTCCCTTTTTAACTTTTTATTTTTTTTTGAACTGATGAACATGATTGCTAAATATTTTTCTGCTTTTAATTTAATTAAAATGACCTAATTTTGCTGCTGTTAGATTGATTACATTCTTTTAGCTTAAAATGTTATTATTATGTTAATGATGTTATGTGCTTTGATTGTTTATGCATTCAAATAGAAACATGAACATGCTACTCATGCATTATGAATGTAGGGAAGCAATTGAATTAATTATTTAATCCGAACAAGATTGTAATTAATTGACACAATATTTGAGTGGTGCATATTTGATCTATTTATGATAAATTAGGTCAAAGTAGTAATAATATCAAAAGAAATTTATTACCTTGCATAACCTTAGATTAATGTGATTAAATTGTTTTAGTATAGATATATCACTGTTGCTTCACATAATATGATGTCTACTTATAAGATTGTCAAGTTGAGTAAACATAGAAATATGCTTGAAAACTTAATAATTAAATAAGTAGGACTTCATGGATTAATAAATAGACAATTGCCATGATTTATTTTCGTAACATCATTAACATTATTTTAATAATTCTAAGTTAAAAAGACAATTAATCTAATTCTTTCATGTCATCGTAATTAAAACTTATGAATTTCTCCTTATTATTTTGTGTTTACCTTTCATTTATTTTTAGCATACTTAGTTAAATTTAGTTAAATTAATTAGTTAATTCAATCTACTCCCAATTATTCCCATCACCAATTTGCTAAGTTTTTGTTTTCACAATATTTGCCTATACAGTCCCTCGCACTTAAATTGTGTATGTATGTCTTCATGATCCGATCTTCGGTTTGATTATGTAAACATAAAAACTATAAAATTAATAATGTGACAACTTAATAATTAAATTAATTAAAATTAAAAATTTTAATAATATTTTCTTACCATTTGCAATTCAATGTCGTAAATGTGTCTATCATCCAAACGAATATGTGACATTGACATTTTTAAAATTATAAAAATCAAATAAAATTAAATAAATTATGGAATATAAAATTAAAACAAAAAGAATTTCAAAGAAATTGAATGAAAAATTGGGAACTAAATAGTTGAGAGAATAAATAATTTGAGAGAATTGAGAGAATAAGATTTGAATGCAAAAGAAAAAAAAATGAGTTGGGTTTAGTAAATAAACTAGCCGTTGGATTTTTGACTAACGAAAAAATTATTGTTGACGAAAACATATTTAGTAGGATGCATTTTATGTTTCTCTTTTAAAATCAACCTATTTTCTTAAATTTGAGAAAATGACTTTGCTAAATAATTTTGGAAATTGACATTTTCTCTTAATTTTCCCAATGAGGAAATGCTTTTTCCCTAAACCCAAAAGTTGAGGTTTAGTTATTTTTACTTTTGCGATTTAAAGGAAAATAGAAAAAAATCCATATTTACATTAACTAATTAAAAAGTATTTATAAATTTAGATTAATTTTTATTATATTAAATTATTTAAATATAATTTATTATTATGTTAAATTATTTAAATGTTATTCAAAAATATCATTATATTTAAAATTTTAAAATATTTTATATATCATTAATTTTTCAAATAAATTATATTAATTGTTTAAATAATATTTAAAATTTATATTTCATATATTATATTAAATTATTTAAATATTATGTAAATTAATTAAATGTTACTTTCAAACATATGTCTGAAAACAACATTTTAATTTATCACTATAATTTTTACAGCAATAACAGGCATTTGAAATGATCAAATCACATTTTTCTTAGTAATTTTTTCGCCAGCACTTTCTAAATGTATTTTTAAAACAACAATGGATAAATAAGGGTTTTTACAAAATTATTATAAAAAATAAAAATAATTAAAATATTATAACTTTTTTTTATTTATCAAAATATTATAAAATTTTTTTTATTTACCAAAATATACAAAAAAACAAAAAACAGAAAAAAAAACCTGACACAACCTAATCAGGCTAATCACATTGGCGGCACCAAAGGTGCCAATGTGATTGGCGGCACCAATGGTGCCAAAGGACTAAAATGTTAGTTAAGGGTAGTTTCAAGGACCTGACATGCAAATTTATCATTTTGAATTTTGAAAGTTAATTGATGCTCCTGTACGTGGCGCACTAAAATTGAAATGTGGGTACTTACCTTCTAAGCCCTCCTTATTTATTATTTTCTTTTTATTTCCCTTCAACTCACTTTTTTATTTAATAAACAAGCCCTCAACTTATTTTTGTAGTTAAATAAGCTCTTAATCTATGATTTTTACTCATAAAAGCCCTTTATTTTATTATTAAAGTAAATATATTTTACCTAAAATAAAACTATTTAAAAAATATAAACTAATTCGATTTTATGTATTATTTTGATAATTTGATTAGAATAGTTTATTTAAAAATTTACTAAATAGAGTTATTAAGAGTATATAATATAATTATAATTTATTTTTTCTATTTGGGTTACATTTATGGGTGATCAATTTTATTATTACTTCGGTTTTTCAATAAGGCATGCCCGGTATTTCTATTAATTTTTTAATTAAATCTAATATTAGTTAAGTGATAATTAAGATACTTAATTCTAATTAAGTAATAACTCTATTTTAATTTAATAAACTATTCTCATTTAATAACTCTATTTTAATTTAATAAACTATTCTCATTTAATAACTCTATTTGCATTTAAAATATAAAATTACTGAAATATAAAATTTGTTGCTTCATAATATCTTAAGAGACTATTTTAATTAAAATAGTCTAACATGTTTATGTTATAAGTCTATTAAGAATATATTAAATTTATAAATAGATAAAATAGTTTATGTTTCCATTATTTAGTCTAACATGTTTATGTTATAAGTCTATTAAGAATATATTAAATTTATAAATAGATAAAATAGTTTATGTTTCCGTTATTTTTTCCTTTTGATTTAATATTAGTTAAGGGAATATATTAAATTCAGAGGATTAAAATTAAAATAGTTTAATTTAATTTTTTAAATTAAAATAGAGTTATTAAATGAGAATAGTTTATTACATTAAAATAGAGTTATTAAATTAAACTATTCTATCTATAAACATAAACTATTAAATTTAATAAATTAAAATAGAGTTATTAAATAAAAAAGTGAGTTGAAGGGGAATAAAAAGAAAATAATAAATAAGGAGGGCTTAGAAGGCAATTAGCCATATTTCAATTTTAGTGCGCACAACAGCAATTAACTTTCAAAATTCAAAATGGTAAATTTACATGTCAGGTCCTTGAAACTACCCTTAACTAACATTTTAGTCCTTTGGCACCATTGGTGCCACAAATCACATTGGCACCATTGGTGCCGCCAATCACATTGGCACCTTTGGTGGCGCCAATCACATTGGCACCTTTGGTGCTTCCAATGTGATTGGCCTGATCAGGCTGTGTCAGGTTTTTTTTTCTGTTTTTTGTTTTTTTTGGTATATTTTGGTAAATAAAAAAAGTTATAATATTTTGGTAAATAAAAAAATTTATAATATTTTGGTAAATAAAAAAATTTATAATATTTTGGTTATTTTTTATTTTTTTATAATAATTTTGTAAAAAACCCATAAATAAGTCATACTGGATTTAGAATTTAAAATTTTAAAAATTATGATTTTATAGAAATGACTAGATTAAGATTTAAGGTTGGGTAAGATTTAAAATTTAAGGTTTGAGGTTTATGATTAGAATTGTTCATGAGTCGGGTCAGATTGGACCCTAATAAAATTCTAGGCCCAATTAATAGTGAATGGCCTGAGTCGACTTGAAAAATGGGTTTAAATTTTTGCTCAAGTCCGACTCAGATAAAAATATTAAAACCTGGGCCCAACACGACCCACCCGCATTAAAATTTGTTTATTTTATTTTTATATAAAAAATTAAAAAATATTATACATCAAATACACTACAGAAATTAAAATAAATGTTTCCTAATAAATTGAAAATAAATTAATAACATAATAGTGAAATGACAACAAAACAGTGGGAAAACTGTAGCAAAACAAGAGTTTTTTTTTTTTTTTTGCAAATTCGGGTCAAGCCGTGCCCGAGCAAAAAACCCTTACCCAAGGCCTGATCTGTTTTCTAAACGGGCCTTATTTTTTTGTCCAAGCTCATTATTCGAGCCTATATTTTTACTCAAATCCTTCTACTTTTCGAGTAGGTTTTCGAAGCTTGACCCATGGACAAATCTATTTATAATATAAAATTTATTATTTAGGGTTTTAAAATATAAAATTTTAAGGTCTAAAGTTTTATAGTTTTTAATATATATTAATTTGATTAAAACTCAATCCTAAATTTAAGTTTGAAAAGAAAAAATGATAAACAATGGAAATTTGGTATTTGTTAGAGTTGGAAAAGTAGTAATTACTGTTAATTTGGTTTCTTATGATGTATTTTATTATTATTATATTTTAAAAAATTAAAATAATTTTGATTTGAGTGGAATAATGGTTAAAATTTAGTTAAATATTATAAAAACAAAATTATATTGTAGAATATATTATTATTAAATACTTAAAAATGACTTTTTAAGGTAAACTCTTCGTAAAAGAAAATAAAAAATCCGAAGTTAAACAGTTGATATTTCTATTTTATTTTCTCATCGTTTATCTTCTTTTATCTATTTTATTATTATTTTGTTGTAACTATTACTATTACTTGAACCAGTGGCTTACCCAAAAAAGCCTACATCAAAACCATTCACTTTCCCTTTCTTTTCCAAAAATCTCTCATCCCGCCGCCTACTACCACCACCACCACCACCACCACCACCTCCCAGTGGTGCTCTTCCAAACAGCGATCAGCCACCACCACAGTCAACCGCAACAACCCCTCAAATGGCGACCACTGCAGCAACAACAACAGTTGCCTGCGACGCAACAACCACCACTTCCTCCGACGGTCCAGTCCTTAGCCTCATCAACAAACGCATCCGTGCCTTACGCAAGAAATACAACCGCATCCTCCAGATGGAAGAATCCGTCTCCCAGGGCAAACCCTTAAACAAAGAACAAGAAGAAGTCCTCCGTTCAAAACCCTCCGTCTCCGCCCTTATCGACGAACTCGAGAAGCTTCGCCACCCTCTCTCCTCCGCCGTCTCCGAAGAAATCTCACTCGCTTTACAGCGTCAAACCATTTCCGCGGAAGAAACTACCTCGGAAGCCCAACAACAGCAGCAGCCGCCCAGTGAGCCCGATCATGCTGTTGAAGATCTCCTCAACCTGCTCTATTTCGGGTCGTTGTTCGATGTCAAGTCTCAGAATGATTTCACTTCGATGATGTTGACTCGGACGCACGAGAGGGGCTGTTGCCTGACTTACGATTATGTCACCGACGACGCTACCGATCTGCTTAGCGAGAAAGATTTGGATTCCATTTCGACGCTGAGTGGACTATTAACTTCACGCTCTGCTGATTCCAGTTTGTCTCACAAGAGCGCTTTGCACCGTTGCCTACACCATGCTAAGCTTTGGCTTTCCAACTCTGACCAGCCCATCGACCCCAATGCCGACGTCTCCTGTAATAAAGCACTCCATTTGTTTGGGGGGCGGGTTCTGTTTTTAAATTTCTGGGTTTTCTAACTTGGGCAGTTCTTTTTGTTTCAGATGCTGGGTTAAGAGAGAGGCTTAACAAGATTATGGCTTTGGATTACTTTACGACGACGCCGGAGATGAAGGCTCCAGTTGAAGTGGTTGCAGCAGCTGCTGCTGGGAGTTATACCACTTTCCAGGTTCCAGTGCAGAGTGTGCCCATTTCTGTGCCTCTTCAGGTGGAAGATTCTGTCGGGCAGTATCAGCAAAAGGTATTAACTTTGTTCTAGCTTAAGAAGAGGAATGAGGAGTTTGGTTATTGGATTTAACTTTGCATTTTATTTCTGATAAATGTTGTAGTATAAAATTCTTGACTTCCCTTTTGTTTCTATACTTTCAGCCTTGTTGAAATGATTGTTAATTTCTAATAGTGAGTGTCGACATGAGAGAACTTAAGGGCATTGCATTCAAACTATTGTCATAGCTATTTTTTGTATCTGTATGCTTAAAAGGTTGAAGTGGAATCGTACTGGCTATCTATATTTTAGTATGCATAAAAAATGTTAGAACTCCATATATCTTTTACCTGACTTAACCAGTCTGTTAGGTTGCAAGATCCTTTGGACATCAACTTTTTAAAATCTATCAAGTCTTCTTTATTTTCTTAACCATTATGTTAGGTTGCGAGATCCTTTGGACATCAACATTTTGAACTCTATCAAGTCTCTTTTATTTATCTATTGTTTTATATATGCATATCATCGGAATAGAAATGAGAATTTAAATCCACCTTATGCATTGTTCTCCTTTTGCTAAGGTGGGAGGGGGTTGTTAAAGTAACATTTTTGGTATTGTTAGTGATAAAACTTGATGGAACACAGCTGAATAGGAAGGCTTTAGATCTGAGGTTAGGGTTAACTAGAATAAAAGAAACTAGGAAATTATGGAAGCTGAGAAGGATTTTTAAAGGGTTGATAGTTTGTACCAATGACTGGAAGAATTATTTGAATTTCTTGTTAGTTGTTTCTATTTGGTGGCCAGTATATTGAATAGAAACTTTTAGAACCAGTGAATATGATGATCTGTAGTTTGGGTTTTTTTTTTTTGTCAAGTTGTTTGTACTCAACAAATGTGGCGATAAGAATTGAGAAATTTTTACTCGTGAATTTTTTAAAACTGATTGATTCTCTGGGCTTTGGCTACATGCAAATGGCTTTGAAAACCAGTATCCTGCCTGTTTTCCTTTGACTTCTTTATACCACCTGTGTATATGTCCTATTTGGATGTTGACAGAGGTTATTCTGAACTCCCTTTATTTGTTATTTATGCACCATGTATGTGTTGCATTCTGAACGTTGATTCTCTAGCATAAAGCTTTTGGACTTTCTTGGCCACTATTAATTGTATTATATTTCAGGATTGGTAGTAGCAATAAAATATTGTTGGTGATGGGTTTACTAAGTTATTGGTGGCCGTGACTATGTCCAAATCAGCTAAAAGTTGGGTTCTAAAAAATTTGTCCAATTTGAATAATGTTTCAAATTCTAAATTGTTGTCACAATAAGTATTCTTGCTCATTCATGTCATCTCATTATCTTTACTAGTATCCCTCTATTAATATATAGCTTAAGGGGGAACGGAATGATCTGTAGTCTTTTCTATTTATTCATTTTAGCAGTGGATTGTTGTAATTCTCAGCATGTTTGATTGAATTCATTCATATGATTTTCCCTTCACTTCAGATTCTTTCAATTTCTGTTGGTTTGCTTGCTTTGTGATCACCCCTAGAACAGTCTCAAGCGGCATGCTGTAGTTTTGTTAGTTTTAGGTGAAATTTGAGGAGGATGTGAGAAAAGACGAGGTTATTTAGATTTTATTTTAGAAAAGAATCTTGGTATTCAAGTTGCAAATTTAGAAGTTGGCTCAGAAATAATACATGGCCAATTTGTTTGGTGAAGCTCTTTTAGCAGGAAGGAATAAAAACATGTTTTTCATTTGGAGAAACTGAAAGATCTTGATTAGTAGGTTGGTTTGTGTAGTATGGATTCATGTATTGGGTAATGGAACACAAAACTGAAACTTGAATGGCCTAAAGCAGTCAAGTTTTTGAGAGGGGATGCTGAAGAAAAACAGAGGGTTGTCTTAAGTTTCTGCTTTCAGTTTGTCATGGAAAGCTTTGAGATACTAGGAATAGGGTGTAAACTGTTTTGGATTAATCTGTATGGGGGTATTTAAATGATTCTTAAGATTCAGACCCATATAATATATTGGTCTCCAGAATAAAATATCTTTTGGTAGGTGGTTCTCTCTGTCATTATGTAACTAGGCGATGCTTGCAGATTTTTATGTGGTGGTGAGGTAGGAATGAATCAATAGGCAGGATTTGCGTGACCTGGATGTGATGCTTCTGAGTTTCATATTCCTTAGCCTGACATTGGACTTGATGTTTATTTTTTGTGACTATTCTTTTTTCAGGCCTCATTTCTGATCAATACATGTTATTTGTTTTGTATTAACATGTTTAAATTTCATTCGGAGCTGTCTTCCCCCTGTTGGTTTTATGAATTCAAATGAGGTTATGTTTTTAAGTTATTTTCCTATTCGATGTAGGAAGAAGATGCATTTAATTATCAAGAACCTGAGATACTTGAGACAAGTGACAATCAATTTAGTGTCGCAGAAGAACATCAGAAGGTGACTTCAGTTAGCTATACCATTAGATATGTTTCAGTTAGCTATACCATTAGATATGTTCTTTTATGATTTCATTTATTTGGTTTAACATACGAAGCTTGTGCTCTTCAGGATGAAGTGGAGATGGAAAATCCTGCAGAGGATATTGCAGTTCAACAAGGTGGGAAATTATCTGTGGATACAGACGACCAGAGAAATGTAGAACCCAAGGAGCAACAGTATGTTCCTCGAAGACCCTATCACAACCAAAGAGGGAGTCGTGGTACTGGGGGTGGTCGTAGGGGTTACTCCAATGGCCGTGGAAGTCGAGGCAGTGGAAGGGGTGGCGGAGCCTACCAAAATGGTCGTAGCCAATATTATGATCAGCCGGGCAACAACTACTATTCTAGGAGCTATCATAACAACCGGGGAAGGGGTGGAAGAGGCGGTGGCCATGCTTACAACAATCATGGGTCGGCAGTTCAGGGTGGTCACGCCTCTGCTGATGTAGGTGTTGCCTCATAACAGCTTTATGTGGAGTATCCAGAGGTGGGTGGTGAAGATGTACTCTTTTTCTTTTGTCTTTTTGGTTTGCATGAAAAGCATGTTTTGAATGTGGGTTCATGTTTATATGGTACCATCCGTTTACTCCTTTTGTAGTTGGGTTAATTAATGACTTTGGAAATCATTTAAAAACTGAAGACTTCTGGCAATTATCCTTTTGCTTTAACTTGCAATTTGTGTTATGGACTGGCATTTCGACCCGTCCATCTTCGCAATTTTATTCACTGAAAACTAGGTTGGGCTGGGTTTAGGTCAGGTCTTTTTTTGATACACAACATATATATTCGCTCAAGCCCGAAACTGTTTTTCTTGGAAATGATTAACATAATAATGTTTGGGTACGTTAATATTATCTAAAAACATCCTTGGTTTTGTCAAAAATATTTACTAATTTTATACTTTTATTGAAAGTTTAAATATAAATTATTTAACTTTATATTTTAATCATTGACGTTCTAATATTATATATTTAATTTTTATTATAAAATTAGCAATATACGGTAAAATTGCAAAACAGGTTGTGCCAAATTTGATTTATTCTTTTCGGAAGTATTAAAGTATAGTACAATCAATAAATAATTCAAGTAACAAGTATGTAATCATAAATAATTTTGCCAAAGTTGTGATTCTTAGAAATTAATTGGATGTAATTTTAGGTTTTAACAAATTTTGGGATATGTAATTAGATTGTGCACTATCATCTCCACACATGTTCTATTTCAAATTTATGTAACCTATTTTGTGGCAAATCTTAGAGAATTGAGACATCCAAAATTGATTGAGACGACGCGAACCCAACCTAGCCAATTGGCAAAAGATCGACAATGGGTCAAGCAACAAAAGTTGACAATTGTCAATGGTGGTCGTTGGTGGTGGTCGACCGAAGATGGCCTAAATGACGACGTTGACTACGACTGCAATGAAGACCTATGGTGGCGAAAACAGTTCAACGATAGATCCCCTCAATGATTTTTCAAGTTTTTTTTAGGTTCCGGAAAGCTCAAAACCTGGGTATTTGGCTTTCACCTAGAAGACCCAAAGAATGCTTTGGGGGTAATAATTGTAATTTTTATTATTTAATTTTGTAGGATGGAATCATGGATACTTTGGCTGGTTAGAGTCATTTAATTTTATGCTTTTCTATGATAGCATGATTATATTTAAATTGACTGAAAAACCATGTTCATGCATATATATGATAAGCATGCCATGTAGTTTAGGAGAAGAATGCCACATGTACTTGTCATGACACTTTAATCACTTATGATTGAAACTGAAAATAAAAAACCCTACATGTTTTCTAAAAGATTGAGTGGAAGGTCTCCGAACAAGACTTGCAACCTCCATCAGTGGTCTCTTGTGATGACATGATAATTTGCCAAAGCTAAGGTAGGTATTGTCATGTGGATTTCACTGAGATTTCCTAAAAAAGGAAAAAAGATAACTATCTTGTGATAGAATATGATAATTTGTCAGCCGTAACGTAGGTATTATCATGTTAAATTCACTGAAAAAGGTTTTTTTTTGTAGAGGACAACTAGTCATACATGTTACTCATTAAGATTGTCCCAAGATGACTTATTCGTGGTACATGGAATGATAAATGTTGAGTTGATGGTTATATACTCGAGATCATTCTAGTTAAGTAACTTTGCATAAAGCTCTACTTAAGTTAGAATGATGGCCAAATGTGAAATGATTATTAGTATGTGTGGATACCTAAGGATTAGGTTCACATATTATTGGATGGAAATCCCTGTTTTTACTAGTTGATTAAGATTGCCCTAAGGTGACTTAATTCAATAGGTGTAGGAATTATCATTGCAATCGTTTGCAAATGTTTCCAAGGTTTAATGTAAGATGCAAGCATCATCTTAATGCATATTGAATGTTGCAAAAGTTATTCAAATATTTGCTTAATACAAAGTTGATAATGAATGGATGTTTTTTTTTTTAATTCGAAAATGACATTTACTCTTCACTAAACATACTTACTGAAAACAAATTGAACGAAATTAACAATAAGGAATGGAAAAAGAACCTCATGATTGTCCTAAGCTGTGAGAAACTCAAAATAGTTCTTGATTATAAATGCCCTTCGACCACTCAAGCTAAAGCGAGAAAACGTTGGGAGGAGTTTAATGAGATAACTCGTTGCTACATGCTGGAAAGCATAACCAACTCCCTTTATAAGCAATTGGAGAGATGTAAGATTGTTAAAGTGATTTTAGGCAAATTAGAGGATAGGTTTAGATGCCAAGTTGCCTTGGCTCGATAGTTGACTATAACTAGTGTTATGAATGCCTGACAAAAACCCGATACTCCAACCATACACCAAATGATTACTCTTATGAGTTACTTTGTCGAGGCTAAAAATATTAAGGCCAACCTAGAATGAAACATACAAATTGAAATGGTGTTTAAAAGCTTGTCTAAAGACTCTGTAGGCTTTAGGGCCTCTAATAACCTAGGAAACAAGAATTCGGTTCTTACATAACTCATGAAGGAGTTACAATTGTATGAGTTGATATTGAATGATAGTCAACTGATCCGAAAAGCAAAAGCAAACTTAGCAGTTGTTTTTTCCTCTAAAGGGAAGAGAAAGCATGCTAACAGAAACAAGGTTAAGTCTTTTGGGCAACCTAAAATGGAAAGGAAGAGAACCAAGAAGCCTAAAGGTTTATCTAAGTAAAAGTGTTTCTTTTGCAGCAAGAAATGACACTTCAAGCCAATTAAAAAGAGTGGAAGGATTACCTAGCTAATAAGGGCAAACGTATGAAACTCTTTATGATAGAAAATTGCATAGTGGAAGATTTAATGGACCAGTGAGTCATTTATTTTAGAGCTACTAACCATCTGTGTGTTACTCTACAAGGGTTCGAGGAAGGGAAATATCTTAGAGATAAGAGTATATCATTACGGACTAGAGATCAGACAAGTGTGACAGCTGAAGTAGCAGGAGATATACATCTTTATTTTGATAATTTTAATAAGATTGTTTTGAAAGACATTTTCTATGTCCGAGTTTCAAAAGAAACTTAATTTCTGTTGTATGCTTATTAAAAAATGACTTGACCATGACTTTTAATAATAGTGTTGCGATATTTAGAAATCGTACTCTTACATATGATGGATAGATGCCTAATAATCTCTATTTCATCAAACCAAAGATGGACACTACTTAAAACTGAATTAACGAATAAAAGACTTAAAACTTTTAACTCTTACGGAGCATATCTTTGACATTTGAAACTTGATTATATTAACCAAGAATGAATCACTAAACTTGTGAAAGATGATGTTGGAAAAAATCCGATTTGAAAACAATTTTCTTGCACAATGGAAAATTAAAATTTTGAAAATCGAGTTGATTTTCAAAATTTATAGCAATTACAAGAATGTCACATCTTATCAAAGATTAACCAAATATGAAAAAAAAGTAAATTTCGATATTGGTTTATAGTATAAACATAGCACAACCTGACTCTTATACCAATTGTTGGAAAAATTAGGTTCGAATATGGTTTTCTTGCTCAATAGAAAAGAAAAAATATTGTAAACCGAGTCATTTTGTGATATTTATAACAATAAACTTTTCTTGAAATAATACATGTGCTTTGAACGAGAGACGTTCCCAATTGTCAACCGAATGACCTTCTCTACTATTCTTATATCACGAATTATTTTAAGTGTGGGCTCAAACAATTTTGAGTGAAATATAGAACTAAAAATAATTTTATTTACTTTCAATAGAGAGAAAATCTCTCTTAATAGAAACTGGTAGAAATAAATTCTAACTATATTTGGGAGAATGACAATATCTCAAAATTGTAACATCCATACTTTTTTTAAAAAAAGAAGAATATTTATGGAAGAAGTCCTTGAATAAGTGATCTATAAATAAATAGTAGTATAAGAAATTGTGATCATTTTTAGAGAAAAACATCGGACATGAAAACACAGAGGATTATTAGTAGGAGTATATGGTTAAGTTAAAATTCAAGATCGAGTTTAGAGATTAAATTGAATAAGTTAGAAAAGTATAGAGACTAAAGTGTAATTATCCTATTTTTATTTTGATGGAAAGGACTTAATGACAATTTTTCTATTACTTAAAAAATCAAAAGTTTCATGATGGCTTTAAATGATATTTTCATTAAATAATTATTATTTAACATTTTATTTAAAATAATAGTAATTTATTAAATATTATAATATATATAAAAGAGAGAAAGATAAGTTCTTTCTCATCTTTCCCATTAAATATTGGGGAAAAATAAAGAAGAAAACCCTTTTCATCATTTTCCTTCAATTTCAAGCTTAAGGTATGGTTTTTCTTCAATTTTTTTATAGATTTTGAATCTTTAAAGCTTGCTTTACATATACATATACCAATAGTTTTTTTATTTAATCAAGTATTTTGGAAGTTTCCATTAAAGGACATTGATGGAAGCTTAAAAAACTTAAGTGAAATAGATATATTTTTGGATAGAAAATTATTAGAAGATGAGTTCTAGCTTGTTAGAAGTGTCAAAAAGAAACAAAAATGGATGAAAATTTTATTTGGTATATTTGGCCATGTTAAAGGGGAAGTAGAACATTGACCACTTTGTGTAATATTGGTGCTAAATGTTAACTTGTGAAGCAGTGAGTACTCTGGTGAAGACGAAATTAAAAAAGGATAATCGAGTCGAAAGATATACGAATTTTGGACTAGAAAACTTAAGTTGTCAATATGAATAATTATGCATATTTAAGTTTTTTTTATTAGTTTTAGTTTTAGAATGGATAAATGATATTGTTTCATATTGAATTGCTTCTATTGTAGCTAAAAACGAAGCGAACATCTTGAAGAAGAAAGGCGAATAAAATGAGTAAAGCGATTAAAACTTCGGTTTGTAATAATATCTTATTTTCATTACATAAAGCTTTAGAATATTCAATTTAATACGACTAGTTATATTTATTTTATTTTAGTTTTATGAGTTTTGGATGAGCTTGAATAATTTAGTTAATATTTATAAAATTGTGTTTCGAGATGAATACTATGTTTTCATAAGACTAAATTAGCGAATTCATGGTTATGATTTGGATTTGAGTATTATGATTTTAGATGATTGAGCAAGAAAATATTTAATATGTTTCAAATTGGAAGCCTATTTTACATTAGGCGATATGTGATTTGAATATGAAATAGAATTGAAATGAGAATTATATGAAAATAGAATTGAAATGAATCATGAAATTTGGTTTTTACCCATTTTACTAAGTTAGACTAAATCAGATATAGTTGGCATGCCATAGAGTCTTTATGTCAGAGGATTTAAATCTCCCCAATTTCTAGAGGGTTGAGGGAGAAAAGGCCAAGTCGGTCAGTTGTTATTATTGTTAGCCCTAATTCCCAAAGGGTCGTGGACTACTTTGATAGCCATTTTTGCCGAACGACTCAGGGTGGCGGATTCGTGTATCTGGTTATGAGTCTAAATTTTAGTACGGGATCTAAATTGAAAGAAAAGCAAAAACAAAACTTGAATTTATTTGAATTTCTATATTGTGCAAGTCAAATTAATTACGCGATTTTGAATTTAATTAAAAAGCTTATGTTCTTTATTCGATTTGTCAATATCAAAATATTAAAGTTTATTAGTATTAGAATATTCTTTTATTGTGATGTTATTAATGATATTTTTAATCATGTTTTAGTTTATTTTTATCAATTAATTTGTGTCCAATACTTATGTAATGATTTATATGTTATTAGCACCATTGAGCATAAAAATTGCTCAATGTATGGTTTGTCTATTTTTCTGTGCGTAGGTAGTTAGATTCGTTAGATCGTTCCAGCAGCATCCGAAGAACCGAAGTTCAGCTCAAATAATGTTGATGAAGAGTTTACTTTATAGTTGATGTAACTAGCATGTACCTAGGCTTGTATATATAATATTATGTTGTAAATTGAATTTAAATATTTCATTATGTTTTCTTAGCTAGTATTTTATAACTAATGTTTTGATAAAATAGTAAAGCGTAGAAATCTAGTTTATTGATATGTTTTGAGAAATCGTAGTGTTGGGAATTGATTTGGGAGATAATTTGAATGTGGGTATTTTGTGAAAATCTAAATTTTGCAAGCGGTTTTATGTAAAATAGGCAGAAATGCTGCTAAAATTTTTATAAAATAATTTTATCACTATGTTTCCTTTTCAGAAAAAATGGAAAAGTGTGTTAATTCGGCAATGAAATGTGACATTTTATATTCGAATCCAACAACTGGTTCTAGTATAAGTTGTCACAAAAATTGTGTAAAACTTATGTATATTTTAGCCCTACCAGTGCCATCTATTTTTAAGGAGAGGAAGTGAAACCAATACAACATTGCTACAAGAAATAAAGCTTCTATCTCATCATCTACTGTAGAAGTTGAATACATTGGTACAAGGAATTGTTGTGCTCAATTGCTCTGGATGAAGCAAATGATAAAGGATTTTGGTGTTGATTTGGACATGGCTACTGCTTTATGTGATAACACAAGTGCCATTAATATATCCAAGAATCCAATACAACATTTGAAGACTAAATATATAGACATAAGGCATCATTTCATAAAGGAATTGATTGAGAATGGTGCTAAGAACTTAAGTTTGTGTCTACACAATATCAACTAGTTGATTTGTTCACTAAACTGTTGGATGCAGCTAGGTTCAAGCATTTGAGATCCTATGTTGGTGTGTGACGAGTCTAATTGAATTAAACAGTTTTAGAAGGTATCCAAACGAGAATCTTGATGCTGCTTTGAGGAAAGATAGTAAAATCTATTAAGAAAGTATCTTTGCTGATTCGCATTTCTCTCACAAAATCAAGGAGGGAAAAAAGGTGTGATGATAGTGGTGATGATTGTGTATATTCATTAAATGAGGGAGTGAAAAATGATCTAATTGTATTTTCAAGAAGGTCCTGAAAGGGATTGTGCAGTGATCCTCACTAATTCATAATTTCCATAAGTTACTATTATTCAAGCTTTTATTCTTTCTTTAATGTTCCATCTCTTTTATCTTCTCACATTCAAATGAAAATGATAAAAATTACTTCTCAAGAGGTATTTAAAAGGGTTTAGACAGAGAAGAGTGTTGTTGGGGAAGGAATATCAAACCCCCAACCTGAAGCTCAAGTTGAGGGAGGCTCAATGGAGGTGATGGTGCCTACTACCATTGGCCCCTCACAAGCTCAAAGGAGCCAAATAGAAGAAAAGAATGATGGTAGAGATACCTATGTAGAGAAAGTCATTTTAAAGATTGATGAGTTGTTAGGATATCCACCTATTTCAGAGCATAAACCTATGTTGAAAGGGAAGATGGAATCGTTGATTGAAGCAGTGATTTCTCAGGGGAATGTTAATCCTGTTCTTGATGAAACTCTTGTAAATATTGTTGGAAAAAATTTGGTTCATAAATGAGTTTCTTGCATAGCGAAAAATTAAAATTTTGAAAACTAAGTCAGATTGTGATATTTTAGAAATAAACCTTTTACCAAAATTACACCTGTGTTTTCGACTAAAAGGATCCTTGTCATTCATGACTTTCAACTGAATGACCTTTTTCACTATTCTTGTACCACAAACTACTTCGAGTGTGGGTTTGAACGAATTTGAATCAAACACAGAACCAAAAATTATTTATTTTAGTTTCAGTGGTAAAGAAAAATTCTCTCTTTAATAGAAGCCAATAGAATTATTATTTTGGAAAATATAATTTATACTTAGAAAATAAAATTTCACTATTTTCAGATAAAATAACAATATTCAAATTTGTGTAAAACTTATTGTTTTTCTACCAATGTGTTTTGCCCTCATGCGATTTCCTTGGTGTTGAGTTATATCTGCACTGTTATAGTGTCATAACTTTTTTCATACCTTAGATTTGGCCTCCATAGTGAAGTTAATAGTGCAACCCTGCTTGACACTTATTCACACTATGGGCACGCCGCTTAGGAAAAAGACACAGCCCGATGTGGATTTCCTTGAATTGCGACATGTTTGGAAGCCAAAATCAAAATATGTGATAGGAGTAAGATCTCCTCTGGAATATACAAGCATATAATCCATCATTCTCCATAAATACTTGAGTATATGCTTAACTACTTGCTAGTGCCTTGGATTCATTTGGTAATGACTTACCAACCCAACTATGAAACAGATACCTGGACTTGTCCACAACCTAGCATACATGAGACTTCCTACTGTAGAAACATAAGGAACTTTTCTCATGTTTTTTTTTGGAAAGAATCTGGTTCAAAAATGGTTTTCTTACACAATGAAAAATAAAAATTTTGAAAATTGACTTGGATTGCGATATTTATAACAATAAACCCTAGACCAAAATTGTACCTGTGTTTTTGAATAGATGGATCATTGTCGTTCCCGACTTTCAACCAAACGATCTTCTCCACTATTCTTGTACCATGAATTGCTTCAAGTGTGGGCTCAAACAAAATGAATAAAACACAAAAACTAGAAATAATTTTATTTTCTTTTGTGGTGAAAACGAAAAATTTCTTCTCACATAGATTCCAACAGAATCGTTTTTCCAGAAAATATATCTAATTCTTAGAGAACAAAAGTCTCTCTATTTTCGGACAAAATAATGAAATCTAAAAATTATGTGTTAATAGTCCTACTGGTGCCATCTATTTATAGGGAGAGAAAGTAAAACCCTTGTTAGATTTGAGAAGTTTATTTCAACTAGAAAAACAAAATCCTAGTTCTACTAGGATGTAGGGGGTGACAACCCTAGTTAAATATAATAGGGTTTGTCGTCCCTCCTTATTACATAAGGGGCTTTTGGACCTCTACCATATCGGGTCCAATTACAAGTACTTCTCGAGCTTTTAACCCAATACTTTATAATTTGATCCAACCCAATATTTGTGTTTCTATTTCTAAAAGTAATCTTCAATATATTTCCAATTAAATAATTTTCTTAACCCAATTCTAATTCTGTTAAAATCATGACAACTTTACCATAAAAGAATCTATGAAAAAATATATTTAATATTTTCGCATCCAACAGTTCACTATAACCAAATGATTTATTTCTATTTTCGAACTTCATTTAATTCAAAAAACATAAATTCATTTTCAGGTCATTTTCATTTTCCATTTCCATTTCCATTTTGGGGAAAACCACATTCATTTTCAAATGTTTTCTATTTCTCCATTTCACCATTTCTATTCATTTTGGTTCATTTGATTCAACATGCAATTCATTTATGGTTTCAACAAGCTAGCAAAGGGAAGATTAGACATATGTAATTGATGCTCAAATGATTTATAATTAAGTTCTAGCTTTTCACCTATTAATTATAAACTCATTTAGTCACAAAGTCATTCCACTATAGTATCGTGATTGAGATCTCCCATATGACATACCATTACAAAAGCAATTCGATTACAACTTGTCTAATGACCTTTTCATAAGTGTGTTACCCTCATTGGATATTCTTAATATATTTGGGATTATATTTGTTCTAATATGTTCCTATTTGATCTCATGGTAACCATTACATCTTCCTTCATGAAAAGTCAATCATTATCAAATACTGATCAAGTCATCCATTACAAAGATGAACGACTCGTGCCACGTTTACATTTCATCAACCATGTAATGCCAATGAGAGGATATCATTTACCCTTGTCTTGAGCTATGAATTCCACTGTTGTGAATGATGCTACATACTACAAAAGTCGTACACCCAACACATTAGCTTTTGATTCCTTATCTATTCGAACTCAGGCTTTTACTTAAACCAAAGTGTATGAGTCACACATACATAGTCTATCATCCACTCAGGATTTAGGACATATTCTTCTTGGGTCCAGTCTAATGTACTGTTAGTCCAATCAGTCACATCTATGTCTCTATCTTCTGGGAGTCATCCACTTCGATGCCTAAGACAAAGCATCTCCCCAGTTGGACTTGATAGACGACATATTAGTCTTTCAATCGATTTACTCATTTTTTTATTAGACTAAGGACATGTTCAGGTTCATCTACTAATATAAGTTGTCTTTTTGTATCACAATTCGACCACAAAATATCGCTTAGTATTAGTTTAAACATTAGACAACCAATGAGCAACATGGCCTTTCATTTTTCTTTGTGTGCAAAAACCATATGAGGAAAATTGTACAAAGTATACAAATGCGATCAATGAATTTATTTTATGAACCAATCTGTTCAAAAAAATTACAAGTGTACATTGATGAAAATACTACACTTAGGGCATCAGTAGCTAATTTCATTGATGAAAATTACAAGTGTACATTGATGAAAATACTACATTGAATTAGGTGCTGTCTTAGGACAATCCTACAAAGAAAGATGAAATCTCGATACAGAGGGTTTAGTTCCCTTCTTAGAATCGATCATTGCGTAACGTTTTAATATCTTGTCTATTTATGAAGTTTGTGATAATCATATGATTTTTTTAAAAGATCCCTTAGGATTCAAATACCTAGAACAAAATTAGTGTAACCTCCCAAACCCAACCTAGACGTTTTTGCTAGATTGGAAAGGCTACATTAGCCATCGAAATGGCTAAGCTAACTTACGTTACTTTTTAACACTTTAAATAAACTCATTTTAGAGAAAACCACAGTTGTACTTTGAGTTAACTTAAAAACATTCAGTCCTTAGGTCGTGTATGCTTAGGATTCATTCTATTGTTGACAGTTTTGTTTTAGAAAAAACTTTTTGCTTGTCGCTCTTCTTTAAAAAAAAACTCGAAGTTAAACTAATGCAGCGAAAAAACTATTTTTCAAGTCATTTTGGAAAATTAGTTGCCTTATTGATTTGTTTTTCAAAAACAATTCCTTTGCAATATAGGGAAAGTAGGGAACAATATCAAATTTTATTATGCTTGAATAATTCATGCATGCAAAAATCCCCAAAAGAAAAGTTACCAAGCCATAGACCAAAAATAATTAAAAATTACATGCCAAAACCAATAAAGACTTAAAAATACTTAATTAAAAAATAATAATCTAAGGCCCAAGTTGATTTTCTGAATGCCGAGTCCGGTCCTAATTTTGAGGTTTGCCTAAAAAGTTAAACACTATTGGGAGTGACCTTATGAAAGGCTTAGTGTGAGTCGAATAATTATTTAAACAGCCAGAAACATTAAATACAATGAAACATATTAGCATTAACCAAAAGAAAATAGAGCCATCATAGGAATTTCATGTCATTACATAGTCATTATCAAATTGATGTCAAACGGTGTATGAGCATAGGTCATCATTCATTCGAGTAACAATCATTAATTTCGATACCATTCAATAGAACAAAATAAAATACATAGCATAAATCAATAACATTCGAATATGTCGTGCACATGATGCAATGCAAAAAGGTTCCTACCTATACGATGCTACGCACCACGAGTTCCCTAAAACCCGTCTACCAAACTCCAAAACATTATGAGCATAGCTCGATGTGGTAAAACCACTGAATAATCAATAATGTAGAAAATCTCTAGATATCAAATAGTGCGATACAGTCGCCAATAACATATAATATGTGATAAAATCGTGAATCCCCTCGGTACTCCAGGTGCAGTGCACTAACTACGAATAATGCGGACTTAATATGCCACCGGTACTCCACGAAACTCCTCCGTCAACTACAAAATCTCAACCCAATGCAAATGCAATATGTCACACAATCTCATACATAATCATATCTCAATACTTTTCACATTCATTTGACATGCTCAGCATGTCCCCAATAATCACATTCTTTCAGTAAATGGAAACAATGTTCCGATCTTTAAAATTACCATTGTGTTGGTATCAATCAATATCGTTCAATTTCACATATTTTATGGATTTTTATTGTGCATAAATAACACCCTTTTCAGTACACAATATAACAAATATCTCATACGTTTCATAAATAAGCTTAATATCTCAACACATTATATTATTCAGTCAAACATTCTCATATCTCATAACTCAAATATGCAATTACAAACTCAATCAAACATCCATACTATCAAACTAGTAGTTTTGCCAACATGTCAATCTTTTAAGGCTCGAAAATACCTGGTTCAGCCACTCACAAAATCAATAATTTGGCTATTAAGAAAATCCAATCAGCAAGCTAATTTATCATATAACATGATATTTAACATTTTCAAACAATTTTATGAGTTTAGGACCCACACCTTATTTTTCGCTTCCTCGTAGCACACTAGCGAATCTTTCAATTTTCCTTAATAATTCCTTAAATGAACCTAAACCAAAATTTAGCATAAATTAAAAAAATTTACCATTAAACCATCCCCCAAACACCCACTTATGAATTCAAACCAATCGTTGAAATTATAACTATTTTATGAATCCAAACTAATTAGATTCTTTACACTGTATCGATGTAAATAGTACGTACAATCATTTTTCACCTTTACGGATGATTTGGGGTGTTTAAGTCAGCACATAATTGATTAATATACTGGAAAATCAGTAGCTAATTAATGACTAAATTTGTTCATTTAATCAATTCATAACCTTTACCCAACAACTATGTCAAAATAACAAACTAGTTACCCTTAATTGCACTTACACTTCACGATTTGTGGGATCTGAATGGCCAATCGATCAAGAACGTTTTCCCTAATTGAAATGGGTTTAAAAGCTGATTATTAGGGTTCAAGAACTCAAATTAATGCTGGAAAAATATAGGCAAGAACCAAGAAACAAAACAACCCCCTTTCTTGCACATAGGCGCACGCATCACCACCCATGGTGGCCAAAATTGGGGCTGAATTTTAAAATTGTTTTAGATCTCATTAAAATATTGAAAAATACCTTTGAAATCATTTAAAATCCCCTAAATTTTGGATCTAGAAATTTAGGTTTTTAATTGTAACACCCCGAATTTGGGCTTAGATGGAAATAGGTCTTTAGCGTGGGAACTCATAAAAATTTCTGTGTGTAAGAAAATGTCATAAATGAATGTTTGCTTCAGTGGTTAAGTGATTTAGGAGTTTTTAGGAGTGTCTGAGAAGTCCTAGGATCAAACTTAGGCTCTAGCAAAATTTTAGTTTTTTCCTCTTAAATAGACCTTGACTCTAGACTGTAGGCCCTATAAATAAGTGTGGTAGATTTATGTCACAAATGAGCTTGTGGCCTACTAGTGGTGGCGTGACTTGGCTATTGTGAGAGCTTGGGGAAATTCAAAAATGGGAGGTTGGTAGGGTGTTGTGGCTAATTGGGACTCTAAGGGTTAGTGAAATTCGGCTAAGGGGAAGGGATGGAGCATTTTCGACACAAGGCAATTCTTTGTTTGGTTTTGAGAGGGTTGAAAGAAAGGTGTCGAATGTTCTTTGGGATTTTTCTACCATTCAGGGTTCCTTTTAGGTTTGCGTTTTAGCTATTGAAGTGATCAAAATTTCCACTACTTTTCTCCTTCCTACAATTGCTGAATAGGTAACCTTTTTTTTGGGTTCTTTTTCTTTCTTTTCTTTGCCGAAACTCTTTTCCTCTCTCATTCTTGGTTCTGCTTTTTCTTTTCCTTTTGAATCCTTCTCCTCTTGGCCTCCCTTCTAAACCGACCCTACTCTCCATCTTCTTTTTCTCTGCTTCCCTCTCTCTTCCAATCATAGCCGAATTCTTCTAAGGCTTTTTGTGTACGTTCAGTTTATCATCTTTTCCTATTGTGTTTGGCCGAATATACCTAAACTATTCTAACCAATCCCATCATTATCAAATTTGGGTTCTAAAATCTCTAGAAGGGAAATGAAGGTTTCCAATAATATGTTGCATAAAGAGATATCAGTGGTGGCGAGTAGTAGCCATTCTGAGGGAGGATCAGGAATGGTGCCAGCAGAGAATGGGCACGTAGCCCCTGCCCCAAATTTAAGTAGTGTAAAGTGTTAGTTGTTCGGGATTTTCCGCCAGGGTGCGGCAATGTGGCTGCACCAATCTCTAGATCAAGTGGGTAACCACAACTGACTGATCTAGTCAAGGGAGAGGTAATCTGTTGGACAAGTATTTTTCGGTAGAGGCTGTTTTGATAAGTTGATTGAGATTCAATTAACCCGGTTGACAAGTGATTAATGGATTGCCTTGATTGATTGTAGGTTGGAGTTCTCGTAGGTTATTCACACTTTTCTCAATCAGGTGTTATCTGTACACCGTAAATCATTGCTGTCGTAAAGCCAAAAGAGTGTGTGTATTCACAGTGTCTCTTCTGTGAATCGGCAAAAGTTGAAAAATCGAAAAGCCAGAAATACAACGATTGAGGCCACATGGGTGTGCGAACGCTCGTGTGGTGAACTGAGCCCATGAAACATGGTGTTAGATTGTAGAGGCCACCACAAATGTTCTCATGCTCTTGGGCCGTTATGGGCCTCGTTGGGATGAAATGGGTCGTGTGGGCCCAATGGGCTCGTAAGCCCTACACGGATAAAATCCACATTAAGTGAAAAATACTGGACTGGGCTATATAGTTCGCATAGTTGTGACTGAATTTGGGCTAAATGGGCCACATGAGCGTGTGGGCCCACTTAGGTCGAATATGGGACTTGGGCCTATTTACGCTGTTATGACCTTTTAGGTCATCTGTTTCGCATGAGGTGACTGTAGACCTTCGGAAAGGTTGTTAAATGACCGTAATGCCCTAGAGGGTAAATGACTGATTTGCGCTATGGTTTGACTGACTTAACTGTGAACGATATGACTGATTCTGAGCATGGCATACTGCATACACGACATAATGCATGGGGCTGAGATCTTGTATTGGAGGAAGTGATTGATAAGTGAGGGTCGCATGGGTCGTATGAGACGATTGTGGACCCACCGATGGCTTTTAGCCGATTATGTGATTAGCAGCTCTGCTGCAATATTGGTTAGTGCCGCAACCGGTGCTACATATAGAGTGTAGGGATGGGTGGGTCGATTTAATCCCCACAGGAGTGTAGGGTTGGACAGGAGATAGAGTGCAGGGTTTGGTATGGGTATTTATGCATTGCATATACTGATTCTGATATTGAGATGGGCTTAGGCCCAGATATATGTGATATGATCCATTTGATATGAGCTCAGGCCCAACCGAGGCTAATGGGGGCTAAGGCCATTTGCCACCGTTACCGTAATAGGCTAAGGCCCACACTGATACTGTTTTTGTTAAGGGCTCAGGCCTAGACTGATTTTGTTTCTTTAATAAGGGGATTACACACTAAGTTTTCGTAAACTCACCCTGTTTTTAACCTTTCAGGTAATGCC